>NC_081203.1:27648378-28248378 GCF_902713425.1 Acipenser ruthenus
GCTTCAAGAAACAATGCAAGTCTTTAAGACAGAGTTTTGATTTCTCATACTAATTTGTTATGGAAGACCTAGCTTTGCCATGGTAAGTTATACTACCTTTTCTACTTAATATTTCAATCCCTGATGTGTTCATTACATTTGTAAAGACAATTCCAAAAGCATTTGCAATAAATTAACACTAATGTTGTCTGAAATGCACTTTTGAATGTTAAAAATTGTCCTTGGTGAATTCCTAGTTTTGAATAAAATCACCTTTTTAATGTGAATGGTTTGTTTTGTATCAAAAACCATATACAGGGAGCTGATATATGTAGAAAGTCAAGGAGTCAAAGCTTTGGTTGTAAAAAAAAAGAAATTCACCATTCACCACCCAGTTCTCTGACGCTGTAGTGAGCTGTATGCGTATGGCAAACATTGAGCATGACCGTGTGCTTTGTTGCATTGCATATGGCCAAAAAAAAAAAAAGTGGGAGGGACAGCCTGTGTCTGCCTTTTATTTTGCAACAGCTATGGCTTAGAAACCGCTTTTCGTGCAGATTTTTTTTTTCTTTTTGTGTTACTTCATTTGAATAGAAAACCCAGGTGAATTGAGTGGAGGAGGTTGCTTACAAAATTATTGCATTTATTTATCATCGAATTATCCAGTCAATGTTTACTTCTTACAGTAAAGCTTTAGCATGTGGATTAAAAAGGTAAAAAGCACTGGAACAGCTGAGGGAATGTCGTAGCACATGGACGCAGATGGAATTAACTGCAGTTGACTGATTACCGGACTAGACAGTCATGTGAGGCTGCCTTCGCTTCTCATTGGCTGCTCTGTACAAAGGGTTGTAATTGGTACATGTAACATGTCTGCACTGCTATAAGTCATACCAGCAATCCTGTACTGTCATTGAGCTCCCATGGGGCTCAAAAGATGAATGGCTTCTTACAATGTCTGCTTTGTTCAAGTAATTCACATGAGTATTTGTAGCATGCGTGCACGTGAAGAGAATTTGTAGCTGCAGGCCAGAAAGTCAGGAATTACCTCTAGAACAGTCTGATTCACAGTTCCCTGTGTTCATTTTGAAATAGGGGGGTGGGTGGTGAATGGGGGGTTAAGGTAAAGCCTAATGTTCCTCCTAAAAAAGTGCCTTGCAGCATGCAGCTTGGAGACCGTTAATTAATTTCCTGTTCAGATGTACTGAGCCAGATTTGTTACTGCTCTATAATCACAGCCTTTGATGAGCTGAACTTTTAAGAAAAAGAAATGCTGTACATGCCAAGTTACGAGTACAAACAGTTTTGACTGGGGTTTTTTTTTGGTTTTTTTTTATATAGTAACGCCCACCCCCATCCAAAGTACCACTTATTTGGAATGGGTTGTAGATTTTAATTGACATCCAAGGTGTTTCAAAAGCCCTGGCCCATTGCAGGGTACACTATGCTATCACTGTCCATTAGATTCTCACCTGCAACAAGACAAAAGAAACACAAAATCACTATTTGCCAGGGCCTCTGAAAACACCCTGTATAAAAGAATCAATGAAAGAAACTTTGAATGGGGAAATGTAAAATTATATCCACTAAAGCCATATATAGTAGTCTAATACCAATTGTTAGACTACTATCATTGTTTGATCTTAAATGCAGTACATTCAATCCAAATACATTTAGTCTTGAAGCAAGAAAATTGAACTTCCTGGACAGTCCATTTTTATCAGTAAACACACATGTATGTGTTTCTCTTAGATGAAAAGATGTGTTCAGTTTCATTAGATTTGGTCAAATTAACTTCAGTTTAAGAAAATAGTCAAAACCCTGATTTTAAGTAATGTCTCAGCTGTAGCAGATTATTCTAATGGTGCAGTTCTTTACCTGTACTCTATTATTATTTTTTTTTATTATTTGATTTGGTTAAAGTTTTTTTTTTTTCTTAAGACCAAAAAGTGTATTGTCTTTGACCATAAGTGATGGTCCTGGTGCTGAAGTGTCTGCATAGTGCAGCGGAAAAGGAACTTCTCCTCGGTCTCTCAAGCGAGGAAGACAGATTTTGCTGTGACTTTTATTTTTAGCTGCTCTATATTCTATGAGCTGCCCTGTCCCTGATTTAAAGTAGGCTTGTATTGCCGCTGGGATGTGAGTGGAATACTACGCAGTCAAAGAAATTGGTAATGCGGCAGAATGAGGTGGGGGAAGTGATGGGTGCAGAGAGGCCAAGTGTTGAATTTCAGAGATGGGCTCTGCTAAATTGGCACATAGATTAAATGGCTGACACTCTCAAGCTAATTTGCCTTTCTGACACGCTCTATATATAGAGGGTATGCTGGCCCATACTGGGAAGCTGGCTGTAACTCATGTTAAAGGATATTGAAGCCTTCAGTTACCTGTTTATTAATAGGCTCAATCTTTGCAAACTTACACATTAGTCTATCAAATTATGTTGATTAGAGAAAATCAAACTATGGTGTTCTTTTATCTGGGAAAGTGGAGGGCCTTTGATTGCAAAAATGTGTTTTTATTTAATGGGGTCATTTAGATAGAACCTCCTCTGTACTAGGAGGTGGAATTTCATAATCATGTGTTACGTTTACATTTTTTTATTCCTCTCTGAACATTTTTAATTGGTGTATATAAAATGTTATTTTTGAAGGGTTTAATTTCTTTTGGCGTGTGATTTGTCTCTTATATGGAATTACCCTGAAATTAGTTAATTACTGGCATATATCTAATATTTGAGCAGTGAACTCAATCAAAAGTGCTGCACAGCTTTGTGTCCTGCAGAAATGCAGGTTAACATATAATTACTGCAATATTGAATACATATATACTGTGGATTTAGAAACTCTGACTTGATTTTATTATTTTAAATAAAATATAATAGAGGTACCACTGAAATAGTTGACTCATTGAATTGAAAAGTGTCAGTTGGCCTCAGAAACTAGTAGTACACTAATCGCACGTCACGTGATGGTGAAGTAATTGGGAAGATTGGTTTCAGAAGGACAGAACTGCAGTTGCGTAGGCAATTCATTAACATATAAATTACATTGTAGAACATTTAAATAAATTCATTTTGGAAAATTCAAACCAATTTTAAAATAGAATGCCCATACAGCCAAGTGTTATGAAACAGTATGTTCACAAAACGAGCAGACGTTATCACATACATAATTTAATGGCTTCTGTTTGACTGTACCTCAACTATCCAAATATGTCAAATGTAATCTAGCTGCATCAATAGATAGATTTAGTTAAACGGTGTATTACATCATTGTATAACAAGTAAATTATTTAATAGGAAAAAAGGCAGTGTTCATGTAATTTTAGTATGTAAAGGGTTAACCTACTTCTAAATTTGTTAACAGGAATGAGCCAATAGAGAAGATCAAATATATTTTTAAAGGCCCCCCCCCCCCAATAGTTTGCAAATATGTGTTTAATAACCATATTACCTGTGTATTATGAGTCTGCTTTGTATATAGCAGGTTCTATCTATGGTTCCAGTGTCTTGGAGGTATAATGAAGGTGCCCTTAACTGTCAAAACAATCGCTTATACCAATACAGACGGAGCTAGCAGTCTGAATACATAGTAGACAAGCAAGTGCTTCAGCGGAATATTAAAACAAGATATACTGTAATGGCAATTGGTTTTCTTGACCACATTTAATTAACACATTAGGAGACCGTGTTGTTCAAATGTATTCTTAACAAATTCAAGTTACAGAATGAAGATGACATATTACTGTAATACATTTAATAACCTACCTAGATTTTTTCATTTGGCATTTACCTCTGAAATGATACAATTTTCCACCAGTATTTATGGAAATGGTGTGTGCCAAAAATGTAACAAAGACTTATTTAGAATACAGAATCTGTAGTGGATTAAGAAGCTTCACCAGACCTGAAATTGCAGAATTAAGTCATATGTCAGCTATAATATTGTACTGGTCTTCTGAATTTTAGGTGTTTTTATTTTCTCACTATAAAAAAAATATATATATAATTTATCTCAGTGACCATTTATCTTGTTCCTGAGAATTAGTCATGAGTCATGTATGCTGGAAGATTTTCATTACAGCTTGTAATATTGCATTGTAATACATATAATATAAATGTTTTTATAATAATTTTGCTTAGCATATGTGCTGTATCAGTATCAAAACAAATGTTAAAAATAGAAGATGTGAGTATTGACAAAATATAATCATGCAGTTCATATTTCTATTCAAAATTGGATAACAGTTTTATTAATGTTTGTAATGTGTGGTGCTATTAAAATAACCAATCATTTCAACACACACAGTCATTACAAACTTGATTAATATGATTATGAATCTAAAATAAACACTCACAATGATCTGCAACATGCTTAACAAATGGTGTGCCTGAAAGATCTTGCAGTAGATTTGAACGTGCAGGTTGTGTCGCTAGAAAATATTTTATCCATTTAAAGTCAGCTAAAAATACCAGTGTGTTTCTGCTGTATCATATACCAGCTGGGGAAAGATAATCTGGGAAAGAGATTTAATTCCCTCTAGGCCCCAGCATGAAAAACAGGCTTGGTTTCAGAGCAAATTACCTCGGCTCAGCTTTTGTCTTCAGATCTTAAAGAATATAAAAAAAATATGAACTGCAACAACAACCGCTAATTCAGGTTGCTCCTAGCTTCACTTGGATTTGAAAATACTCCAGCGGTGTGTGGTGTGTTGGTTTTCGAGTATAAGGGAATCGCAGTTTCCTGAAGCTGAATGGATTGTTTGTTTGGTGCAGTCTGTCTGCTAATAATAACTCTTTAGTGCAGTTCAAAACAAGGTGATGCAAAGGGACACAAAATAAACCAGACCTTGCTTTTGACCTTTAAGTGCTTGCTAAAAATAACTAACCTTCATTAACATTTCTATTTGAAATTCCATGGTGTTCTTTTTTTTCTTTCCTCTATCGTTGGACTAGATTGATTTAGATAAACTAAACATCTGTATGTTATTTTTGTATTTGTGGTTTTGCAAACCAAGCACTGTGTTTAGCTATAGTATATTCCGTGAAATAATCTTTCATTCAAATTTGCATCCCAATTATCTAATAAATGTCCTAGGTTTCACTGCAGATTTATATCCGTTTTGTTACCCTCCAGTGACACCTGGTTCTTTTTTACTGTGCGTGCTTCCCCCTTGCCATATGACAAAACAAAGGTAAAAGTTTTCCATTGCTGGGTAAAAATCCTGGCAATAACTCCTGTGACTCCAAAGGTTACACTGCAGTAGTACCCTGCACTGTTGCTATTGGTAACCGGCCTCTCACAAAACACCATTTATTCAGGAATGCAAGGATACAAGAGCAGTGGAAAAGGCAATGGAATGTTAACTCCTTCTTTACCAGATGCTTTTAGACCTGCAATTGAAGTTTCCTTTCATTGCTGTGGTAAGTCTGCTTTTCAGTTGGTGTTCTACATACAGTAATATGTTCTCTACAAATAATGCTTCATTTATTGTTAGCACAGCAACTGATTATAGTCTTTCCAACACAATGTCAGTTACACAGCATTTGTTCTCAGTTTATAAACTGTGAGGTCATTATTCTTCAGAAATAATTAGACCAGTAGTTGACAAATAAGATATTACCACACATCTTTATTTTAAAAGGCGGCTTAATCTAGAGCTTGAATAATAACTTAAAACCCCTTAAACAGTAGTGAGAAACCAATTTAAATAAAGGGCTGTGCCTAAAATGTTTTTGGCAGTGTTGTGTACTATTTACTAGTATTCTTATTCTTTCTAGCATAACAGACTCTACAGTTTACCATTTGCATTGGTAAATATATTACTTGACTGAAAATGGAGAGCATGCATAGAACAAACTGCAGTGACTGTGTTGGAAGGAAAGGGTTAATCATTTTGTTTTCACTGACTGCTGATCCGAGCAGAGCCATTTACAGACAATGATGTCAGCAGTATCTTTCATTGCCTCGGGCCCCTTGACTGATAATGTATGCAATCTAAAACATTCCTTTCTGGCAAGTAAGCTGCTCAGGGATTCAGGCGTGCACTTCCTGGCCTCTTTTTCACAAACATCAGAGCAAAGAAATGTCTTTTTCTCTCCGTTTTCTTTTTTACATTCCATACATTTTAAACTGGAAAGGGCAATAACATTTCTTCACTTTTTTTCTTCTCTATCTTCATTTTTTTGAAATTCTGATTTTCATAGTTGATCGATGTGCAATATTAAACCAGCACTACGCATTTAACCACTGGCGCAGTTTATCACTATAGAAACTTATTTTTCCCCTTAACTAATCATGACTGTTTTGTAGTCTTATTTTGTTTTTAATTAAAAATAGAGAACTGAAACAGTGATGTTAATATGTATGAAAGTCTTTTAATATGATTTAAGTCAGTCAGACAATCCTAGCATGCTGCCAACTTGCTTGAGTGGAGGACATTATCAGTTTTAGTGATATGCTCTCTGTAAAAGGTCAGCCATTTTAGTCTCTTTTAGTTAGTACTTAGGCATGAGTGTAGAGAGACAGAAAGCCTTGCAGGCAAAGAAAATGTCTATTAGCTTAAAGTTAACCCTGCATAGGTACAAGTTATGATAAACAAAGCACATTCCTCAGTAAATCTTTTTATTAACGTGGCTGACGTTGGATTCAGTCCCCCTTTTTAAATGCCTTCTCAGTGTGGAGTGTTTTTTTTTTTTTTAAATGTTTGATATATTTTTTTCACTTTAAAATGTAGAATGATATTCTGTTTTTTGTTGTTTTTTTGTTTGTGATTTCTAACCTTTTTAGTAAGAAATCAAATTTTAGTTATTTCCAATGTTGCTATTAAAAATAAAATCTGTGTTTTAGAATCGCTGTCCTGGAGATTTTGTTAATATTTCCTTGGTCTGGCTTCCAGAACAATTGCATTTATTTAATTAGTGGTAAAAAATAAATGTAAGCAGGAGTACTGATGTGGAACACCGAACACTTTGGAATTCAAGTACTAATCTCTGCATTGTAGGTCAATGTTTACACCTTTAAATTGAGAATTTAAAGCAAGCTGAGTTTGCGTTTATTACAAACATATACGACTGGCATAAAAAAGATTCCAGTAGCAATGCTGAGTTTAGTTCTTTGGAAAGTACAGTGATGTGATTGAATATTCTTGCTGTGAGTAATGTGTTTTTTTTTTTAGCAAAACAGTGTGCCAACAGTCTGAGATTTGGAATTGATAAGTATAAATGTGGCTGTTTATCTTTAGTGTGAAGTGCCCTGCTATCTTGGGCTTAGATTTTTTTTCCAGCAAATACTTTTATAAGATGGAAAATTGATTGCTGATCTTTTTTTTGTAAGGTCTTCACATATGTGCAGTCAGGCTTCCTTCAACGTTGATTGTACTCCTCTCTTTCAGCTGGCATTCATTTCATGTTGTTGAAAATGTTTGACCTTTAAGGAGATAGGCAAAGTAGCACCCTTCAATTATTCTGATAAATTGTCCGCTGTGCTTATTAAACTGTCTATTATCAGTCACACGAAGAAGGCATCTATGCATGCAATAGTTTCTTCTTTAATTAGCAACAAGATATGTTTGGATAGTGAATGTGTATTGAACAAGGTGTCTTGTTCATTTTTTACTTAGAGAGCCCCTGCTCTGAATTTACTAGTCTTTTAAAAGGACACTACCCCCATTGTTTTTCAATATCAAATAAAAAAAAGAATATACAGTACTTTGGATGCTATTGAATAATTAACATTTTGAAACATTTTTATTTTTTATATTTCTATTTATTTAAGTGGTTACTGATTTTATTCACGGAATAACACTAAGGATATACTGTGTACGTATAATATTCACTACAGAGAAAGTTGAAAAAAAGGAAGACAGAAAAATATGTTTTAGATTTTTATTCTATTGTCTTTTTGAATTTCAACAAAATAAAAATTATTGCCCTGTTGGTATTTTAATTATGGAAACAATACAGAAGAGTGGAAGCCAGGAATGCATGAGTTGATTTGTCCTTTTTTGTGTGTGTGCATGACTTGTTTACATGAGCTACTGGGAGCCATCTTGGACTAAGGCACAAGGCAAGCCAGCGCATTAGAGCTGTGTTATGGAGGCTTTAGGAATTTTGGCTTCTGTCTACACCCCCATCCTGCTCAGCACTTGTAATTAAAATCAAAGCTCATCCTATTCATGCGTATCATTCCACTGTCTTCTGTTTATTGCTTTCTACTAGAATAGGATTATAAAACCTCCCCACTCCCTTTCCAGAGGACTCCTCTCACTCGATTCATCTTTTAAGACTGCATGCAGTAGGATGTGAAGCACTGACAGGGCGTAAGAATAACCGAAGTCAAAGTCAGTATTGGGAGCATACTTTATTTACATGCTGGACTGCAGCCCAACCCTGCACTGCATACAAAAAATCAATTTGCATAATAGCTAGTTTGTTTCTGTTTTTGACAAACACTCCACTCTCTCCTGCTATAAAAAAAAAACAAGAAAAAAAGCTGAATCATTAGTGGCGAGGATAACTCTGACCCGTCTTGTTGTAATTAATTGGGGGATAGTTTTATGAATCTCCCATTATGTGTGCAGTGGCAGGGAAGAGGAAGTGGCTTGCTTTGACTTCACAAGTGCTTTGGAATTTGCATTCCCAAGGACAAATCAACTAGCTTCCTGAAGCCTCTCCTGTTTGGGATTATACTTTTCAATGTTAACTCCTTTCAGATTCACGGTCACTAGCTGTTATTAGGGTTCAATAAACATTAGACATCACATGACATACAACAGTTGGAATCATGCTGTGTCCAGTTTTTTTTACACATTTTCTGCATGTGTTTCAATATAATCTTTATCCTTAATTTGGGGGATTTTTGACTTGGGCCCGATTTTGATGATGGAACAAACCTCTAATGCTAGGATAAAATGGATTTGCCCCTGATTTTTATGAAAAAACTAGGCGAAAATGGGAGCAAACTTTTCCAGCCCAAGTTTCAATACGTTCCTTAAGGAGTGGTGACAGTGATTTATGCCTACATTTTAGTAATACTGTGAAAAGTACCATTAATAATGTGCTCAATATCTTTTAAAACTTGAAGGATAGCGCAGTACATGTTCTGATTTATCCAGTAAAAAATATGTATTAACATTACTGATGCTGATATAGAAGTAAGGGTTTCATCCTCCTACATGTTTCTCGTAATATTAGCACATATGTAATACAGTTCTTGTGAAGATACATTTTATTACACACTAGTAGGTAACAAATCACATTTCTGATTGTCTGAAGCTATGGCCTCTTGTCTGTAACCACCACATTTGAATTCAGACTATGATTTTTGAACTCAAAAGGGTTAGGCTGCCGTTTGCCAGCTCTTTATCTGGTTCATAAAATATTTATATCAATTTAAATATATATGGTTCATTAATTTAAAACTGAGGTTTTAGGCAAATGTAAAATATAGCATTAGGATGTCCTTGAGGAGCAGTTACTGTGTATCTCCAGCACATGAAGCAATGTAGCTTTAGAATACATAAGTCTTACATACTTCAGAAATCAGGGCATGGTACATTTTCCAAGGAACTGTGCAATGTCATTTTTTTTTTTCTTTTGATTTTTAAGGTTTACAACACATATGGTAAAACCATTTAAAAAAAATAAATTCAGTATGCATCATCTCTTTTCCCCAGTCACTTCAGTGTTTTAGAGGTGCTTTCAATCAAAAATTACATTATCCTATTATACTGTGACATTCAATCAAAGTTACAGTACTTGATTTGTTTGGCATTCTTGCTTACACAGTCTGGAAGTAATTCTTGAATATCACCATAGAAGAGGGAAATAACAGTCTCCTGTTTGTCTTGAGCAGATTTCAGCAGCAGCTGCTAACATCAAATAGACAGTATTTCTATTGGAAAGGAATGTAGGTTTAGAACCATTAGTTAGCACTATGGGTTTTGCTGCCATCCTGAGGTAAGTGAAAAATTAGATGGCTCATAAGGAACAAGTCCCTACACTTTTACTGCATAGAACAAGTTGTACCGGTTAACTGGTAAAGTCGCTAGAGAAGTCTGCAACTGTGGAGTCATTATATATGGCTCCTATTGTTAAAGGAGGTGGGGACATTTTAGTGTTTGCACGATCCCTAAATCAGATTTCACTCTGGGACAAAAGAACACTGTCTGAAACACCTCAGGATCCACAATAGCAAAGGAATAAGTGTGTCCCTGGGCTAGGGAGATTCTTTCAAGTGTAATGGTTAGACATTTACACCGGGGCCTCTCCAGGGAAACCGCATGTGGAGAAAACCTGTCTGGGGACATACTTAAAGCATATCAAGAGAAAAACATGGCCCTGAGCTTTTGTTGTATGTTAAAAAGTTAAATACTGTAATTATTAGACCAGGTGATTCTCTTTTCATGTAGTTGTTTTTTAAAAGCCTTTTGCATTTATAGAAATAAGTTTGAAGTATTTCTTAATACTTCCTTTTATTTACCCATTATTCTATCCATTTCATGATAAAAACTTGTAGTATTTAGTTAATGCTGTTGCCCCCACAATGCATGATTGATGCATTGAAATGACTCTGAGGGAGTGTGATATATTTAAGAATAAAAACTAATGTCTCTGTTCTTGAGGTGGTGGTTATTATGTATTTGTTTTTTATGTTTGTATTTAAAAAAATTAAAACATTATTAGAAAATAAAACATTTTCCATGTTCTCTTCTTAACGTTTTCTGTGAAATATTTTGACGTGTTTTAATTTAGAACTCCTTTTCTATATACTACATTAAAAAAGCATAGGCCAGCACCCAGGGATAGTCACATGTTGTTTGTCAATGGAGCATGTGGGAGAAGAGTGCTGCTGGAGATTCTTTAATATATAGAGTTCAGTGTAATAGAGAGGAACTTTTCTTACACTGAAATAATGTAAAGAAATTTATAATTTCTCGAAAACAAAGAATTTTAGGAAAAATATTTTGTAGCAAAAGTTTTGCTTTTGTGGATGAGGGAAAAAAGTTACAAGAAATAGATGCCTAAATTCTTTATTTTAGTTGGTCACTCTGATAGTCAATGCATTTGGAGAAAGTCTGGTGAGGCGTACAAAGAAAAGAACACCATACCTACTGTCAAGCATGGAGATGGTAATATCCTTCTATAGGGCTGTTTTTCCTCTAATGGCACAGGAAATTTAGATATTGGCCAATCATCTGAAACCCTCTGCTACAAAACTTGGTTTAAAATGCAACGATCCAAACGATCCAAAGCACACATCAGTCTACTTCAGAATGGTTAAAGAAGAATAAAATCAAGGGTCTGGAATGGCCTAGTCAAAATCCCGATCTAAATCCGACTAAGAATCTTTGGTATGAGTTGAAGAAGGCTGTGCACAAGAGAAGTCCTTGGAATTTGAATGAACTGGAACAATTTTGCATTGAAGAATGGTCAAAAATCACTAAAGAATCATGCCAAAAGCTCATTGACAAATATCCTAATCATTTAAAAGAAGTTATTATTTCTAAAGGTGCCTCAGCTAGCTATTAATTTCATTTTCCTTGTCAGGGGTATGAATACTTTTGAATTATCATTTTTGGAGTTTTGCAAAAGAAATTGCTGGAATAAATAATTATAGACATCTATTTCTTATAACTGTTTTTTTTCCCTCGAGATTTTTCCTATAATTCTTTGTTTTTGAGAAATTTCTAGAAATTATAAATTTCCAATGGGTTATGTAAACTTTTGATTACAACTGTATGTGTGTGTATATATATATATATATATATATATATATATATATATATATATATATATATATATATATATATATATATACAGTGTGTATATATATATATATACAGTGTGTATATATATATATATATATATATATATATATATATATATTATACAGGGTGGGCAGCTGAGCTGTGAGCTTACTTTGAAGGAGTAAACTTACGAAGGACCTTGTTAATAACAAGATAATGAGTATATCGTACATTTTTTCTTCATACATTTGTAATCAGTTTTGTTTCTTCTGACAGTGTATATCACCAGAATCTGACTTCCAGGTAATTAAAACACTCTTTATGCCAAATATTTATATTGTGGAGCATCACAAACCTCTCTGTTGTATTTATGTTGAGTTAGTAATGTCTTTTTTTATTTATTATTATTTTTCTGTATATTTGCATAAAAAAAGCCTGATACGCCTCACACGTAAACAGTAAAAACTCAATAACATTTCAAGAATATCTTCCCTGACAGCGATAAAAATGGAACATTGTTTGAACAGTGCAACTGTAGGGCTTTGTGCTGAGCTCCAATCATTCCAAAGGCTGACTCATCTCTACTGTGATGAGTTTACCTTGTGAGCCGAGCCTGTTTCAGAGAGAGAGCAAGAGATCTGATGCAATAGCTGTCACTACTGACACCGCCAGGTTCAGTACCGTTTCATGTAGATTCATAAGAGCTAGGAGGAGTGTGTGTAAAAGCACAATTCTGTTACTACCACCAGGATTGTTGCCATGGTGACATTGCTGATGAGTAATTCAGCTGAGTCTTTTATCAACCATTAAAGTTTTTTTTTTTTTTTTTTTTTAGTCTTATAAACCTCAGCAAAAGCCTTTGTAACATTTTTCTTTTAACTGCTGTTTATACTCGAGAACCCTTTTTATAAAGCATTTTAATGATGCAGTCTCACATCCTGCGTTTTTGAAGGAAGAAAACATAACCTGTTCAGGAGATTTAAAATGAAAAGGCTAATCCGAAAGCTGCAATCTGTGGGAATACAAGGAAGTACATGCAAGTGGATACAAAACTGGTTAAAAGCGAGACTGACTACTGGTTGCTGATACAAAGGCAGAAGCTTTGTAGTGTGAAGTCTGAATCATTTTCTCAAAATCTATGAAACCTGACATTTGTTTAAGTACCTATATCTGTTTAGATAAACTTCTAAGAGGCAGCTTATATCTGAATTGAACAATTACAAAACAAACTGCTAACTTCATAATCTGAGAAGGTGGTAATTGTCAACGTACTGGTGCTTCATTTTGATGTATTACCACTGCTACAAGCCTTCTGCTTGTTAAAAATAAGAGTCACGATGTCTTTGCAGGCTGCATGTTAGAACACCAAGATGATGGGTGAATTGTATGTTGTCATTGGTTTCCAACTGTCAGCATAAATTATAGGGAAGAATGAGCATAGTAAACACATTTTATGGCCTTATGTATATTTATGACACCTCTGGGCTAGTAATACATTGGAATGGATTTTCTGCACACTGTCCTAAACTAGTTTTGTGCGATAATGATTTTTTTTTTTTTTTTTTTTTTATCGTCATCAATAACCAGCTCAATAATTATTAGAAATATCACCTTGTTTAATTATGAAATGTGTTGTTCATCAAACAATGTCTTAGAAAGTGTGTGTAGACATTGCTTTTAGAATGCTTTCATTATTCATATACAGCTATTCTAATAATTTAGAAATTAAAGCAACTGAGCAGCAAGTTTAAGTACTGACACCTAGAGGATAACCGATGCTATTTCGTGTCATTTACCTTTCAGGTTGAATCAATAAAACAATAGATTGAACTTTTTGTTGCAAAAAAAAGCATTTTCTTAATAGACTCTCCACATAATGATAATAATGTGTCAAATTAAGTGCAAGTCTGAGTTTTAAAGAATCATAGTGAATATCAAAGTAAGAAATAATTGACTCTGTTATACTTACCATGGCAATCTTTAATTAAGTGCTGAAACTCATTTTAGCATACAGGTATTAAACATAGCGGTAGTCATTTTGGACAGTGAAAGCTCAGAATCTGTCTGTGTTGGCTTCATTTTTTCCACATACTGTAACAAAGTGAACATTATTATTATTTATTTCTTAGCAGACGCCCTTATCCAGTTATCCAGTGCCCTTATCCAGATTCCCCAGTTTTCATAAGTTTTTCTGTAACTTTAAAAGTTGTTCTTGTAGAGCAGGGCTTCCAGTTGGTTGACAGCCATTTGTCCTCAGATTGCCTCGCTCACCAGCTGTGCTGGGACACTTTGAAATCAATCCCAGCTGACCATTTGTTATTTATAGAATGTGTGCCCTTGGTTTATTTTTCTTTGTGGGGAACTTTGTGGTATGCCTACTATTCACTGTGTTTCTCAGCGAGGTTAGAGTTTAGTAGCCCTGCTGTGAATTATCAAGTAGTGTCACATGTCTTCAAAAATAGATAATTTAGTCTGTTGAGTGACAGACACATGCATGACAGTCTTATCAGGGGCCAGGATAATTATAGCCTTTTACAAACTAACAAAGAAAGGAAGATGTGCCCTAGGACATTACATACTGTAGTTGAGTTCATGCGCCAGCTCAGGCCATCTTAAAGGTGACCTATTGAATAATGGAATTTTCTGAATACTTATTGCTCAGTCACATTTTGTGTAATTTTTCACTACTTATGGTATGTTTTGCCTTGTAAAGGAGAAAAACAGCATCATGTTCACAATAGGAATCACTCTCCATACACTGCCACTAGTGTTTTCCCATGGGCCAAAGAAATGAGCACAGCATTGCTCAGTAATACCCGTTAAACCTGGTGTAGAATGGCCCTCCAGCACTGGAGTTGCCCAGCCTTGCTGACAACTAACCCATACACTACAGGCTGCTACCCCCGCTCACACTACACATTACACTGACTATTGCACTGACTATGACTGACTGTGCCAAAGAAGGGTTTCCGCTTTTAAATGATAGTACAAGACAGGGGATTTCTCACAGTTTTTCAGAAACAACACCACTTAATACCATTGTTATGTTGTTTTCACTTGTAGAGAATCTTCTAACTGTAAAAAAAAACCAAAAAAAAACATTCTGACTTTTCTTTGGGGTGCACATACAGTAGGCACAGCATGAGTGGCACACGTACATTTTGTTAACATTGTACTCTGACATCTTTTTATAATTCTGGGTTGTATTAAGTGCCATTGAGAACAACATGTTTATGTAGGCGTGAGTTCAATGCATATTAGAATCAGATAGAGCACAGCATTTGTGTAGCAGATGTATCAAGTAAAACTGTTTTCACATGGCAGTACACATGCACAGTGCAGCAGCATTTAAAAACATTTGACAAGGCTTTAAAATAGGTAAGCATTGCACAGGAGCCATCGAGAAATGTTTACTTAAGATGAATTGCGGTTTTGCACTAATATTGTTTTAATTTCTTTTGATTTGTATTGGGCTTTCTAGCCTTTCCTACATTATCTTTTTTGCGGCACCGACAGTAAAAAGTAAACCTAAATCACAATGTTGTATGTGAAGCCCTAAGTTCACACACTTGTCATATAAATCAGTTATATTGGCATTTTGCCTTAGCTAAGATCTCCAGCAAATATTTATTGTATTTTTGCCCTTGAAACCTTCATATTGATCTGTGTTCTGTTTTGGTTGCGTCTACTTCCCTGCATTTGCATGCATGCTGGCATCAATACTCACAGTGGTATATCCCTGTCCAGAATAATAAAGCAGTATGCAAAGCATATGGTTATAGCACCAGAATTTGAAATTTTGATGACGTCTCTCTCTCTTACTGTGCCCTCCTCCCTCAAATAGCAAGGCTGATTAACATTGAGGAAACCTCAGTGGACTGTGTCTATCTTGGCTTGTGCTATTAGGCATGGTCTGGTGGTTATTTAGTGAATGGTGGGGTTCAGAGGAGGATTGAATGTCAGCTTGATGAGAGGAGCAGATATGACAGGCCAGGAATATCCATGCTCTCTCTGTTTTCCGCTGGCTGCTTGCTTCAGCATTGAACAGTCTCAGCTGTTTGTGCATGTACAAATCACGAGGGCCATGGTTGCTAGGAGACGGCTCCATTTGATTAGCTCTCTGTACCCCCTGGGATATTGTGCCACCCTATTAATGGAATAGTGTAGCATCACTAAGAGAGAGAGGCTTCCTTTCAGATATATTTCTGGCTGTTAGAAAATAGCAAAAATGATGGGGGGGGGGGTGAATAGTAACCACAGAATGAATAATCGCTCAGAAAACAAATGCCACTGTTGTGAGGATATCTGTAACTGAGAATTCAACACACGCACCTGTCATCTGCTCTCTGCACAGGTTCCCGACCCAGGCATGCTTTTCACACATGCTGCACCAAGCCATTACTATATATTACTTAGATTTTAAAATGGAACAAATTGCTTTTGCAAGGGTAAAGTTGGCATTGCATTAAATGAGATAAATGATTTTTTCATGTAATGCACATTCGCATTAACTCCCTGATAACCGAGCACCAGGGGTAATCAATTGGGTTGTCTCTTTTTTTATTGTTTTTTTAATCAAATATAATCTGAATACTAAGTGAACTGTGTTTTAGTATTCATGTAACAGCCCCATTGCAAACCTGATGTGCTCATTTGATAATTAGACTCAGGTGAGGCACTATTTATTTTGTTCCAGTTCAAGCATTTCCAAAGCCAGATTAGCCCTGACTGAGACAGGGCTATTCTTCAACTCTTCCCCTGCCAGACCTCCCTTCCCATTAAACCTGAAGACCTCCATTTGACCTAGGGATCAATTAATTAAGTCTTTGTTAAAAACAAAACGGCACGTGAATATAGTGCAGGTCTTCCTTGATTTTTTAAAATCTTGGTTTAAACTAATTACTCTTGGAATCCACGTACATACATTTGGGCTGAATATCTTACCTGGACATTGTTTAGAACCAGTTGACTGATTGTGAGCTGTAGAGACCCTTGTTTGAGTGTGTGGTATGTTTTCTACAGGGTTCTTCAGGACCTGGAGTTCAGCACATCTGTTCAGTTTATTATGCCGCCATTTTCACTGCAGATATTATTTTTCAGTTGATGGATTATTATTCTCTGCAATTTCGAATTACCCTTATATTGTCCTAAAGATTTCAATTGGATTTCTGCTTTTTTGTGATTTATTTTTAAAATCCTGCTTTCAGTACAATAGTTTCCAGAACACCCCCTCCCCCCCAATAAATGTTTTACTCTGCTGCAGTATTATTAATTCAATGCTTTTTTGTACTGTGTCTTTTAATTGGTTTTTGTATTGTGAATGTGGAGCATGCAAGCCAGTATACTGTAGGTAAACACATATTTATAAAAAAAACTGGTTTAGTCACTAACTATCTGATGGCCAACAACAGGTGAAAGTGTTGATCTGTGGCAGCTCATGTAGAAAAATGTTTACATCGCAACACAATGAAAGGGACACATATGACCCCAGAGTAAGACTTCCTTCAAGAAACGAATCACACATTCAGTACAAGAACACCAAAGCCTGCTAATAGCACTGATCTCTTAGTCTATAGGCCCATCTCTTGTATTACTGAACTGTATAGCATCTGATTGAATTCATATTTGCTCAGAAACATTAAACCAGGAAAAGACATTTGAAAAGAAATAGTTTCTTAATCACACTGCTTTAAATCAATACATCTTATTAAACACCATAACACAGTTACAACCTAATTTAAAAAAAAAAAGTGGTGCCTTTTTAATTTGCTTGTGGTGTATGGGAGTTGATTTACTGCCTTTACTGTTTCTTATGCTGATGGGATGTTTAGTGTTGCCTTCCGACAGCAGGGCCTGCTGGTAAACTAGCTTGTTGCTAAATTGAGTTCCCTCTTAACTAGTTTAATAAACTGCTTTCCAGCTACTGATTGGGAGGTGTGGTCGCTTTAGGGTAAGGCTCTCCTTTCAAGTATGAATGCATCATCTGATAGCTATTAAATTTGTTTGGACTGCATTCCTCCTTTGAAACATATGGCATCCCGTATCAAAATCTGGTAGCAGTTATGAAGACAAATTAAAAATAAGTATGGCTTAGGATTTATGAGTTACTCATGGTAAATTACAAGTGTTTTTAACAGTCAAACACTATATATATATATATATATATATATATATATATATATATATATATATATATATATATTCTAACCAAGCGCTCAATGTATATAATGCTTCTTGCTGTGTTTAAATGGTAAACAAATTACTTTTTATTTCTTAACCTAGAAAGATTATTTTTTTTCCTCATGCAGTTTGTACTGTTAAGTTTCAACAATGGTAAACCATCAGCATTACACTGAATAACATGAAATATTTGTCTAATTGACTCATCAAAGCTTAATCTCAGAATGTATGTTTGAGTGTTAGAAGTTTTGGAAGTTATTTGATGTCAAATTATATTTGCATTCCCAACACAGTTTTATATAGTGTGACTTCAACATCTTCAGTTCTGCAATGTGATTTCAAGTATTTCTTTTTTTCCAGTTAGCGATTGTGTTTCTTGGTATATGGAGGTCAGGGATAATTTTCAGATTGGCCTATGAAGTAAGCCTTGGGGAAGATCTGCCAGATTACAAATTGTAGTCTAATTATACTTTTGCTTTGAAGAATGAACAGACTTCAATTACCTCTCCAAAACACTCAGCAATATAGGTCAGGTTCTAAATAGGCTAACAGAGAAGTGAAGGGTTTACAGCAGACTCGTATAACACCATTCACTATTGTGCTTCGATCAGGAACTGGGATTGATACAGGGAACATAAGAGCAGAAGAGACCCGAAAGAAAAAACGTACAATAGCTGTAATTACCAGACAAATACCTGTTTTGAGAGATGCCAATTATCCGAAACTCAATAGTCTTGAGCTGGCTGCTGTACTGTAGATCCCTTTGTTTAGCTGCTGTATGCATTTCTGTGCCTTCATTTCCAATGAAGCACATTTGTGGCAGAATTGCATTAATTAATCTCAATTTTCATGGCTCCTATATTCAAATCGAGCCATTGAAAACTATTGCAATTTCCAGGAAAGGCTTAATTCCACATTTTTCAGCTTTTAATTAGGTAATCTCCATAACTTTACTAATTGTGGCAGTTGTTGATTTTATTTGTTATCATCACTGAGTAAGCCAATAGGGAACCCTTTACGTATATATAACATTGCTGGGTCATTACTGGGATCAGCTCAGGACAGGTGACAGCTATTGATGATTTTCCAACACCTTTACTCTTACATATATTGGATATATTAAAAAATGTTTAGCATTTGATTCACACTAAATGAACAAATCTAAATGAAGCGAATAGCTAAATGTCTTGTTTGAAAGGTGTGTTTGGGTTAATACATTTCACAGCACTCCATTTGGATCTTGGCTGAAACCACAAAAGCCTATCATACCGCCTTAGAAACTAATTAGGAATGTTGTAAAAAACATTACGCATTTAGGCCCAAATTTATAAAGGGGAAAAACCAACCGCAAAAGGCCACACATGTGCGTGTTCAGTACGGCCGCACTCAGCGTCAAAATAACCACCTATTTTATAAGACTAATTAGGTGAAGCAGGCGATTCCGCAATCAAAGAATTTAATTACCCCTCACCGCAATTATCGGTGAAGAATTACACACCTCTCACAATAAATAGCGGGTTTGAGTCAACCCTGCGTGTGTAGGCTACACATTCCAAAAGAAAATGAATAGCACACAAAGACCTCAGCCTGGTGCTAGCCATGGGGATGAGGATGCTCGGAAGCGAAAACTGAAATTTACCAATATGGAAGTCAAGATTTTGGTACAAGCAGTACTTGTACCAGGACAAAGGAATTAAATATGGAATGTGTGGTGGCTTCTTAATAAACAAATGTACCACTTCAGAGTTTGTAGTCTAGGTTGCTTATACATTACGACACATCATCCAGTTAGTACTCTGCTTTGCATATTAGTTCATATAGAATAATTCCAGGCGTATAGACTTTTCAAACTTCAGAAACAATACGTTTTATTTACTTACATCCATGGAAGTCAAAAGGGTGGAAAATCCTTTCATTCTACAGCAATATGTTCAACTTCAATACAGCGTCATACAAACAGTCTTCAGTTTAACTACGACTTATATCTTCTTTAAATTCTTATGCAGTCACAACTCTCCTATTTCTTATGTATGTCTGTATTTCTGACTCTATGTATGATTTGAAAGCATATCTGTATGGTCTATAATATAGCTACATTATTCAGATATGCCTACAACCAGTTGTACTGTATTTGCTCTAGCTACAAACTACAAACAAATCTGTCCCTCTGTCCTTTTTTTTTTTTTACTGTTTTCTTTCAAACTCAAATTTAACACTACTGTCTGAACCAGTATTGTTAAATACCAGAATGCCATATTACAAAACATAAATTCTGTAAGCATTACTAAAATGACAGTGGAGGATGAGCCCTCATTGTATTACATGTATATGACACTTTTTCTTTAGTGCGCCTCAAAATATCGTTCCATCTTTTCTTAATCTCCTCCACCATTCTTATAATAATGCCTACACTCTAGTAAAGGCTCTCATTAGAACCTTGCTTTGCCACTGTGGGGAGTCCTTTTTAGGTGCTTCTAAGAACCTTTTTTTACATGGATTCTATATTCTGTATTTGCAGACTTTCTTTTTTGTTATGAAACTATGAAACATGTATTGAAAATTGGAGTTTGCAAAACAGTACGGTATTATAAACCGCGATTTACAAACTGACTTGATCAGAAGGGTTAAAAAATTAGCTAAATGTTATTAAAAGTTTCTTTGTCCTTGAAAACGTGTCTCCTTCTTGCTGCAGACAAGTCTCCCACATCACCTTGCCTTTTATTTAGCCTACTGTCTGACTGCGGCAAATTAACGCCTGCTTTTCAAAGTTCTTAAAATAATCAAGCAAATACGAGGCCCGCAATTACCGGCAGCTTTAATAAAATAGACTGAATATTTAATAGACCTCATTTGCAAAATCCCCTCCCAATTTTAGCGGTTTCATTCAGAAACGCCCCAGAATTACATATGCATATACAGAATTACATATGCATCAAGGGCTAAAGCGACCTTACCCCCACAAATCACGTATTAATTGTGTGTTTATGCCATTGCGTGTGTTTTATAAATCCCATCTAAGAATTCAGAACCCTCAGCACCCATTTTACGGTCATAAAACATGCACAATCCTTTTATAAATCTGGGCCTTAGTGCTCAAAGTTGAGCATAAGCAGCTTATTTTTAGTGAAATGCTCTAATGGTATGATACAGTTTGCCAAAAAAAATGTGCAAGTATCCTCACACATGAAAACCTGGTTAATGGGATTTTCCATGCGAGGAACCACAGTTTTCTCATCTGTAGTATTACATTTGGCCGGATTATATAAAGGTCACCTAATTTGTACAGTCCAGGATTCTCAACCTTCATTTTTTGTCTATGCTAATTTGTCGCTGTGGATACATTTTTTGCAGATTTAGTTTATGATTTTTTTTCAGGTGTTATTTTGAATTGCTTTTTACATTTCTTTTACTATTCTAGAATTCTCCAGACAAGCTCAAAGTCAGTTTAATGCTGATTTGAGTGAAAAATGTTAACTCAATATTGGAGCAACAGAACCCAGAACCACGTAATTATTGCAAATAAAATGCTAAGCCATTGAATTACATTTGACACTACTTACTGTAAATATAAATATGACTAGAAGGTGCTCTATCTGACTGTGTCAGATAATAACTGGTCAAATCTAAATACTGCAACCAAATCATTAATGTGTAAGTATTTTTTTTGTATATTTTTCTCTGTACTGTGTGTGGAAAGCCAAGGAGAGACCCATTTTAATTATTCAAATGGCTGCAGTATTGAATAAACCTCATGAGTTGCAGCAATCTATCAGGCAACTGAAGTCATTCTCATGGTGAAATATCATCTTAAATAAATTAATAGGCAGAAGCATTTACCTGAATCCCAATAAGTTGATTTGCAGAATGCTGTGCAGATATTGCAGAAAAATGCAGACAGGCATTACCTGTTTGCGAAGCTGCACTCTTCATTAGCACTGAGCCTTGCCTTTTTATTGATGCACTGCAACAAAATGAGGCAAAAGCTAGTTTGCATTAATGAGGCCAGCAATCAATTATGTGGATTTATAATTCTGACACACTGTCTTTGATCTGCAGCATTCCTAACTCAAACATGACTGCTGAAATGTTGACTTTATGTAAAAAAAAAAAAAGGTCAGAATTACAAAAGGCAGATTTTAACTATATTGTGGGTTAGGCTGGAACAGTTTCTTTTCATGCTCCCCATTGACTCCAAGTTAGCAGCACATTAAGGATGCATGTCAGTGCTTTCATTAATCAAAGACTGTGAGCAAAAAGCACATAAGCAGCCATTAAGATTGCCCTGGATGTTGTGGAAACCAGGAGAATCTAAATTACTTTCAGGCTTTGGGGGAACCTGATCCAGATGTGGGAGGACTAAATGAGTCCTTAGGATTGATTTTTATTGCAGTGGAGTGTGGGCGTAGCCATGGACATTACGGTATTTCCATTTGTCGAGTCGGATACCAAACACAGCAGGAACTGGCTTCAAGCAAATGTATTACACTTGAAAACCAAATTTTAAAAGTTTTTGCAAACCCCTTTTAAGACTGAATTTTCATATCGCTTCAGTTATGCCTTTGCAGTGCTATGAACTGCTGAAATGGAATAAAACAATACCTGTACAAAAGGAAGCCCTTTGATCCATGCTTCTGATATGCAGATTGCAACCCATTTTGCTGAGGTGATGACATTTGGATAAGGTGAATGCTGCAGACAGATATTGTGTCTTTCAAATGAGAAAAAATTAACTATTACATGGTGATTTATCATCATTATAAAACTTCTATCCAAAGAATTGCTTACACTTCTCACTGTTTATCAGTTTTAAAATGGAGTTCTATAGAGTCCTATTGAGACATTCTACTGTTGGGAATGTGTTATATAGAGTATTATACATGGTGTTGTGCAAGCTGAGATAACACCAGGAGTGGGCTTCCTGTCTCTTTATCAGATCATATTTAGCCTTTTGTACTGTATATATAAATGTACAACTTTGGCAATTATTGAAGGAATTTCTATGTGATTCACAACCAGTACCATGACATTCTTGATGGTTGTGTCACACTGTCCGTAACCACTGTTCATTATAAACTTCAGAAACTTTTGAAAATATTGTCACAGAATAAAATCTAAATGAAGAAGCATTCTTGCATTGGAAATATGCTAAGTGGGCTTCTGGCTGGGTACATTCCCTGTTAGAACTCTTCATTTTACAAACTCTACATTCTACCCAGCTATGAAAATCAATAATCCAATTATGTTTCCCATATAGTGGACTGTTATTTTAATGTTATTTTCAGGATCCAATTGTGCACTATTTGTTTTGACACAGGGTCTGAGTGGTGCATTGCTTTGAATCTGGAACCACGATGAAGTAGCAGTGGTTGTACATGCACATTGTAATACAGTACTGCTGGATTTCTGTTTCTTTTAGTTTCCTCTAAATGTCATGCTTAATATTAATACCACAAAATAACAATAATCACGTATAAGCATAATCTGTTTCTTTTCTAGGTTTCCCTGGGATTCCAAACAACAAACCGCCAGAATCAACTGGGCAATAAAATAATGATGTTAAAATACCAATTCATATTTTGTTGGATGCAGGCTGCTAAGATTCTCGTAGTGTTGTCATTTGCAGAGGTCATGTTTTAAACCTGAAACACGCCTCTGGTACTTTGATGCGGGATCGTGGCAGTCTTGCGGCTGATTAGTCCCTTTGGGGAACGCTGTGCAGCATTTCATTGCATTACTGTTTTAAATAAAGTCGTTCTTCTCTATTTTGGATGCTCATTGGTCTGGAATAGCTTTAGCTAACAGAAGAAACATCTCCAGAATATCTTTACCCCAGTGAAGGAGTTGAGAGGATACTGGGATAAGACTCTAAACCCACTTCTAAACGTACATATTTATAGCTATCTAGCCATCAGAACTTTTAGAAATGCAGGCCTTAAGATGAATCTAAAAATGTATGAGCTTTGTATTAATGCTAATAACTATTAATAACCAAGTGTAACTGACTGTTTTCCTCCTAGCAGTGCAGGTACATTTTAATAATTGACACATGCAATCTTGGCAGGATTTTGAACAGGATCAGCAGAAAGTGTCAGGGACAAAGAGGAGAGTCATATCTCTTTTTTATTGTTGATGATATTATTACAGTGCTCCCCCCTTTTATAACGCTGTAGTCGGGAGCCATAGTTAAGAGACCGTGCTATTTGTGTTCTGCCTTATAAGGAGAATACTAGTGTTAGTGTAATGGCATTATGGGGCAAAGGGGAGCCATGACCGTACTAATCTGATCCGCAGTATAAAGGGCTGCCTTATGAAGGGGGAGCACTGTATTATTATTACTGAAATGGAATTGCATCTTGTGATATTTGGTAACAGCGTATCATTTATTTTATTATTTAAGCAAAATAGATACAGTATATAAAAGCTTTTTCTATCAATTGACACAATGTGTTCCTAAACAAAACCAATTCTTCATACATGCATATCCTGTATGTGGTTAATAGTTTTTAGCTACTACAAACATTTTGTTTTTATAAAAACATTTGAAAGCATGAATGAATATCTTTTCATTGAGGGTTAATTATTTCAGTAGTTAATTATACTTATGTGTTTCACTGAAATTCAGAAAAAAGCCATTTTTTACATGCACCAAACAATTTTTTCCCAGTGCCCAAAGCACTTAGAGGTCATAGTTTGATCTAATATAGGTTATTTTTCTAAGCAAATCTTTTGAATAAATAATGATTTGCGTTTGAGTGAAAGGGGCGATCAATCAGGTTGGGCTGTCAAATCTGCATTAAGAGCTTTTAACGCTATTTTTTGCAGAGTGCGTCATCCTTCAAATTACAGGTCTGTTTGTATTTCAGTTTGAGTAGCACAATCAATACTTGCACTGATCAAAGCCAGCTGTTGAGATTCATTTCTATCAAAATGATAAATGTGGGCTTGGTATTCCTTTTAGCTCTTCAACATGTATAAACAAATGTTTTGAATAACAGCTCTGTAGTGTAATATGATCCACACAGCCCTAAAAACCCTAGCTTGCCTCATGAGCAATGAGGCATTTAACACGCTAGGAATAAATTGCATACTGGCAAGGGCCGCTGAGGATTGTTATTGGAAGCAGTTACAGCCTGCACATGGAAACTCCCCCTGGGGCTAACACTGTTTGGCATTTGCTGCAAAAATGAACAGAGAGGCTTTCAATCAGATTTGAATGGAGTCTTCCAGATACCCTCCCTTTATCTGTGTAGGGAAGTAAATGAATGGAGGGAGCCTTGTCAATGGGGGAGGGGGGGTTCTCAGTCAGGCAATATGATATCCAATATGGTTTTTCCTGCATCTCCATGGGGAAAGAGAAGATAACTATTGGTTAAAAAAGATGTGTTATGTTAGGCTAGTGTAAGTCTTAATGAATGTGTTCCTGTCTATCTGGGGTCCTTTCAGCTGAGTGCTCATTTTCATTTAGATGATCGCTAAGGAAATAGATCTTTCCCATTTGTTTGTACAGATGTCGCCAGCATTGTCCGTGCATTGAAGGGAGCTGTTTTTCAGGATGCTTTTTTATGCAAGTACTTTCTCATCTCCATGCCAACCTTTATTGACTGTACAGTACATTGACATATTCAAAATAGCCATTGAAAGTAAAAACCTTGTAGATATTTAAAAGGTCTCCTGAATGTGTTACATTTTAAAACTAGTAAACACAGACTTGAATGGATGGTCCTAAAGGGTCTAGTTTCTAAAAATATACATATACCAAGTAAAACTGAACCTTGATTCAGCTGTTTGCTGTTTGCTGTTTTGCATTGAGATATGTCGTTTGACAGTAAGTTTACAGGAATGTGTTTATTTGGCCTCTCTATTAACTAGGAAACACCCTGGAGGAATCTGGACAGGAAGACTTAAACTACCTATCCACATCTAAGCAATAACAAGATTGTTTCAAAATGGCTGAATGCATGTTCTTTTTTAGTGAGTGATTTACCCTGTGCTGAGTTTTAATTTAGTTTTTTTATTTCTAAGCTGTATCGCTGTGACAACATGCGGCATGTGCATAATATAATTAGCCTGGAATTGCATACAGTATAATATAAAGTCCATCTTTGGTTCATTTAATCTAGCCTGTATTCAATATGAATAATGTAATCGTTCAGCATAACATTCTGTTCAATTGTAATGAAAGCTTATTCAGGTAATAAGGTTACCTTCAAATGGCCAGTTAATTAAAACCTATTTTGGGGATTATTATATTCTCTGTTTCATTGACCGAGAGAACATTGTCTTGGGTATAAGTCTTTTAGCAGCAGATGATTTTATGAGAAATCCAGAAGACCACGTTTTCTGTGGTAGCGCTTGTAGAAAAAAAATTCGGCAAGTCCATTTATATGGTAGCAGCAGTTGTATTTAAATGTTTACACATGTGTATTGGAAATTGCTCAGTAAATCCATCAGATTGGCATGCCTTTTAATAATGACTATTCTACATATGGAAATAAAGTATGGAACACAATCTTGCAATGAATGTTGATCCTCATGGATCTGATGAAGTGTAGAGATCTTGATTAATTTTACACAGAATGAGAGGAAGTGTTGCTGTTTCTGAATTGATTGTCCTGTATTGTTCAGCACATCCTGTATATTATCAATACAGTTAGTTAATAAAGTGGGATATTCATGAAACTAGTTTATATTTATAATGGTGTCTTTAACAACAGCATACATAATATTTCTTGCATTCATAACTTGTGTTGAATCCAAAAGACTTTAAAATACATTTCCTAACTAAGTCTGTGAATGTGTAGTGAATACCATGGCTTCCACATATTTTCCCTTCACCCTTTTCCCTGGTCACAGGTTTTAAAAAAATAAAAAGAGCACACTGCACTAATTATGTGGTAGTTTGAAAGTTTTTAAGGCAGCTGCTTGAAATAGTGTGGTTCAAAGGTCAACACTAACCCAAGTGCATGTTTTTTTTTTTTTTTTTTTTTTTGTTACATGAAATGTAACTGGATACCCTGTCAGAGATTCCTCTGTTGTAAACAACCATTTGACATCAATATGATGGATGGGGGAAGGGGCTGTTGAGGTCACCACTGAGCTGAAGGCTTAAGAAGGAAGCAGCGGCGCAGTTTCATTCTGATCACTGAAGCTTTTACTGCTTTATGAACGGCATACATCATCAAGAGTTTGGTTGAAAGGGGGGCGTGGTGTTTGAGTCTAAATTCTCCTTTGATATTTTAGAAAGGAGACAGGTCATGGTATTTGCGTGGCTTGAAAGGTCAGAATATCTCAAACCAATTGTATATGTGTTTTTTTTCTGTCAGTGGAAAGACAATGTGAAAACCCCACACTGCAGAGGGGTCTGGGAATCTTTTGTGTCGAGAGTTGAGCTAGCCTATGGTTTTGGGCGGGATTGCAAAGGCAAAATACTTTTTCCATGTAAGCCAAGCAGAATTCAAATACCTCACAAGCAATATTCACACAGCCCTCCAATGAATTATCTCATATATATATATATATATATATATATATATATATATATATATATATATATATATTAGTAAATTAATTTAGTCGTTTGTAAAAAAAAAAAAGGGGGGGGGGGACGGGACTTGAAATTTGATATATTGGCTTCATCATGCAGGTTCCATATATTTTAGCAATACTGAAATTTGTTACATAGGCATGCAAGACAACCAGATCTCTGGCTAAAACATTTTGCATTGCATTCAGTGATTTTCATAAAATGACATATTTCTGTCCAGTGTGTGTCTTCTGTTACATGTATCCTCCATGTTGTTTCATGTTCAGTTCATTTAAATGATGCGCCTCAGTAAATTCTAACCCATTCGGCTGATTTCAAATTCAAAACAGTCTAAACCTGTGAACTAGAAGTAACATTATTTATCCTCCTGTCACCCAATCCACTTAGCTCTTCAGCCACCGGTAAGTGAAAACAGGTTAGCTCCAACCCTCAGTGGTGCCATTATTTAGGGCTGTGATTATAAGTAGCACATTGATACTGGTGTATAATCGAGCACACGTTTTATATGCTCCAAAATGGTTTGCCATTTTAGCTTTCTCTCCCCAAGAGTATGAGAATAGGTTAGCTTGCTGCTGGGATGTTAAAAACAATACTTTACCTTGAAAGAAAGCTTAATTGGATTAGTATAAATGAAAGAAATAACAACACTTGTATCTGTTGTGCTTTATTTTATAAGGGTGAATTAACAGTAATGTAATATTGTATTTATTCCTCAGGTTGATACTCGGTTAAAGCTGATCTTTCAATGTCTTGCACTTAGCATTTATTCAAGGTTGTTGGTGATTTTTTTAAACCTAAATGGGACCCTGTGTTTTTAAATCTATATGGACACTAAACATGAAACATTGGTAAAGCCTTGAAAGACTCCATCAGAAAGTCACTAAACATCAAAGGGATATTTGAATAGAACAACCCCTGTAGCCATTCTAAAATGCATTCTGTATCTACATCAATTTGGAAAAACAGTTTTCAAACTAAAATAAATCAATCAAGGCATACAGTATATAAAGAACTTCATGGCAGTGCTCAAAGTGAATTGCCTCTTTGAGATGTGTAATCACCTAAAGAATTCATTGAAGGTATCTTACTGTGCCGAGTGCATCATAGTAGCAGGAGCCACTGCAAGACATTTTATTTTATGTTTATATATTGGATACTCAACAGAGGAAAGCACATTGCTCAAAATAATCCATGCTGATGGTGGCATTTATAGTCTGATGACATGGAGAGCAGTATTTCTCAAAATCCACGGCTTGTGTTAAGAAATTCTGTTTGACAAAGAAAGAAAAAATTACAATAGCAGTACAGAGATGTACTGTTCCTTTCTACTTAATTGACTTGATAACTACATAACCAAGTATACAGCAAGCCTTTCATTTTAATAATTTAAATTTAAATAAATCCCTAATTTAATGGTTGGGTTCATGTCCTATTTAATATATTTGCAGAAAGCATGGGCAAGTTATGCAATTGCTAATCCTGTTAGAAACGCTTTTTATAAAGGTTCATAAATATCCAAGGTAAACATGACATAATTTAGGTTAACAATGCTATTATCCATATGACAGATTAATGTATTTGATTACATTTCTAATGTATTTTGACACTATATGAAAAAACACATAATAGCCATTATTTTTTGTATTTATGTTACATTATATTATATTATATTATATTATATTATATTATATTATATAAGCCTGCTTTCATATGATTTTATATACAATATTCATTGGTTTCTAGAAAAGTGTTTTTTTTTTTTTTTTTTTAAATCATGCTTTGCTATGCTAACATGATGATGCCCCCAAACCCTGCAAAATGGTTTCCATGGTTTCCATGAAGCCCAGCCAATAGCAAATGAATAATACAGCATTCCAAGCTGTGCATGATTCGGTCATTTGACTCAAACAATATTTATCAGGGGTTTATCTTTTTTGTTCAATGCATTTTTAAATATGTCAACTGCAAGGTATATTCGTCACTTTGAGATGCTTCAAAAAACAACTACCATAATAACAGTAAACAAGAAACCAAAAATAATACTCAATGATCTGTGCTGTACATAATGAGTAGCTTAGTGCTGCCTTATTTGATCAAATAAAAAAAAAAAACAGTTATTTTTTAATTGGAAAGACTACAGCAGCTTCATGAGTTTGGTTTCCTACAGCAACCTGTCTCTTGTGTTAGTAACCAGACTTATTTAAGCAGCTTTCAACAATCATCAGATATATTTACCAAACTACCTTCTGTGATTAATTAAAGCACACATATGTTAAATCTACCTTTATAAAGGCTGAGTTTCTGTAAAAACAAGTTAACACTTCTAGCTTGCTTCCATGGACAGACAACTCAAGTTGACTCGAGTGCTCTTGAACTGGTCTGAATTCTCCCAGAACATGAGTTGACGGACAGCTCGAGTTGATGGTGTAAAACAAGGCGTTTCCATGCTTTCCAAGTTACCCGAGTTATCATGTGAGGTGGGCAGGAAATACTTGCGAGTTAAAGGTCAAGATGTGCATTCGCTGCAGATGGTATTATAGTCAAATTGTCAATGATTTAAAAGATAGATCCATCTAGATATTCTTTCACATTTGTTTCACGCAGTACATATACCTCTGGCAGACTGGTATGCAGAACAGGGAAAGAAGTGCTAGAGACAAGGGAAATAATGTGTCAGATGTCAAAGTGGATATGAGAATGGCTGTGATTAAGCCAATTTGCTGAAAACATAAAAAGTAGACTGGACATTTCGATCCAAGGATTAAACAAAACTGGAATTGATCTGATGTGATCAGAAACCCAGAGGCACTGTAAACTGCGCCTGCTACTGTAGTAGGACTGTTCTTTTTTATGTTAAGCATTTTTCGTGTTCCTTTTTTTTTTTTTTACAAGGGTTTAATTAACAGCCAAAATTGTTTATACCAGACATATTAGAAAGTCTATAACAAAATGGTTGATTTTTATTGTAAATATTACTAATGACATCTGCTGTCCAGACATCTCAAAGTCCATAAACAAAACAAAACGTTAAAATAAATTAGTTCTGCAAAACAAAGATTTTACCAGTGCTTGCTAATCTAACTGATTAGAAGGCCTTCTTTGTTGTTCTCCAAGTTGTTGCAATGACATTGTAGATGCTAGTATAAAAGGTTACTGTAAATTAGATACTGTTTTAGCAGACATTTCATTAAGTAAACATTTATTTGAATCTTTTTTGGAATATGGCATGTTTAATGTAAGTGTTTTAGATCATTACTGTAGTAATAGTTTAAAGACATTTCATAAAATACTGGAAGAGGTACACAAGTCATATGCGTCACTGCCATGTATTCATTTAAATGAGGGAACCTGGATTTCTAATTGCTGTGTGATGTCCCTAGATACTTCCATAATTATACAAATATTTGTATTAAATATTAGACATTTCATATATCTTAGTGAGCACCTTGTCACGAGGCAATTTTAATTAAGCCTTTACGTGACCTGCACAGCCTACCATGCTGTTGTAAGCTAATTTTAAAAGACCAGAAAATGTTTGCTCTAGGTCAGAGCCTCCTTTTAAAAACTAATACTGTTTATATGTCAGACACATACTGTGACACTGTTTGCCACTGCAGACTCTATACTGTATTTGCAACTCTTTTTCTTCCGATGACATTACCTCTGTAAATAAGTGAGGCAAGGTCACTGAGACATGTCAAGCATCATTTGTTTCTCATTAAGAATGATTGTTACACTAGATTACAACTTTGGCATGGCAGTATCCTTTGTTGTTGTTTCAATTCTATGATTTTACAGTTTAAAGCATATGTTAAAGCACAGGAAAACACATTAGGCTGTATTAATGACATAATGAAGATCCCTAAACAATATATTAAAACTTCATAAGATTTTGGATTTCTTTTCTATTTGCACATGAAACAAGTTATACATATATTCAAGTCGTCTAAAAAGGCTGGTAACTGTTAGACAGTGATTTGTGATTTTGTGCTGCTGGCAGTTTCTGACGTCCGAGTGATTTATGACACTCCATTACATTACTTGCTTAACCGTAACTCTTGATGAAGTATTTGCTCTTCGTATTAACTTTGGGATGACCTGCGATGAAAATAGCAGAAGGCTAGTTCTTCACGGGTTAAATACTTGGCACACTTACTGTATATGTTAAAGTATTCTAGTCAGCGCTGCTGCTGCTGCTGCAGAGATGATTGGCATGCTTGCCAGACTTTGTCTGTAGTGGCTCGATTTCAGTACAGCACTGGAGGATTAATTGTGCTTTTGAAGCATGACCTTTGCATTCTGGGCACGACTCAGTGTGAAATATCCAGGTCATCCTTTCATCCCCCTGTGTGAGGGCACATTGACAGAAGCTGTGTTAAACTTTTTTTAAGATGGCAAGATTATTATTATTTTTTGCATCTCTAAGATGCAGCCAGTGACACGAAATGAAATGGGAACAGATGTTGCAAAGGCTATATTATCCTTGAGTGTAAAAGTACATACTTACCCAGGAAATATCTCCTTTCTTAAAACAGAAAGAAAATGACTTATACTATAATATTTGGAACTCATGAAGATCTTTCACCTTTAGAGCAACCTTTGAGTGGCTTCTTTGTTCAGTACATTTTTTTCCACACATGATGGAAAAACAGAATATTTGAATATTAGCCTTTGATTGATTCAATTCCCTGTTAGTGCCTTATATTCTGGGATGTAGCCAACTAATACAGGATAAGTTCTCTGGAATTTATGTTCCTGTAGTTTTCCTTTAACAGTACGTCCAGAATAGAGCATGCTTACCTTTATGCACAATCAAACTTGCTTAGAAACCATAGTAATTGGCTTTCTAAGAGACTGAAATAGCCATTGTTTCAGCATCCAATGATTGTAAACCCTGGGAGGGTATAGATCAAACCTCACTATGGTAGTTTATAAATACTATATTTCAGTTGACGTTTGCAAATGCCCATCATATCCCCAAAGTTTTGCTGTTGTAAAAAACTTCACATCCTGACTTAAACACACAAATTTTCATATAGAAAAAAAGAAAATACATTTTCTGGATGAATCGTATATTGTAGGTTTTGCCTGGCACTTGTTATCATTGTTGCCCTGGCCTTGTATACTTGTATTTGAAGGGCATATCCATTTATGAAATACATTTTCACATGATCAGATTAAAAGGTGTGTTCCCAGTCTCTGCTCTTTCTTATTGATTAATGACTGATACGGTATTCATGGTATTGATATATCGTAAATCTAAATCCAATACATTGAAAAAGGCATTTTGAATTTCACCTGGAAAGTTTATTATGGCAAGTCGTTTTTATTTTTAAATTTAAATTCATTCCCCTGGTGGATTTGCTTCTTCAGAGTAGATACTTTTAAGCTGAGAAAGCTTAGGAATAAATTGCTGCTGGCTCACTGATTGTAAAGAGTGATTTCTTTTGAGAAAATCCCTTCACCTTCTTGTACATCAACCCAGTCATCTGTAATGTAGGATGTTTGTCAGTCTTTTGAAATGACATGTCCCATATATCAAGAAGATACTATACTATTATATATATATATATATATATAATATATATATATATATATATTTTTTTTTTTAAAGCACCATTGCTTGAATTAATGGCAGCTGCATATTATTAGCTAAGGCATAATCCAAGGCATGTGAACACATAGTCATAAACATTATCCATATAAAACAATGCTTATTGTATTTGTGTTACAGTAGGTCGAATTAGGCTTCAATTTGTGCACATGCAATTCATCTTCATCTTAACTGGCAGAATGTTTTCAATATGTGCCCGCACTCAATATTAATTTTCATACCTGAGCAGAGATGTAAAATTGAATTAGCAGGTGACTCACAACAGTTTTTTTAGGAAAAAGCTGCAATAACTTGGATTTGATTTTACAATAAACATTGCATCAACTTTCCAGACAGTCTACAAGCACTTTAAATTGCATGATCTAGTTAAGTGCAGTACTTTAAGATTTCAAAAATGCTTTCCATGTCTGTATTTGTGTGTAGCAAGGCCCTGTAATATACTTTAATACACAGTTAAAACACAGTATATTAATCATGTGTTTATCCCAAATTATCCCATTTATTTACATTCAGTTTTTGGGATTGTTTCTGTTTTGATTTAACCATTCCTGATGATGCAATCCTCTGCAGTCGTCTTCTCTCCCCGTCACTTGCAAATGAACATCTAGTCAGATCAAGACTTGTTTTCTGGGATGCGGAATCATAATTTTCCTTAATTTAGTGGTATCATATACTGATGCTCCTTTTTAATCTCTGATAATTAAAAAAAAAAAACTGCTCTAGGCCAAGTCACCTTTGCAGTTCTAAACTGATTGTAATAGGGGCCACATCTTGTAAATCATAAAGCACCCTGTAACAAAATTAGGCATGTTTACAGCAACATGACAACAAAGGAGGAGCCGGCTGCTGTGTTTGTGGTGTGCTTTGCCTAGTGGAGCCTAGCTGATCCAGCAGAATGATCCTAGGAGGACACTAGCCCTAAGACCTGGTTCAATTCATGCAAGAGGACTGAGTTAATTGAGATCATGGGGTATGGCATTGCTCTCAGTATAGCAAACAAAAACGTTCTAGATTTGTAATAAAATTGAAATTGAAACTGTTCATGGTAAAAAAAAAAAATAATAATAAAAAAAAAGCTGCTGTGTGTGTCGCTGGTGCTGCACCTTCCTAAATCTCAGTCAACAAGAATCAATTGGAGACTTTGTATAAAAAGAGTGCTATATAATACCTGTTCATAAATGATTGTGCATAGTATTGTTGTGATTCATCCATTGTTAACATTAAAAGTTGCTGTATGGTAGTGTGACTTACAACAGGAAAAGGTTAAAATAGCTGCAATAAAAGAAAAAATAGACCAGTATTTCAGTATAAAAATTATGACTCATATAGAAATAGTCATTTAAACGCAATTGTCACATCTTCCAAGTCACCTTGTGTTTGTTCAATGAAGGTGACATCTGAACCTAGGTATGCGGTAGTACACAAGGTGGACAAAGGACCTTTTAAATTGAGAATGGAGTGCAGTGATGAAAGAGGGACTGCAGAGCAGCATCAGTATGCAGGTGCTGTCATCTTTTAGATGGTGAATGTCATTTGTTTTCCTCTTCCAGCTCTGGCAGCCTGCTGACTGAATCCTTTCCAGCTTTTGAACCCCCCTCTAGGGGTTCGGGCCAGGCCGAGGTAGCTACCAGCACAGCTGTACAGAAAGCCACTGATGTGCTTCACAACCTTGGCAGACTGAAGAACGAGATGCAAGGCCTGTTGCAGGTAAGAAGAGAAAAGCACTCCTCCCCGCCCACCCTCTCCTTAGGCCAGTGCAATTATTATTATTATTATTATTTATTTCTTAGCAGACGCCCTTATCCAGGGCGACTTACAACTGTTACAAGATAACGCATTATTTTTACATACAATTACATTCTTTTTTACACATTATTTTTACATACAATTACCCATCAACTTTATACAGTTGGGTTTTTACTGGAGCAATCTAGGTAAAGTACCTTGCTCAAGGGTACAGCAGCAGTGTCACCCCACCAGGGATTGAACCCACAACCCTCCGGTCAAGAGTCCAGAGCCCTAACCACTACTCCACACTGCTGCCTCAAATGCAAATCTAATAGTTAAAATATGTTTTCATGTCTCATGGCTATTGTGAGTCATGGAGGTTCAGGAGGTGTTTTTTTTTTTTTTTTTTTTTTTTAATTAAATCACCCGTTTGGCAACTGAAAGTGAATGTCAGAACAATATGGAAAAGTTTTGAATGTTGTGCTCACTTACATTGATTCACAGTTTATTCACGAGAAAGCCATGTTGACAGTAAATTGTATATACAAACTAACAAGCCCCTTCGCAAATTCACCAGCCTCAAACCTGCAATTTCACATACAAAGGGTTACAATAAATTAGGAGTGTGATACTGAAAGAGCAGAGAATGGAAGCCAAGCAACCCCCACAACAAATCCCCAGGGCGTTTAAGTCAGCAGCCAGATCTTCACAGACATTATAGCCCAGGGTAAAGATTTGTTTTTAATAGAAATGCATAAATAAAACACAGATGAAATCAAAGGGCAAGTTCACTGGCAAATCATAAAATGTAAAGTCGCTGGAAACCCGTAGGGCTAATAAGAAAATCATCTCCTTTAACTTGCAAAAAATATTGAGGTAAAATAAAATACGTTTTTGAATTCTTACATCAAATGCATTGTTTGTGCTACACTTGTATGTACATATACTACCATACACACAGTACTATACAGAATTGTTATTCTGCTGTACTGTGTGTAGGTGTAGTAGCATTGCTATTATCTGCCTGATTTTATCATTGTCTGTTTTAATTATTGTAACTCGCATGAAAGATGTTGGCTTGATTGGGACTGAGTTAGAAATGAAATATCTCCAGTACAATGTAAATTACATACCGCAGAAACACAGATTTTTGGGGGCCAATGTCAACATCAGTACTCAAGTAGAGGAAAAAGACATTGAATTGCACCATAACCTTGATGAGAACTGTGGGTTGTATTTCAATGAAGACGCAGAAGATTTCCTTTTTTTTTATGAATAGATTAGGAAGCCAGCTTCTCTTCACTGCATGCCCATCCTATTTCCATCTATTTAAATCAGAGAGATACATTTATTTTCTGGGCACGGAATTACTACAGTACTTAAAATTCCATCATTCTGGAATCATAAATAAAGAAAAAAAACATGCAAAATTACACATTAGCAATACCATTGTCAATGCAGAGATTTACATAGTTATTGTTTCTATCTGTATGCATTGTGGGTGCTGCAGAACTGGCTTACCGATGATGATGGCCATTATAAGACAGACCTGCACTGCTGTGTAATGCCACTGTTATTTTGTATGTTCTTATCTCACTCTCTCTATCTCTCTTGTTCTTTAGTAAGGAACACACACATTACAGTGAAATGTAGGTCAGCATACAGCTTCTGTGTATGAAATTGATAAAACCTAAAATGGGTCTTTTTGAAACAGAGTCAGCTGTAGTGGTAATGTTTCTTTGTAGAATAATTTAGTTTAGTAATCTAATTAATAGTCATTAATAGACATTTTATAGAAGTAGACCTCACACATTTTCTCAACATTTAATAAGGTAATAATAGTAACTGTATTGAATATTGAAATCTAGAATGAGCTCTTCCAAAATAAAATACACAAAATGATCTTCTATGATACATATTTAGCTGATGTTTTACCATTGTATTATATGTTGTAATATGTTTTTGTAATATTTCATATTAATCTTTTTGGTGTGTACAGAGTAAATCAATGCATTGGTATGTCTGGCCAGGACTGGATATAGATATTATGACTAATTTGGAATAACTGTGGAAAAAAACGGACAGTGTTCAGTGAACCTCCTTTTGAAAGATTGGCGGATCACAAGGTTAAAGAGTTTTGTGTTTTATTTAGGAAGGACAGCAATGGAAACCAAGTGTGCAACACCACTCCAAGGTTGGTTTTTTATTTTATTTTAATTTTTTTTTTAAGATTTGTTGTAATTTATGATTCATAAGTATTGAAATTATACAGCCTGCTCCTAGCCAGCATGCTACAGAGAATGGTCCTGTAATATACTGCATTCTGATTTACATTGCTATACTAATTAATTGTAAAACCTAAATCTAATATATAATACTATGTACTGTAAATACAGAAAATAAATGCTTCCCAATTTCAGTATTATAAAGCCGTTCTCAGTAAACACTGAGGGGGCTTGCTGATGTGTAGCTTGAACCAGCTATTGGAGTTAATTTTATGATTTTCTGAAGACTAATTTATCAGCACACCAACAGTAAACTAAATTAATTATGTATTGACTGATCTTTTTTATAACTTGAATTTACTGCTCCAGCTTCATGACACATTTACAATGGAACAGAGTGTGCAGGCTAGGCAGAACATGAGCCACAAAGCTATCGATCCAACGCCTCTTCAGCAGCCTCTGGTGAGTTTCCATGGCAACCAGCACCTGCTTATCTCGGCTTTTCTCTCCAGCCTTTAATACCTGTTGATTGTCACTGACAAGTTATTGGTGATTTTCTTCTGCACTGAAACTAGATTCACACTAAATGTTCAAGGTGTGAGATAAATGTGTGTGTATTACACAAGGTCCTCAATCTAAACATGTTTGAAGAGTAAAGTGCAATTTGATCCCAATTAACAAAATGTATAACAACATTAACACTAACAATTTGTTTTAAAAAAATTATATAACAAAATAACATATCATGACAGATGTGAAGATAAACGTTCCAATAAAAAGATAAATCATCTGCTTTACTGTAAATATTTTTTTGCTGACCATTTAGAATGCTTTGATTTAGATTAGATTTATTCAAAATGTGGGATCGAGGGCATTATTATGCATAGCCAAAATCTACACAACATTTGAATCATCTAATTTTGACATTTTTGAGTTTTGACATGCTTAATGAGGATTTGACCCTACCCAGTGTGATGTTTCTGCTGTCGGTTTGCATATTTTACTTTGTGACAGATAAACATGCAAAATGACAACCAATAAAAAATAATACCAATGTGACAGAACACAATGAGCTGAATAGCGTGTTTCAAGTCATTTTAATCAGTCTAAAAATAGCAAAGTCGAATAGACGGATACATTATTGATTCCCTGTACGTTAAACAAATCCATAGCGGCTGAATCCTACATTTTGTTAAACATTTTATTTAGTGCTGCACAGTGGAACAGTAATACAGTGATTTCGCTTTGTAAAATGTATCAAGAAGATGTTCAGACAATGGACCACTCATCTAGAACAGGCATGCTTGAAAACACCAGATCAGTTGAATACACCCCATTGTGCCTTGCATGTTAAAGCTTAGGAGGGATATACAAACATATGTACGGAGCATCAAAAGAAACTTATCGCTTATATTTGGATAAAATTCACTAGATGTGATCGAAAAATGACAAACTCTGTTTTAGAGCAGGTGCAGTGACTTTTTATTGTGTTGATTAACAATTGACATCATGAAGATGCTGCAAAATGATCGGTCGATCTTGGGGAGGTGTTGTGACTCTTGGTCTCCCAGTTCGTGGCTTGTCATTGACAGAGTGTGTCTGGTTATACTATCTTGCCAGGTTTAAAATTGCTGCCTGTGAGCACCCAAGACGGCGAGCCACAGTTCGCTGCCCTAGTCCAGCCTCCAACATGCCGATTGCACAAAGGCGCTGCTCTCTTGACAGATGATGTTGTTTCTTTTTGGGTTTTTTTCTGTGATTTTCTTTATTGCTTTTATTGAAGCTTGCAATTCAACAGCTGAAATCACTCCATATCCAGTGTTGAATCAGCTGTCTCACTAATTAGATGATTAAGTGAATATGTTTCAGTCATAGTCACTCAATTGTGTCATGGTCAATGATGAATGATTGAGAATAACGTAGTAGAGATTGACAGCGCATCATAGAGGAAGAATGAACTTCAGGTCATCCAAGTATATGTACCAACAACAGGAGGCCTTCATCCAACAGTGGATTGAAAAAGGCTGCTGATGATAGACAGATAGATAGATAGATAGATAGATATATAGATAGATAGATAGATAGTCCTAATGTGTACAGTAAAACAAACAGAATGTAATGGGAGTCTGAATTGATAAAAGGTAAATACTGCGCTATTAGTTTTAATTCTATTGGATTGATGGATTGAACCTGCCATGTAATCACAAACCAAAATGCTGCAATAATGCAGTTTATTTTTTATATATATTTTAAATGAATGCTTGTAACATCTTTAATAAGTGAAATCCTAACAAAATCACCTACATATATGATTTACACCCCGATAGTGACATTGCTTTGACATTGCTTTCTGTATCCTAAACTGATAGGAAATGTCACAGCCACTGGGATGGAATTGTCAAAAAGATAACAGGTGGAGATAAAACTACTTAGTGTGTGGGTGTGAACTAGATATCTGCCTAGATGTTTATCTAAAATGAGTACTGCTTACCAGCACTCCGGAGGATAAGTAAATCCCCTGGCAACCCAAACAAGAGCGCTCAGCGGGAGCGTCCACACCGAGGAAAAGTGCTTGTATTTCATTTAAGCATTGACGAGAATAAAATGTGGCCCTTTGTTGTGTTAAGGCTTTTTTGTTCTTTCCTCTCATTTAAGTATTTAATTACCATGCTTAGCTCCTTCGCCAAATGAAATACTTCATTTCATTTAGTTGATATATTCTGGACATGAATCTCAGTGTTTAGAATTGCTAAAGATTATTCACTAAATTGCGCAAACTAAATCTCCTCAACGCATTACTCTGAGCTCTTAGCGCTTGTTACCAGTAAATTTTGCATTGTCTTGCTATTCTACTCCTCTTTTTTTAAAGCTGCCTGATACATTGGTTCTGCATATCTGAGCTGCTTACTCCATGTGTCCCTGACCACAGTTTGAGACCAGCAAACAAAGCCTTCTGGTAGTCCCAAGATTCCTAATTAAGAATTATGGTGCCAGGAGTTTGAGCTGTCATGCTTCACAACTTAGGAACTTGGAATGAACAGACAGTCAATAGTTTTAAGTCTAAGCTATTTCGATCAGAATTTTCTTTAACTAGCACTGTTGAGCTTCTGCAGGCTTGTACTTGAAAGACACATTAATACAACTGGTATGGTATGGTATGGTTATTTAATCTGCTCTCCAGTAATCTAATATAGGACAGCGTACCATGTTAAATTCTTCTAATTGTTAAGTTGTAGATCACATAAATATGGCTTGGTTTGGGTTTTGTATTTATTTATTTTAGTTTAGTCCTTGACACTTGAGTCATGTTGCCTGGTTGCTTGGTGACATGGCAGTGTAGACTGTTGGTAGTGTTCCTGGAAAGATAATAACCTAATCAATTACATGAACCTTACAGGATGAATATGTTAATCAGTCATTACGAATGTATTCTGAATCTATATGCACAGTGGGTGTACAGGAAAAGATATTGCAGTGAGTTAGCTTAAGTGCAAGTAACCTTAAACTGGATACTCACCCTTAATGAATACCAAATAACTACTAAAAATATATACATTTATATAACTTTTTTTTTCCTCAATAACTTACCTGCCCCAATGCTCTGTAAATTTGTACTCTTCTGTGCATTAAGCATGGGGACACTGTTTAGGTACAGGAAGACATATAATCATCTTAATAAGAACAGAAGGGAGGCAAATCTGTAAGCTCAGGGTGTGTTATGCAGCTTTTGCAGAAGTCAGGCTTGTTATCAACAGCTGGAAGTCTCAGACAATTTGGGAGGAAGCCAGCTTTGAAGGGCTGCTAACAGTGAGGAGCAGTGAGCTTGAAGACCTTGGAACCTCAAAAGCTCTTTGGCTGGGTTTCCAGACATTCTGGAAATCCAGGATGTGATAGGAAACATAAAAATGTTTTCCAGGAATGGAAAAGTTGTGAATCTGTTGGGTGCCAGCTATTGGGAATGTTTTGATAGTATTACAGTATTTATTCTAGCAAACCTTAAAAATATAGATACAAAATTAAAATGATTGTTACTGACATAAGGAATTTGGTTGTTACCCTCATTTACTAAAGAGAAAAAAACAAATAAATATGAAGGGTTGTGAATAAAATCTCCATTGTAATGTCAATAACTAGATAAGACGCATATATTATTAATTATTATCTGGGCATTTTTACTATCAGCATTTGTTAAAAATATATCTAGCCAAGTATTATGAATATACTGAATAACCATTAAGACTTAATGCAGTGCAAACCTAATGGAGGGCTGTAAAATCCTTTAACCTCTTTTTCGAGGGTGACATATTTTCATTTCTGAGCCTTTTAATTGTAAAATAGAGGCTGTCATGAAAAAAGCTTTTAGTAAAATATGCTATTGATAAAATGTATTTCAGGTTTATGGGAAAGGGCTGAAAAACCCAGACTTACATTATTATACACTAGGCATTTTAAACAAAGCCTGATCTGTATTGACCTTGTGCTTCTAGCTGCTGAAATTGTTCTGCAGTCTAGGTTTTCTAGAAGTTTAAAGGTGTAGTTACTACCTGTTAAACACAGGTGGCCGGGAATGTGTACCAAATTGTAAAATAGTAATTAGTTATTATTATTAGTATTATTAGTATTAGTATGATTTATTATTGTTGTCATTGTCATTATTAAAAACATGACGCAATCCATTGGGTATCTTAAACTTCATCTTTGATTTCAGCTTGCAGGGGCTGCTCCCCTCATGGATATTGCAGACCTGCCCCAGCTCCCTCAGCCCTCTTTTCTCCAGAAATCCAAGGCCCCCAAGTCCATGTTTGAAGATGCTGAAAGGATACTGCGAGAAGTGAAGAACAACAAGAAAGTCCTTGAAGAAAACTTGGAAGCCATTATGCGGGCAAAAGATGGAGCTGCCCTACACTCTCAGATTGAGGCTTTGTCAACCAACAGGTATGGACTAGCGCTATAGCAGACTCATTCCCAATTCACATTACAGAAGTGTAGCACTGATTAACGATGTAAGCACTGCTTGCCTATGATAACGTGAATACTCTTCATATACTTTAAAATTACACTTGTGTTTTCAAAAATGTGGGTTATTCAGTACTGAGTAGCACATGTCAACAAGAAGAGAACACAAATCTGGTAAATGTACATCTTGCTTTTTAAGGAAATAGTTGCTACAAAGTACAAAATTCTCTCTCCTTTCTGTGAATGTGGATTTTTTTTAAAGAAATTTTAAAAAAAGATACTAATGGTGTCTGCAGAATGTATCCTAGGAGCTTGCATACTGGTGGTGTTTATGTAGTGTGGAATGCTTTTGATGAAACTCGGGTAAGACATTTTTAAGCAAGTTATTGGCAGTATCAGAATCTGGCAAAATACGAGGGACCTTACAACGTCGTGCGTATGGTGGATGTACGTCACGGTGATCTTGTATTTTCAGCTGTGGCAGGGTATGTTTGTTACTAATGTACTTAAAAATGTTCCCAATAGCCAGTATTCCGATCTCCAGTTTTGTCTTTCTGTTTTTTGGGTTTTTTTTCCCTGTTGTTTCTGAACCCCAGAGCAGTGATTTGAGTGTGTTATTTTGCTTTGTGCTGTTTCAGCCCTCAACCATGCTATTGTGACAAATCGATTCATTATCCATAAAAGCCCCCTCAGTGTGCTTTCAAGAATCTGATGCTGTAAAAGGTCAGGCCTACTTTCCATGTCATCTTAACACTGACATGGTGTAAAAGTTACAAGTAGGATGTTAGATTAGTTCTGGTGTTTACCACCAGTTTCATTCATTCTAAATAAGCATAACATAATGTCCCCATAGAATATCTTGAAGCTCTCTGTCTTGAATTACTCTTTTAATCAGACTTTTAGTTTAATCGTGTTTGTATGGGATACAAGAAACACCTGTATGTTGTTTTGTAATATTGTAGTGCATTGAAGCTAAACAAATTAGGATGAAAGAGACACCTAAATTGTCATGAAAAGTAACCATTTCCATATAGTCACCCCTTTTGCTACTTTTCCATGTTCATTGTTGTAAATTGGTGAAACACAGCGCCCCCTGTGGTTCACAGTGGAAGTCTGGACAGGACATCATAGGTCTATTTAGTTGCTTTAATTTTTAATTAGCGTCACTGTTTAAATAATTTAAATAGGTTCCTTTGCGTACCGCGGTTATTCGAAATAAATATCTAACGGTGCCTGTCAGTCTCTTTTGTGTATTTCTCTCTGTAAAAATATGTAAAACGCAAGATTTTGATCTGTCACTGCTTAGATAAATAGTATAGAACCCTATATGGAAGATGTAAATGTAAGTGTTTGTTACCTTTTCTCCAAATAATTCTGTTAAGTCTCTGACTTTCTAAGCAAAAAACCTTCAGATAAAAAGATATTTAAGAGTAGTGTGTGCTCATAGCCATGATGAACCACAAATATCTCTCTCTCTCTCTCTCTCTCTCTCTCTCTCTCTCTGTGCTTGCTCTTCCACACTGTACAAGACCTTTGTCACAAAATAATTACTGCATTGGTAACCTGTTATTCTGTATTGAACATTTTTCAAAGTCATTTTTTTTATTGTGTCATGTTAAATTCTTACTTCAAGAGGCTCTTTGCAGACGTTTTTGTTTGGATAGTGGAGGAGAGAATATACAGTACAGCTTGTTATATCTGACAGAATATAAAGTCATTTCTATTCCTCCTTTCAGTATAATTCGAGTTCAGTGCAACAGCCCTGACTGTTGCCATTCCGTGTAACATTATTGGGCAGGAAACAGAAAAGAAAAAAAAAGGTTCTAAAACCTAAAGGGCTGATTGGCTTTGCAGCATATTTAACGTCAAGACCATTTGAATGGCTTGACTGACAGTTGCCCTCAGAGTGTCCTCCAAGCTTCAGCAGGTTAAGGCAAACAAAACAATCAGATTGATTGGCAGATGTCAAGGAAGTGTTTACCACACAGGAGCCCGATAATACATTTAATACATGATGTGGAATAGGACTTGGTGTGTAAAATTGAAGGATGTGTGCCAAGAACTTTTGGATTTTAGGTAAACTGCTCCAAGCCCAGTAATGCTGGAGGAAATAAATAGGTAATGAACCTGATATTGTTTAATTCTCTTTACATAAATATATATTTAGAACTGGTAATTTGTTCAATACAGTACATTTGTCTGTCTATTGAATCATTGTCTGTCTGTCTTATTTATCTACTCTATATATGTCTACAGTGTGAATGCCCTTTGATCCTCTTGCAGCCAGCCCTGCTTGGTCAATCTATTAATCTTTCTATCTGTTCACTGACCCTATATATTGATGTGTCTGTCCATCTATTTATTTATCTATCAAATAAAATGTAAACATATTTCATGTTTTGCACCATAAGCCCCTGTCATAATGGGTTTTTAAGTTCATTTAGTTGTGTAGAGCTGATAAGTAATTCGATTTTCAGGGGATAAAATAATCAGATCTACTATAGGTTGCAATATACATGGTGATTCGAAAGTAAGTTTACCACATCAGTGCACCAACTTTCTAATCATCCTGTATATAAATATAGCAAGACACAGCAGGATTACTGCTTAAAACAGACCCTATTCCAAAATATTAGCCAAAGTGACAAATGGCTGATTGCTTCCTTACAGCCAAACTCAATTAACTATTTAGCTAGGTAATGGGTATTTAGGGAAAATAATAACTCATGCTGTGAATGTGAAACAATATTTAAATTAAATTAACAAATCACATATTATTAATTCACTGTTAATACATTATTAAACTGGCACAGGACTTCATTTTACTTTTGGTGAGGGTTAATAAGTAAACATTATAGCAAGGATCCCTTTTATTTCAATGTGAAAATAGAGTAGTAGTTTCAAGTTCCAGTAAAAAAAATATGAGATTGGATGAGGATCTGGTGTCAAGAGCTGTATTTTTTTAGGCCTTTTGTGCCAAATTGTGTGGCTTACTGATATTATTGGGTGTTCACTGTTAGTGGTAATATGACATTTTAAATGTTCTTCAGGAGAGGTAATACTGTTTGGCATTGTAGTTAAGGGTTAACGGCTGATATTCATTACAGAACATTAGTCTGTTTCTGAGGCAGGTTCAAGGAGACTGCTTGTACCCATGTGCATGAATCAGCTGTTGTTGAATTTCTCATTTGTTCTGCTCTCAGAATGTTCCTTCAGATGTCAGCCCTAGTTTTTTTCGGGTCAGACAGATCCTAATGGGTAGCTCTCGACTGACTGTGTGCTTAACTCTTTCTCAGCCAAAATAGTCTTATAAGCTCAATCCTGCTCAGCCCCTTCCAGCTGTTCACCTCATTAATGACCTTGTGACAGCAGTTGCATATTTGTAGTACAGTAGTAGCCAACCCAAGACATATGTTAATGACACTTGGTGTGCTGCCTGTCGTGTTGTAGACGCCCAAGTGTCTACAACACTATTGCCACCATTTCCAGCTCATTTCACATTGCCTACTTTTAACTTGGTCTTAGTCCCTAGCTGTATGCAACACAGACACACACATGTGAGAACAGGATACACACTTTGTGAATGACAGAAAAAATATTGACAAACAGCTTATAATATAAAAATGTGTGTGTGTGCTTTCACTGAAACTTCTACACACCCTATGTAATCAGGTAATCAGAGTGAAGCTCAATTTCTTTAGCATTAACTCATTTCAAAGCATCCTTTACAACCTGTACTCTTTCAGATATGTCATTACCTAGCTAAGCATGCTTTACAAAACCCCCGGTCAGGCGATGCATGCATTCCAGTTATTAATCATCAGTAACATCTACAGCAGGCTTTTAGCAGGTAATACTTTTCAAATCCAGAACATAAAAAGCAGCATTTTGATGGATTACTGTGAGACTCTGCTTCAGGTAGCAGGTGTTCACCCCTTACTAAAGCAAGTCCTGGCCAGATCCTGTTCGTGTTGTTGAATACATGTCTAGGGATGACATGCTGACATGTTCACAACGGCAGTCTGCAAATAATAACCTCAAGATTGCTTCCCTTATATGTGGATCTTTTGATAGAAGTTTGGCTACACTTTAGATTACATGCCCTGCTCTTACATTGTAACTACTAGTGGAATAAATGTGTTCAAAAAGGCAATTTACATGTAATTCGACAGTAGTTACCATGTACCCCGTTATTACAATTTAATGACATGGCTATTCATGCTATTTTAATATATGCTAGTGGAGCTCCTGGACATACTGTATAAATAAAATATGTTCTCAGTCTGAGCATACAGCTGTTTGTTGTGTTATTTAGTTAGAGGTAACCATAATGCAGAGGTGGAAAACACTGTCATGCAATGGAGTGGGTGTTTGTAATATTTATATAAAATATATTACAAAACTGAAAACCACATATTTAATTTTTACAAAATGTTTTTGATTTCTTGTTTTAATTTTTATATTCCTTTTTCCAAAAAGGACAAAAAAAAATTCTGACAAAGCTGGATGAAAGCTTATTGCTCTCAAAAGCTGAAAAGCGCAGGCACACTGACTCCCCAGTGTTTGCAGAACAGTAATTTGAAAGTAAAGTATACTGCAGGGGTCTCCCAACCCTGGTCCTACAGTGTCTTCTGGTTTTCATTTCAACCAAGCTCTCAGTTACTTAATTGAACCAGTTATTGGCTTAATTAGTCAAGATGAACACTCCCGATCTTTAGACATTGATGATGTAAAGACACCCGTAAGACCTGCAGGATTGGGGCTGTCCAGGACCTGGGATGGAGACCCCTGGTATACTATATGTGTTGCTCCCCCTGCTGGGACCCTGCCAATGCCTGCACCTGGCTTGCAGACAGACGCACATCTGTTGGCAAATCAGGTGTATTCTTTTTTTTCTCAGGCAGCATGAAGTGCAACTGCATTAATTAAGCCTGGGTATAGCATTGGAGAGTCAACAGCCAAGAAGTAATTAGTGTGATTGGATGCTGCCTGCTGTTTCATCATAGGAGGATCACTAAATGAAGTGGTAATCGTCTTTGGAATAAAATGGTTTGCAGATTTTGTATAGATATTTATACAGTAGGTCAATTTCTCTAATGTAATGCTCAGGTAATTTTATTCTAAGTTCTGAGATACTGTCAGAATTGTCTTTGCTTTGCTGCAGTCGATCACATTTCCACCTGAACAAGTCATTATAACATATTATTTATAATTAGTGCAAGCGGGTGTGTGTGTATCTAGCACTATGCCTCAAACCATTGTCTTTGCTGATCTACAGTACAGTCGGTACTTTTACACTGCTCAGCCTCTTTGCACTAATTACAGTAACTAAGATGTCAGATCTTTGAATGTGCATCCTAAGGTTTTTGTTTGCAACCCATCTCACCACCAGAAAGTCGCTCAAATATCAAGTGATTGAAGTCAGCATTTAAACAACAGTAATAATCACTCACTCCAGGCACATGGTGCACTTCCCATTCGGTTTACCTTGGCTGGTTTTCTTTGAAATGGCTCTGTATGCTTCATTAAATTACAAGGATGTATTTTTTTTTTACCCTCTCCTGGTTTGAATTTGGAAAACTATGGTAATTAATGGAGAGACATACAACCAGAACAAAGCTAATTTCAGCATGTCATTTTGACCCTGTTTGCAGTTGAAATGGCCTTGAGCATCCTTGACTGGGGGGGGGGGGGGGGGGGGAGACATGTGTTGCCTCATTGACAACATTTGAATTAACCGGATTGCCAAAGATAATGGTTTAATGATGATGTTTCGACAATTCAGATAACTTCAACTTAAATTGCTCTACAAAATTGCTAGTGGAGATGCATTGGATAGCCTTTATATGTTGTGTTAGGGTAAACTACATAAGTGTCTATAGAAGAGGCAAAGACTTGAGAATCCAGTGAATGAGAAAATAATTCACATATCTCTTTATGGTATGAGCAGAGTAATGATGGTGCTCTGGCAGGGATATGTTCACAAGGTGTAGAATGTCAAGGCTGGAACAGTTTTTTTTTTTATTTGGGGCCATGTTAACAAAGTTCATAACATATTTTAGTTGGCTTGGCTCAGTTAGTAGTCATTTCTGATACAAGGTCAGAAGTTTGAATACTAGTTGGGTGGTGAAAAAAATAAACCTCAGCAAACTAATCTTCCAGCTCTGTACTCCGTCAGCCAACACTCATGGTTGTGGGGGCGTTGTGTTGTTGAAATTGCTTTTAAGTGAGACATGAAACTGCTTCTAAGTGCTAAAATGGAGGTGTAAACCTCTATGGGAAAGGCTTATCTCATAGAAGCATTCCCATTCACAACCGTTAAATGAATTAGTCATCTAAAGAAGAGTAAAGTCGCCATACTTTTTTTTTTTTTTTTTAAGTAAGGACTAAAGTTGCCAGATGTCTTGTTGTGATTAATTACTCAGACCTAAGTTAACCCATTTAGGTTAACAAAAAAGGCTTACTATCTAATAAAACATTATTGTAGGAATGAGCAGTGTATACTTTATCTTACAGTAGCCAATCCTGTCTAACTTTAAATGAAATCATTATTTAAAAGTACCAAAGGGAAAGGTTTATTTCACACTGTGTTTAGAGTGGAAAGGCTGCAGGATATGGCAGAAGCTTGGGGGGCTGGGTTAATCTATCCCTGTCTTCCTGTTTTAAAGTGTCATTAAATGAAAAATAGGAATATTTCAAGATGGAAAGCATTACAGTCCCCATATACCTTGGGCTATAATCAAGAGAAGGGAAAAGGATCCAAATGGCTGTGTCATAGCTGGAGAGCCTGCGCGACATTTTTATAGGGTGAAACTGAGAAGACTGAGTCGTCTGGTCTGGGGATGATGGCTGGGTCAGGAGCTTTACTGCATTAAACAGGAATGGTGGGCCTGGAACAGCTGCACTGCCAAACCAGACTGGACTAGAAAGCAGAGCTCATAGTCTTTTCATCTGCCAAGAATCTCCCAAAACCTGCACGCCATATGGTGAGGTAGAGAGACTGCACATGTTAAAATCTGCCATGTATTTAACTGTTTAGTGGTCATGTCTCTGAAAATGCATTGTTTGGGAATTACATAGATGTTAAAAAGATGATTTAAACACTGATGAGACTTAATGGAAATCTATGACTCGGGCTGCTGTCTAAATCTGATCGATTACATGGAAGAAATATTATTGTATTCCTATATCCTTTTATGCGATAGAGAGAAGATAGACTTAGGTCAGTCAGTGGTACAGTATCTAATCATCAGAGAGAAAATTGTTTTAACTTCTTATACCTAGCAATCATCAGAGAGAAAATTGTTTTAACTTCTTATACCTAGCAACCCCTTCAGAAACGTGTCTGGAGATTCCATATAACAGCTAATTCTGTTCAGGTGCTTGTCTTTCTGTCATTTAGATACTGATTTAATAGCATATTAAACAAAATGATTATTATTGTTAGAGACTCATAGCTAACAAATGCATGTCGAGGCCCAAAATAAAAGCTTCACCTTGAGTATTTATTGGTTTAATAAAGTTTTATACAAGTGCCAGTGCCTGTGGAGAGACCCATGGTTTGATGCTGGAAGTAATAGTTTGCAGCTGTAAATTGCCCCCATATTCCATACTGAATCAAACTGTCAGTCCTATGGATTAAGGATCATAGGATTGCCTACTTGAAGTACTACATTAGGGTAATGCATGTACATGTTGTACAACAGAATTCACCCTTGAAGTAACCGGCAATGAATTACCACATGTAGTGTAGCAGTCCACAGGTCCTGCCTGAGTTCTGTTGGAGGTTCATTTTCAACCCCACTACAAAGTCCTATATAGGTCAATATGTTCATCAGTTTTAAAATGAGTGTTTTAGTAATTACATACCATGTAAACATGAACTTACTGATTGCTGCTGTTGCCTTTTTAATGACTAATCTTTAATGCTTTTAGAATATGAAAAAAAAGGATGTGGATACTTAGCACTTACAGGGTTAAAAGTGGAACAGGATGCAGATTTAGGCAGTGTTTCATTGTATGGTTTTGGCTTGTACTGAGATATTGTATTTGGAATAAACATACATCTATTTAAAAAAATATAATTAAAAAAGTGTATCCAGTTTACATGTAATGTGTTGTATTTTATTGTTCTGTGCCAGTGACTTAATCATTTTTCAAAGCATGGATTGTCGGTGCTGGGGCAGGTGAACCATGTCAAAGGCAATTCTTGTCAACAAATGGACCAGGTGTTTAGTGCCAACCAGGTAAAACTGCAAATTATTCTCTGTACTTGCAGTATATGTAGCTTTGTGTCCATGTGATATATTTTTCATCAGAACACACTTTTTAACAAGCTGTTCTTCAATTATATTTCATCATCTTCTATTTCACTCCTTTATTAATTAATTATTTTCTGCAGTGTACTACTAAAAAATGATCTCCAAATGATTTAAGCTGGATTTGAACTAATTTTCATCGTTGTTGCATTTTTGAAAAATCGAGTTAATGCTCCTGAGACTTTTGGCATGGGCTTCATAAATATCAGTCTGCACTATTTTTCTATTGCTAAAAATCTCTGAAGAATTTGGCACAAAAAATCTGGTCCAAATTCTGGGCTCAGCACAGAGCCTTGTCTGAGCCAGCAGTGAACTTTATCCCTGAGCATTTCCAAGATCCTCCATCTCACGTTAGAATGTACAAAACAGATTGTTTTGTGAAGCTTTCCACTAAAGGGAGCCTTATCATGTTTCAGTTGGAAAGTAATGCTTTAATTCCCCAGTCAGGCTTATAAATATGCAGGTTTATGGTTCAGGAGAAACGTTCCAGGAACTGTGTCTGGAAATTGTGTTTTTTGCCAACCAAACTAAATTTGCTTGTACAAAAACTTTTATGACCATCTTCAAAATCAATTAGAATCGGGTTTGATAAAGTAAAAATGTAATTTTGTTTTGTGTTTTCAGTCCCTTGTTTGTGGCACATACTTGTCTTTAGGTGCCTGATAAAATAAATTGGAGTTGTCCCAAATGGTCGTGAGGCTGTCATAGCCTGCATTATGAATTTTGGAGGCTTTCATTTATCATTTGTGAGTACATGGTAATGATGACATTTATATGAATTCAATTGTATAAAACATATATATATAAAGGAGAGTGAGTAGCAAGATTAGAGGGCTGTTATCTACTTTAGCTGTGTTTTACATTGTATAGAGGACTTTGAAGGACAAGATTACAGTTGAATGACATTGTTGGCAAGTGAAGAATTGCAGATTGACATTCATGCATCTTGTCTACATATGGGATATCTCTTGTTTCCAGGCATGAAAGCCATGCAGAGGAGCCCTATGTATCACAATGTGTGATTCTGTGTAACTGTCCCTGTATCTTCAGTGCACAGCTTTACACACAACTTTCTTTCTATCAGTTTACTGATGCTCAATCTATGCACTGTACTTTTTTTTTTTTTTACAGGGCACTAGTAAATTAGCTTAGCAAACTATTAAAGCCATTTGTTTTATTATAGTGAGGCATAATGTTGATTGGGTTTGTGGATAGAGACATAGTTGGCTCAATATCTAGCTCAGGGTGACGTGGATGTATGACTGTATTGAAGAGAGCTGTTAAATGTACTTGTGATCAGAAATAAAGATTGGGAAGGAACTTGGCTTATTGCTGCTACATACTGCAGAGCTGAAGGAAAGTAAAACAGAACGATTAACTGTTCTAATGGTTTGATGTTTTTGAAATATATTATCTGTTTATTCCTTATGAAAATGATCATATAAAAAAGACAATAAAAATGAACATACCCTGTAAATGTAAAAAAGAAAGTCTTTAAAAAGCACATTTATTAATTGTATTAAAGAAATAATCTTCTTAGCCTTGCATACAAATATTGCAACAAAGTGACAAAAAAAGTTCCTTTAGTTTAGCTAAGATTTTATTATGGAGGGCTGTAGGTTATGAATGAAAGTAAATAGATGTAGCATTGAATATACTGCCTTTTCCTATTTTCTTCACTAACCTCTTCTGACACAGTCCTGAGGCTTCAAGAATATTGTTTTTCAATTTCAAGGAAATATTAGAAAAACAAAAAAAATTACGCCCAATGAATCATTCACTTACAGTGGGTTTAGTAAAGTTGTAGAAGATACTGTATACCACATGTTTTCAAAATTTAAATTCCTCAGGATAACAATAAGGGAAATGTTATGTGTTTTTAAACTGGTTGTGAATGTATAATGGGCACTTGAAGGCACATCATGGGGCACTGTTAAGAAGACTGTCACAAGCCATATCAGGCAAAATCAAAAATCCTGTTACAAAAGTTTGCCGTTCTCCCCCATAGCTCTGGTTCTATATACAGTATATATTTACAGTGCCAGTCAAATCCTGCTCTTGCACATAGAAAGAGGTCAATGGTCATGTTTATTGGAACACACTCATTTTTATACATTTTTTGGTAGAAAAACATTTTATTTTAATATGGAGTTTTGATTTCCTTTTATTGTTTTGTTGCCAATTTCAGCTTTTTGCTGGCAGACAAAATTTGCCTCATCAGAACTGGAATTTCCTTTAACTAGAACCAGACATGCATCTCACCGTTGACTATTCTTGGCTACACTTTTTTCAGACAGGCAGTTTTCTCCTTAACTCAAATGCATTACTTCAGTATCTCAATCATAATTCAAATACTAAAATGTCTTTATTGGAAATTCCACCTAGCACATTTAGGGGCTTGTGAGGAAATATACAAAATATAATTGTAATTGCCGTATTAACCTTTTTTAATGTTTTTAAAAAATTTAGTAATCGCCAATTATTTTATTATTTTCTCCCAATTTGGCATATCCAATTATTTTTAGGCTCAGCTCACCGCTACCACCCCCGCGCTGACTCAGGAGTGGTGAAGACGAACACCCGCGTTCCTCCGAAGCGTGTGCCGTCAGCCGACCGCTTCTTTTCACACTGCAGACTAACCGTGCAGACACCTCGGAGCTACAGCGTTGGAGGACAACTCAGCTCTGGGTAGCTTACAGGAAAGCCCACAGGCACCCGGCCAGACTACAGGGGTCGCTGGTGCGCGGTGAGCCGAGGACACCCTGGCCGACCTAAAATGTAAAAAATTCACAGCATATTTTCCCCCCTAGTTTCCTGTTAGACACGCCCAGATCACTTGCAAGGGGCTGCCAAAGTCGCATTGTCCTGCCAGCCCTTCTAGATTGTGTGGCTACATCTGGAAATGATTTGGCTTGATAATATTATCAATCAGGGAGCAGAGACAGTGTTATTAGTGTCTGATTTGACTGGCTTGCTCATGCATTTTGGAGAAAACAGTCATTTTCCCCCTAGAATTACTGTTGGCCAGACCATTGGAACATTTCAGATTTTTACACAAAGTGGTTTCCCTCTGCGGCAATTCATAAGGGCTGGATCTGAGAAAGAAGGGGCGAATATTACATAAATGTGGTTGGCATGACTTGGTCTCTGCAGCTTCATAATTAACTCTGTAAAGATTGCTTACGGGTTTATGTATTGTAGTCTGTCAAGGCTAATTAGACTAGAATGTGAAACAGTAGACGAGCCAGTTACCTCAAAGCACTGATCTTAAACATGAAATACATTTGATTTGTTTGCGTTCTGTTAGAATTATCCAATGTATACTGAGGTACTCTAGAAAAAGCAGTGTGTTTCTGTGACTAAACAACATAATGAAATATAGAATTTTCAAAACCAAAAAGCATTCACACAAATAACACAAACATAAAAAGCAAAGAGGACAGCTGAGCTGTATGTGCTACAGCATGTGCACTGGCACACATAAATCACAATGAGGTCTTTATATGATATTGCCCCTATATGTATGGACTATGAAGAGAACATACTAAACCTGTGTTTCTTCTGAGGTTCATCATTACATCCTTAGCAGTGTACTGGAATTGGAGTACAACAACACTGCCTGAAGATTTAATATGGGCTTTGATATTTTTGAATTATGTTTCATTAGGAAATAGAAAAGAGAGATATTATTCAAAACCAGGCTGCTGTTTACATCTTTTCCTGGGTAGATTCTTCAGGGAAATGGTGTGCGATTACTGAATAGACTTTCCAGTATGCATTAGAAGCAGCTGCTATGCTTAGAGACTGCTGTCAAAGTAAAGCAGGCTTTGATGGTTAAATGAGGACATTCTGTCAGCTAGATCTGCTCTGAGTTATGTCATCTAGATCTGCTCGTTGTTTTCATTTTCTTTAGTAGCTGTAATTGAGATTGCATACATCCATTTTGCGTAGCTATTTGCTAAATATAATCTGACCAATGTTATTCACTAAAATATATATATTTGAATACTCCTGTTTATTTTTTTTAAAACTGTGCCAAAGAACTATAATGTGTTACTAATAATAACTGTTACTGTAGCAGTGGATTGCTCAATCCATGTACAACATGTCCTCTCAACAAAGGAATGTAATCCATCTGTTTTGTTCACAATTTTGTCATTATCATGCCATTTATAAACCTTAAACATTGTAGGCCTCAATTGTATTTATTTACTTTGGTTCTTCTTTCTCTGTTGCCAGCATACTTTTAGCACCCTCAATTTATTATCTGTCAAATAGTATTACATTTTCATAATTTGATTTCATTTTTCTAAGCTCAGTTTTCAAGTTGTAAATGTTTTGTTTATAATATCTATAATAATGAGGTGTCCTTGAGGCATTTAACAGTGAGCCTGGGAGAGAGGTCAACATTGTTCATGCGGTATTCACAGAATAAAAAGAGATTATCCATTTACAGCTCTGGGATTCTGGTGACTAAAATTGGAAAGTATGAAACCGATTTAGAAAGTTACAAATCAGTTTTACATAGCGGTCCCTTGGCATTTTAAAGTAGCAATTTATTCAGACGAATGCAGGTTTTAAAGATTATGTTTACTTTGCCCCCAATATCAGGGATGCAACTGAAGAGACACGAATCAAGAAGACAGTGGATGCCTGGATTGGCACTCTCAGCGATTTAGACTGCCTCTGCTTTCCTGTCATCTTTTTTTTGCATAAATCTTTGTTTGTGATGCACTGGTGTTCGCATGATGTAATGAGCGCAAAGTTTTTTTTTTTGTATACATTTTGGCTGCAAACCAGCACTAATCTGTGAGATTGCCCCCCAATCCCCCCCCCCCAAGATGAGGTTAACATTGAAATCATCATGGTATTTATGTATTTATTTAAAATGTACCCTTTACTCCTTGGATGAACTAAATCACGTATTCAATAACATACAAGTTAAAAATTTAATAAACTGGCTTATTCAACAGCATAGCATCTATGCTATCCCCATAAAGCTTTAACCCCCCCCCCACACACAACTTTGGGACAGTATCATTGGAAACAAGTAGACGAGCCACCCTTCAATAAAGAAAAAATAAATAAATAAATGACTGAATAAATTGGATCCCTTGAATCTTTATTAACTTTGGCTAAGCTAGCCTCCAATATCACACTGTCCTTTACTGAGCAGCGTTCAGGATGCATAAGCAATGTGTCCCACTGTATTTCAAAACCACTCAGAAGGAATACGGACACCATGTTATGGTAATGCTCAACCTTTCAAGAAGGTAGGTGGAGTACAACCCAGGGGGGCATTGTAATTTATTATTCATTGTGATTCTGTAGGGGAGCTTTGACCCAGTAGTACTTGTGCCTACACTGTGGAATTGCTACCTTTTTATATCCACGTGGGCACAGTGAGCAGAGAACATAAATAAATGAATACAGTGAATAAGCTGTTTGCCTCTGGATATGCACTTTCTGAAATCATCCAGCCTGGAGTGAAAAAAATCTTGAGTTGCAGAAAGTGGCAATTTTCCTTTCCTGACTGCTGTCATAACTGTATTTTTTTTGCCCTTTCTTCATTCTAACCAATAGAGAGACCTGCAAAAAAAAAAAATAGTGACTAACTGTAACGGTGTACACCCCGCCCCTGTGTGTATTGTATTATTTGTTGTATTATTATTTAAAATGTATGATTTGTGTGTAAAAGTATGTTATTTTATTGTTAATTGTTTTGCAGCATGTATGGGGTTAAACCTCCCCATCCATGCTAAACTCGTGCAGAATATGACGGTCGCCAGATGGATGAATTTATTACTGATTTGGAGACGGTCACATGTATAAAAACCTGTAGCTTTGGCTAATAGAGTTGTGTTCAGAGGTGAAAGGAGAGACGTGAGTCATCAGATAAAGAAACTGACAAAAAACAATTGCTACCTGTGTTGGTTTTACACCAGCACGATACTTGTTTGGTTTTGTCTCTGTTTGTTTTGGCCTCCATGCTGTTTTGTTTGTGTTTTGCCAAAGTGTTTGTGCTCAAACCTTTTGTTTTGTTTATTTATTATTAAACGTGTGCATCAGTGCTTCCATACCCCAGCACTGTTGTCTGTCTACTTCCTTGCCTGACATCACCACCAGCCATCCTGTTCACGCTAACATATATCCCAATGTCAATCCTTCCTCGTATCTAATTAACTTTTTTGAATCCTACAGGGAAGGCACAGCTGAAGTGGATATATTGGTATATCCAGAGTCATTCAGTAAGAAGTTGGAAGGTTGAAAGGCTAAATAGTAAATGAAAGTCTTGAAATTCCATTTTCAAGTATAATAAGTGTTGTGTCCTTTATTCACAGAATGAAATTGCAAGAAAAGATGTTCTGTCACAAATGAAAGTGAAGGAGAAAGAAGCTGGTACTGTTTCATCTCACAAGGGTCGTGGTGCCAAGGACATGAAGCTGCACAGAGATGTGAAAAATAAAACCCAAAGTAAACGAGTAACTCAAAGCTCTGTGAAGCCCTTTCAGAACCTAGCAGGAGAACATTCTGAAAGGTCTGGTGCAAAGAGTAGACCATTAACTTTGCAGAGGAAAGAGAAAGCTGCCAAGGTGAGAGTCGAGAACGCTGCAGCTAAACAACAGACGTTTAACAACTATGAGGATGTGTAACAAACACGGCCAATCACACCTGTGCGATTGCAAATGATTATGCTAATAGATTTGTTAACAGACAGCGGGTAGGTTTCCAAGGTTTTGTGGGAACTCTTAGTCTACCATTGTGCATGTTTCCATCCCTGACCAGTATGAAGGCACATTCAAGTCATTCAAGTTACAGGAGTCACAAACTTTTAAAGAAACAAACATCCATACAAGAAACAGTATGTGTGCTATAAGCACTTTCATAGTTAGCTTTTTTTATTATATATAATTCAGTTTCCTTCAGCTTTAAAACACTTAATGTTCTTAAAAATCCTCTTAATATTCAGAATCTCTTTCAAGGTGACTTTACAACACTGACTGGCACAATAACTTTTGGACCAACTCCAGATGTTTAGACAGAAACTGTTCTACTCTATGGCAATCAAAATTGGTAATGATGTTACTACAACTGCAGCCTATCTTTTTACATTGTGATCCGATTACAAACATGATTTTGTAATTCTGTAACAGATAAAAACTATGTAAATGAATGAACTACACTATGTAGTTTGTAACCAAAATAGGTTGCTGTAATAGGTTAAAATGAGCGATGTGTTGGCTCAGTGACAGATTATCTATAAATAAAAAAGATGGTCTCCAGGACAAAAGACAGACCTCCTCAGTACTCATTATAACATGCCAATGTTACTTAGCAAGCACTGTCACTATGGAACCAGGAGAAACACACACAACCTAGCAACTAGCAGAGTGTCTGACATTTAAGGTTGTCATTAATAATGAGTGTACAATCTGTAGTCTATTATTCAGAAAATTATTTATTATGTTTTGGTAGATGAAGAATGTATTTCTTTTCTGTTCCAAGTCAATTATTTGCACCATTTAGAAAGAACTTAGAAGGTAACCAACATAAGGTTACAAAAATGATTTGGTATTTACTGTCTTTTGGTGTTAAAAATATAGTCTTTGGCAATCTGGACACCTACCAGTGCTGGGACAGAGTAGTTTTGTCCTGAAGTTAGCCTACTTCGACTTAAAATATTTTTTGTAGCCTGCCTTAGTGCCTGCAAGGCATACACTAATGGCATACTGGTGTTGGAAATTCATATTCATGTCCAGCAAAGGTTACTTGCAGATAACACATCCATTTGAATGAAATGCAGTTGTGAGTGATATAAAACAGAACAGAAAATGACATATACAGTATAGCTAGAAACATAACTAAAAACAACACTGGATACAATGGTATCCACTAATACAGTAGGAAACACAATTCAGGTAAAATATATAAGTGGTTCATTAAAACTTTGATAAGTACAGGATCCAATTTTCATGTCTGTAAGTTGACCACAAATGAAGTCAACCTCTAAACAAATCCAACTCGAATCAACCATCTCAATCTGCACTCGACTTTATTATGGCGCTGAGCCTGTGATATTTTATTTTAGGTGCCACTGGTTATGCAGAAGTCAGTAATGGAGGATGAAGACTATCTTTCGAGGGTTTATGGGAAGGCTTTGTATCAGGGCCATCGCAGCAGTCTGAAGAAAGGCCCATATCTCAGATTGAACTCTGCTTCACCAAAATCCAAACCCCAGAGGCCCAAAGTGGTGGAAAGTGTCAAAGGTCAGTAAACACAGCAGCAGTGTTTGTGGTACATCATTGGGTTTCATTTGCAATCTGCTATTCTGTCTTTGGAATTAATTAAAATGTGTTTGGCAGTGATGTTATTAGCTGAGCCGTAATCTCTGGTAATTGCTGATGTGGAGGGTGTTTATGTGATTAAATGAAGAGTGCTTTTTATTTTTGCTTTGGCTTTTCCTTTTGCTGGTTTTGTATTCTAGTAGTTTTGGTAGTACTGTAAAAAGGAAGGCATTATTTCCTTTGTTCTGTTTGTAGTCTGTAGGGATATTAATACTTCTTGCTTTATTTTTTACATTTGTAATGTTTGTTTTATAATTACATTCAGTTAATGAAAGTACAGAGCTAAAGCAAAATTAATGTAAAAGCTTAAAACTGAAGTCTGATATTGGCGCCTATGTTTAGAATAGACAATATATTCCACACTTGTATATTATGTGTAGCAGCTGGGAGTCTATTTGCTAAATAATATTTGGTTGCAAACAATTTTCAGAAACAGTAGATAATGCCTATTGTTTTGCTGAAGGTCTTTTTTTTAAGTAACTGTGAAAGCTGAACAGCTTCAAGGACATCTCCACACCTGTCTTCAGTTTTTACAAAGTGACTCAACAGCAGCCATAGCAATACATTAAACTCTATTGCAGACTGTTATCACAACAATACTTTACATTCTTTATTTTCTTCAGATTGCAAAGCTGTTTAGCACTTATCTTTGAAATTGTGACGTCACCAGTGTCACATCTATTAGAGGTGAATTAAGTCAATGGTGCACTAACAGTAATTTATGGTGCCAACTCAGTCTTTGTTGAATTGTTGTTTACCTCACAAACGAAACCCCTTTCTTTAGATCTAGTTGTAATTGGCTTCTCAAGAGGTTACAGATCTAATAAAGTGCTAGATTTGACCGCCATCAAATACCAGTATAAAATAGTTAGGATTTTGTATTGAACATTGCTGAAGCAAAATGGCTTTTCTTGCACTGCATTTGACTGGTCCCTTCAAATAACAAGGCTTGAGAATAGAGATGATATAAAGGTTATACAAACTGGAGAGATATCAGTGTACCTTTTTGGCAGAAGTCAACATTAAAACAATGATCTGATTAATGATGGATTTGGTGGAAAGTAAATAACTAAAGGCCAACTCACCTGCTTAGTTTCTAATAAACTGTGTGCTTATGAAGAACAAACAAACCCCTAGCTGATTGAAACTGCTAGATCAGTGTGTTGGTGTACTAATTTGCAAGATAGTTTTATAATTCCTTGAAATCTAATCCAACTTTTTGTTGCAAGCATTTCTGCTGAGCATCAATAACTGTGTTTATGTTGTCTGCATACAAATGGAGTGAAGAGATTTGAACTGGACCGAAAGATTCAAAACATTTCCTGCAGGTCTGTCTCTTCTCTCACCACCACAGTTTGTTGGGGAATTCTTTCTCGGAGCTATTCAACCATGCATAATCTTTTAATGCATGCCTTTTTAGGTAATATTATGTATTGTATCATTTTGTAAAAAAAATAATTAAAAAAAACTCAACCTGAAAAGGTCAAGTTTCAGTTTCAGTTGATGGGAATAATAATAACCTCTTAAGCACAAAGAAGTAATTAAAGCAACAGCCAACATAAACAGATATTTTAATTTGCTGCCTCTCTAATGCTTTTTGGTGATGCATGAATTGCTTGGCCTTAATTTATTTATTTATTTTGCGCGGGTGTATCCTCTGATCAAAAGAGCTAACACTTAATCATAAGCTGAAGTTTTGTTTTGCATGCATTAAAGTACAAAGCATTTGCCTATTTTTATGATGCTCTATGCTCTTGATAAAAACATAATTTGAATTAATATTCTTTCTCTAAGAGCCCTTCTGGGAACCCGGTGATCTTGTCTTAGTCTGATTTTGTTTATTATAGCACACCACGCTTCACAAAGAGAGCCTCTTAGGACTTGCTGACTCACCTTATTTTTTTTCCTTCCATAGAGTTGTCACCTTATTGATTCTCTTGGGTTCAAGTGTGCAATTAAAACAAAACAATTGTTGACCTGTATCAGCTGCTATACTGTACAGTACATGTTCAGTATAGTTCTCCAACAAGATATGTGTAACATGTATATATATGTGTGTGTGTGTGTGTGAATATTTTGATAGGATAATGAAGGTGCTGAACCCATAGCCATGTTTATGTTGTTTTAGTGAAAACGTCTCATTATCTAAGGTAAACGCAGAACAGTGATTTGATACCACTTTAGCTAATAGCAGTATATCATTTCCGGCAGGGTAAGAGAACACTGTGGCAGATGTCCATGGCTTTAGATACCCATGAATGTTGGCTGCACCAGGAAGTGATAGATGATTTATCTGCAGGTGGGGTGCAACAGAAACAGATCTCTTTCCATATGGAAAAGTTGCAAGACACCTGTTTTTTTTATTTATTTTTTTCCCTAGCTTATGGCTCATGTTCTGTCCCTTATGGTAATTTTGAGTATCACGGAATCTGATTTAATCTTCTCCCAGACATGGTAGCAAGCAGATTTTGTTTCCATGCTTAAGAAATACTTTGATCCAAATCACCGCCAAGCACCAATGGAAAGAAAGATTTAATGTATTTGACTCGGTAACTTAACACACAATAAGCCAGGTGCTGTTCAAAAATCTCTAGAGTGGTAGAGATCCAACAGCACCTGATACTTGGCCAAACCCAACCCACACTCAGACATGAACTAAAAAGTGTTACTCTGCATGTCAATATCTTCAAATGCACGTACTATAGTAATGATGATTAAAACAAGCTGTCTAACATTTAATGAATATGTAAAAAAAAAAAAAAAAAAAAAAAAACATTGTGCTGCTATAAACATGTGGGCTTGCTGCTTTGCTACAAACACTACAATTTGTTAATATTAAAATAAATAAATACAAACCTTGTCATACCATAACTAATTAATGACCATTTTATTGACCTGCATAGTCATTTGTATGAAACTGCAAAACCATGAAAAGAAAATTATTTCTACTGACTGCATGCTGGTAGATGATTAATTTATTTTTAATACATCACTGTTTCAGTGATCCACTGTATGCAATACTAATTCTGTATGCCATTGAAACCAATAACAATTTTTTAAATGTTTGTAAGTTAATGTCATCCAGCAATGCGGCATAATCTCTGTGGGTTTTCTCTTATGTTTATAAAAAAAAAAAGATTTTATTTTATCATCAGTAACAGGCCACCAGTTCATTGTATAAGTTAATCAATGAAGGCTGCATAGTTTTTTTTTTTTTGTTTGTTTGTTTTGTTTTTGTGTCTTTGGTGTCGCTAGTTTGAATACAAAAATTAATGGTGATTAGAAAATGGAATGAGCCATGAATACCACTGCATTAGCAATATAAAGCATAGTGGCAGTTCTGAGCTGTGTCGGGATAAGGAGTGGGCAGGGTCGCTGGGACAGGGGCACATATAAAAGTATTGCACATGTGTTTTTTTTTTAGGAATCAAGATGAAGTCTGCCCGAACTCAAACAAGCCCATTCCCACTTAAATTGGCAGTGACCAGACCGATAAAGCAGAGACCAATTTCCATACCACTGCTCCCAGAGAACCAGTACATGTTCAGTCCATCTGGAAAAGAGCCTTTATCTGCTATGATTGACGGTCCAGTTGAAGGGCATCTGATCCCTATGGCCATTCCATTGGGTAAGTGTTGTATTTTAATGTGTGTTGAAAACTCTAGAGTTAAGAGTGACGTTCATTATTTTGTTTTCCTAAGTTTTGAGTTTTTCCACATGAAGTCATATCACACTTTCATGCAGTCAAAACTGTTTCTGATATTTCATTGACATACAGGGTGACTGTGAAGTCACTTGACAGGTACACTCTGCAGTTGCAACAAAAAACTGTTGAATGTCAGTTCCAGACAATGGGCAACAACCATGAACTTGGACTACCCCAAAATAAGCAATACGTTTTGATAGAACAAAAATGCTTTGCTGTAAAACTCAAAATATAGTACTAGATATGGCCTTGTTTACAATAGTGTTCATTAATACAACTTATGCTATACATCTTAACTACACTACAAAGCTCTAAAAACTGATCAAATGAGTGTCACGGATAATGTACAAATGTACAATGAATAGATATGGCAGGTTACAACCCAGTAACAGTGTGGAACTACTGTGTGTCGTATATATAAAGGGTGCCCTGTTGGGGCATTGACCTCATTAAATGTGCTTTTAAAATACTCCTGGTTCTGGCTAATGCTGTGCTATTGAAGGTCATTCAGCTACCCTGCTGTTGAGCCTGATTGAAGGGGTATTGAACTCAGTTCCCACCTTAAGCAGCCAGAATTCCTGGAAATGACATTGAAAGTGCACACAGTTTTATAAAAGACTTTAAGAGCTTTTTTTTTTAGATGTAACAGTTGAACTGTAATTGTAATCATGTTAGTCTGCTAATTTATAAATCAGTAAGTGTTGCTTCTATTTTAATCACATTATTAAAATGTCTTCAGTGCTCTGCAGTAGCTGCATTCTTCTCCATATCCAGGTAATGGCATTTCATATTAAAAAAAAAAAATATGCTCTTGTATCATTTAATTAGTTATTGACAACTCTGGATGTTCTACATCGGTAGCAAATGGCTATAAGAATGGTCCTCATACTCTATTCAGTATGACAGAACTCAAATGGCACACTATTGATGTCTAACTATTGACAGTAGTGTGGTTTAGAAAGAGTGTTAAGTGAAATTGATTTATTATGTATCCACCAAGCAAATGCAAGTTGTCCTTTGAAAATAGTAGGCTGCTATTATACAATTTAGAAAAAAGTACCTTCCTTTTTTTCAACAAGAAAATTATATATTGATATTGATCAAATGGTTTGTAAACATAGAAGTAAAATAGAAATGGTCATAAACCATTCAATCTCATATGACTTAAGCATTCGATTATGCTATCTGGGATATTTAGTTTTTGTTCACAAATACTCCCTTTTCTAATTTATACCGAAAAAGGAAATACATGTCAACAAACCACTGTGTCACTGTCCAAAAGATTAACCATACGTGAAAAGGCCCCAAGGGTAAGGACAAAAACGTTTTTTGAAAGAGCATTTGAGTTTTTTTTTTAATTTTTATTTTTAAAGCATTCTTATTAGTAACGTGTTGTTTGCACCATATTTGATTGCTCAGACAGTTATGTTTCCTCATATTAACAAAAGAAAACAGCTACTTTATTGGTACCATCTTAATGACAGGAGTGCAGAACTTCTGCTAAAGTTTATTCATTCAGCGGTCCAGATAAGCTGCATACCTGCCGTTTTTATGCATTACAAAATCTGAAATACACACTAAATTCAATGTAATGTGTGAAAATATGCATGGCAATTTTGCTGCACAGCTGTCCTGCCTCCGATCCCGCCTCCCCTAAAACTTCCACTAACAACTACATCTCCCAGAATGCAATGACTTCAGTTACCAGAACTGTACACACAAAAAAAAACATTATCCAATCTCTGGCTAGTCCTGTTGTCGTTGGAGCCAATCACAGTAATAATAAGAAAAGTTCAAAGCTATACAGGTTAAAGCGTAAACACCCCAGTCCAACTGGAACCATCGTCTGAGGAAACCGCTATAAAAAGGTGCCTATAATATTAAACAAACTGTTGTATAACTTATTAATGCATTTCCTTATTTTATTTATCTGTATGGCTTGATATTGAAGTTTTAACATGTTCACTGAGTTTAATGTTAAAATATAAGTAACGTAATTAATTTACTGTCAGTGTGGTACCTTGAAAAAAATGAGCTGATAAAGAACCTTGTAGAACACACGCGTGGTTGTACAGCAGTTCAAAGTAACATTGCAGTTAAAATGCAAGGCTCTTTTTTAATGCCTACTCCATTACCATTAAAGACTGTACAGTATTTATCGAAATTACTCCAAGGTAATGTTGCATTTTACCCCCTGAAAATATATTTTACTCTCTCAGTATTAAAATTAGAGGAAGTTACTCTCAGACCCAAAACCTGGCGCTGTATTCAATGCAGTACAACATGTTCTGTAGCTGCGAAAACAGATGCTAATAACATATACATAGTTCTTGGAATTCTAGCCCATTACAGGAGAACCAATAGACTTTGAGCTGGTGCGGGGGTGGGGGGGAGGGGGAGGGGGAGGGAGGGGGGTTTGCAGCTGTTTTTAGGAGCAAAGTTTGCCTCCAACAGCAACTGTTTACAGAACCTCTGCATGGGAAACAGCAGCTCCTGGAAGGTCAACAATCTTCAAAAGCTGACACAACGTCTCAATTAATATGGTTATCGGGGCAGATCGGATCACAATTATGTGACATTACAGTTATTCAGCCTGATTAATTAGCAATCTCAGCTAAATAATAATTTTGCAGCCCTTAGATTTGATAAACACCGATACAGACATAGCCTATACGCCCTATATAAGGATTGAAACTTAATAGACAAGGGAAATGATATAAATAATATAAATATATATGCTACATATTTAGGCTTCAGAGCACACTCACCTGTAATACGCTACCCCATCTCCCTTGAGGTGTCTTTTCAGAGGCTTGAAAAGTTAGTAAGCATGGCAAATAATTATTTAAATAAAAAAAACAATAGGGAATTATGCAGCACACAAGTAACAATCAACTGCTATGAAATGTACCTTATGTTGCGTTCTTCAATAAAATAGCAAACCTGATCAAACCCCCAAAAAATCCTATCCAGGTAATTTATTGGTCAAAAAATGAATAAATAATGTTTTAAAAAGGAGAAAGATACAATACGATATTGACATGAAAAGTATTCAGGCACACCTTGCCATCAACCCTTTAAAAATTGAAATACAAAAAATACAGTCTGGACAACTTAATTGATTATCGATGGACGAAATGCAACAAACTGTTATCAAGTAGTATTGGTTTGTTAAAACAATTTTGTGTTCCGTTTGTCCCACTTCATGAATCTTCAAAGCAATAAAAATACCTAAATATATTGATTTATCAGGTTAAAAATCAACTGCCCATGTAAATTATTACTTATATTAAATATCACTTTTTACTTTTAGCTTTAACACAGGAAAAAAAAAAGCTATGCAAGCCTTAGGGGCATTTAAGGATGAGATTGAATGACTGCAGAATGGTTCTGACCAACAAAAGAGAGGAGCTCTAACCATTTCCAATTCTGCGCAGGGATTCTGCAGCCAGTCTATAATTATATCTGCAATGCAGTCGGCGTATCATTAGTCTGCAGTTGCCACAGTGTCACTGTTGATAGTTGTGTGGTTAATAGCATTTGATGGCTTCAGGCAGGCATCTCCTGGCATAATGAAACACTCCATGTACGGTCTCCTGCTTACTGCACTTGAACTATTCTAGACATTACGTTTTCTTTTAATTATTATTATTAATTAAGATATTAATATGATACCCGATTCTACCCATGCCTCCTCATTATCTTTCTGTTCCAACTTCTAACACTATATTGTTTATGTACCAGAAGCTCGTCTTACTGTATGTAGTAACTAAATAGGACACAATCTGGACATTGGAAAGCGATTGATGTCAAAATCATGGCTGTTAGCTGTCATTCAGACTGCAAAGCAATGCACCAGTGATGTCTATAAACACAGCTGCTAAAGGAGGAAGTGTAGCTGTGTGATTACAGCAGAAAGATGGGAATAAAAACATGGTTGGATTGATGTTTAACAATAGATTCTAATACAAGTCATCTCAGTTGTTTGTGCCTTAGTGTCTGCCATTTCAATACTGTGTTTTTAATATATCTCTATGTATACAGCATCTAACTGACATAAAATATCAAACTAAGGACACCCTGATTTTCTGGAATGTTTTGTAAACATGGTTTCTGCGTCACCCACTCTCCTGACCTGCATTTATTGATTTGACACAAAGTATTAAACAGTTACATTCTGTTCTGGTGTGGGTAACAAGCACCAGGCAATGCAATCAGTCATTATCTAGGAACCACAGTATATGTATGTCAATGTATGTCTGCATGAGTCAGGGTATTCTGATGAGATCTGAGCTGGCTGTTCGTCACTCTAATAGTATGTCTAGCTCCCACAGCACTCTGATACCTGGGGTAGTTTGGGTCGTTTCTAATTGGGGTCAACTGATGGCAGTAGTGAACATTTCTCAGTCTTCTTTGAGATTTAATGTGCAAACAAATCCTCCTCACTACATGTTTAAGATATATAATCGCATCAAATTGTATCCTTTTTATTTAGGCATAGCAAGGAAAACATCATTTCTAAGCATAAAACCCAAAAGAGCGATGGTAGAGTAGAAAGATTTGACTTTTGGAAATGCTGATATCTATCAAAGGTAATTGACTAATCCATTTTACATGATTTATCATTGGGGCCATGTCCTCATGTTATAAGTTTCCCATGGTAAAATTATGAAAAAGTGTAATAAAGCGTAGTGAAAAAAACATGGTAAGCAAGTATTGGCAAGCATTGTAAAGCCTCTGCAGGAATGTTCAAGTATATTAAAAAATAAAATCATGGTAAAATATGGCAAATGCATGTTAAAACTGAGGGGAATGCATGGAGAAAACTGCAAACTGAGTGTACAATTTACTCTAATAATATTTTATAAGGGTAGAAGTAAAATCCTAAATTGTGTTATGGCATAAGGATTTTAGGGTAGAGAAGTGAAGAGCCAAAAACATCCTACATGCTGAGGTTTTCTAGTTACATTTCATATCAAAGTTTAAAAAACTAAAATAGATGTTAGTAGCTTTTTAATATCAGAAGATTTGACCTAGAATGAATGTCACACAAAATTATATTGAAAGCTGGAAACAAAAAAATAATTTTCCGAATTCTGCATATAATGTGAATGTTAATACACATTTTAACTAGTAAGAGCAGGTAGCATCAGCTTCCTTGTAATATTTGTTACAATTTTTTCAAACCAAAGAAGAAAGTTTTATAGACTCATTAATAGATCAATCCTAGTTTGGGAGGCCTTTTGAGTAAACCATTGTAATATATTTAATTGGAACTATATAGATTAAAGGCACCCTAATCTTTGTTACTCAGGGCTCCCCTGGGTCTGCTTTAGATATGGAATAGACCCCAAGAATGTTTTTTAAATCTCTTTCATCTACTACTGATGTGAATTTGAAATGTGTAACTATAGAAGGGTAGCTAATCCTAGCAAAACTAGACCTTTGTATCTTCCGAAGCATGGCAGACTTTTGATCTGGAGGTCTCTTTTCAACACTGAGACTTCTCTTTTTAATGTGAAAACCTAACAAGTTTTCTAAAGGGTCTCACAAAAAATACTTTTCAGAGTAACAAGTGAATAAAGAACACACAGGAGCACTCTTTGCTGGTTGGTGTGTGCTGTAGGAAGAAGACAACCCAACCAACTGGGAGTAATTTGTTCAAACCCACAGCACAGAAGACTGTCAACACACTTGTCCCTTACCTACATTTTAATTACTCATCACATACTTCACCCATAAAAATATTGTCTGGTCCATCTGGGGACACATACCAGTAATTATTTCATTGTTTAGTATTATCTGTTGCTAGGCTTTAGCATTTCTGTTTGAGAATGATTGTTTTTTCATCCACCCACCAAAATCAAAAGTCTTAAGTAAAAATGCCAGTTTTATCTGAGATTCTGAATCATTAGATTTCAAAAATATTATATACCGTAGTTTCCTGATGTAATGTCAACAGCATTATTGCTGGTTACTGTCGACAATAAGAACTGAGATTTAATAAAGTTTACATTTTATTTAGATTCCTAGGGCTGCTGTTCATGTTCTTTAGTGAAATAAAACAAAACAAAACATAAAAGAGCTGTATTGTTGTTCTACTGGGACATGTATGTGAATGTTTGCACTGAAAAAAACTGCTTTAAATCATTATTACTCTGAAAGAGAATCCTTTCTCTACTTTCAGATTTTTGTTGGAGAAAAAACAGCAGATAAATATAGCGGTTTATCCTTCCCTTCCCTTTTTGTTTTTTTTTTGTTTGTTTTTTTTTTTGCTCCACAGAGAATTTCACCTCTGTAAATTTCAGTTATTTTCTAAAAGAAATGAGATGCTGAAAATTCATAGCTGCAACTTCAAACACTTTATTTTATATAGTTTGCAGAATACTTCAGATGGTTTGGAGCTTGTGAATGAACATATAAACTGCTTTAGGTACAGCAGGGAGCTCATCTATTAGGTATTAAGTCTTTTATTTTGTCAAAATCTGCTCGAGCAAAATTGAAGCATTTTCTCACAAGCCAATATCATGTTGCTAATACATATGTCAATATTTTAAGGAATGATTGCAATACCTTTGATTTTTGCCTTCGTGTATACTGGCTGCAGTGTAGCACATGATCGTTTGTTAAACAAAGACGAGGAATATAAATGTGTTCACTGACTTCGGTTGTCAGGAGTAACAAAAAGGTGTTGCAGCCTCAGCTAAGTTGAGCCACTGATGGCCTGGTTTAACCATGCATATGGAACCTGTTTTGACAGCCTACCTCATGGAGCTAAAGATACTGTCAGTCAGTTACTGTTTCAGCAGATTTATTTTGTGTCATAGAGAATGTTAACCCCTTAAAAAAATGATGAGGGACTAGGCAAGTTTCTTTTAATTTAATAATATGTGTTGCTTCTCAATTGGGTGATCAGCTACACATGTAGCCACTGATCTGGAATGGTCATTAACTAGGCTGTGCTGTCAATGGACTCAGTATGTCAAGCCTGGGTTGCCTCAGAGAATATTGCTACCTTCAAAAATTGTTAGTTGATCTGAGAGACTGCCAACAAAGATTCAGAGTAGGATCTGTTCATGTAATGTGTTCTTGAGGCTGCCTGTCTCAATGAAATTGATGTGGTTTGAATACAAATATTATATGGTTTCATTTTTTAAATTGATCATAATGACATCTGTCAGCCACAAAGTGCCTTCCAGGGTGATTGCTGTGCAGCGAAGATTATAAGATAATACTGTACATCAAATGCTTAGTCATAGTACTGTTTGGATGAACTTGCTGTTCTGTGTAAAAAGGACAAATATTTAATTAGACCACTTGTGCTATAAATGATTGCAAAATGGATTGATGCCCAGTAAAAGACATTTAAAGGTGAAATGTAAAATATCATTCAGCTGCTTGTAAAGGTCTTTTACGGTTTTACAATTGCAGTGAGTTTCTTTTGGGGATTTACACCATAATTTATTTCTACTCCAGTGTTTTATTCAACTAAAGAGAGGCTTGTTCTTCAAGAGCATGTCTCCAGTGTTGTAATGCTGCTGTTACACAAGCTGGATTGAGTATGACTGAGGAAGCATAACACCTATTTTGGGATATGTTGAGATTATACAGAAAAGAAAAAAATACTACTACAGTACCAGGTTAGGCAACTATTCCTATCCCATACTACAGAAACGCCTGAAAGAAGAAAAGTCTAAGAGCCCATTTTCTGAAGGGAAAGGGTATCACTTCTGTTTATGGATTTATATTGTTTTATATTTTAGAAGATGTCATCAATGCTGATAAACCATTTTGTTTTGTTCCAAGACTTACACATTCCCTTCCTCATAATGGAACAGAGGGATGCTGCTGTAAATTTAACACAAGCCATGCATATGAATTGTCTGACAGACAAATGAATGGCAACACTTGAAAAAAAAAGGAAAAATGGACTGTAATCAATACAACATCAACACAAAGTCATTACAGCAACCGATAGAGCTTTGATAGCAAATTGCTTGAAAGAAAAGCAATTTCTTGTAGAGTACTAAACTATCACTAAAGCACAAGATTCAGCCTGTGCTGTTAAATTCTGGTTCAGTGGAGGGGGAGTAGCAATAACAGTAGTTTTTATGGTTCTTTTCAAAAAACATTTACTGCAAGTACAATTAATTCATGTTTGTATTTTCAAGTAACTGTTCTTCCAGTTACTCAAGGACCCCGATGCTCATGATTATTATTATTTATTTCTTAACAGACGCCCTTATCCAGGACGACTTACAATTGTTACAAGATATCACATTATTTTTATTTTACATACAATTACCCATTTATACAGTTGGGTTTTTACTAGAGCAATCTAGGTAAAGTACCTTGCTTAAGGGTACAGCGGCAGTTTCCCCTACGAGGGATTGAACCCACGACCCTCTGGTCAAGAGTCCAGAGCCCTAACCACTACTCCACACTGCTTTAGATTAAAAAATAATAATAATGTGTTGCCCAGTTATGGTAACACACATAGCAATGTAAAATGTCAAACAAGTGAGTTTTTACCAAAGAAATCTGGTTTTCATGTCAGGATGTAGCTCGTTCCACTAATGAGGTGGTATGCCATAAATGATCTGCTTTCAGTGTATCTCTAGCAAGACCTCAAGCCAGTTTAAGAAATGTCTGTTGAGTGGAAGCAGATGGGCCTTAGATGTGAAATCAAGGACACCCCACGTAATCATAGGCAGTTTAGAGGAAGACAAGATTAAAAAGGGGCCACATTACTGAATCACAATTTTAGATGTGAGGTGGGGGAGGTCAGATGATGGTGATTGCCTGGGTTGTTACATGCTTTGTTGAATGACCTGTCATCATTCAATATGCTGCTTCCCAATTTGGTGATAGTCCGGTTTTAACTGTCTTATCCGTGACTAATACTTTACATGTGTTGTGCGACATTTATGTTTGTGAATGGGTTGTGCAAGAAGTTATGTGAAGTATAGCGTTTTAAAATAGTTTGGCATGAGGCACAATTTTATGAGAACGGACTGGAATGTGTGTGTGTGTTTTTTTATTTTTTTACTATTAACCATTTACAAAGACTGATAGGGTTACTATTTCTAAACATATTCTTTGTTAATAATACTTGGAGTCTCCTGGCTGTAGAAAGAATTACATTTTCATGTTATGCCTGACAGACAGGCCCCACAGGCTCATGGTATTATTTACAAATCTAGATTGTCACTCCTCTTGCGCAAAAGGTGATTTATGGCAACCGGCATAAGTAATAATAAGAGCTATACTTACTAGTCAGATGGAGCCTTTCTTGTCTCCAGAAATTATGAATTCAATTTTACATTTCGATCTGTTTTCACTGGTTGTGGAGAAAGGCCAAATACACGTACTTTGATTTTCCAGTCCTTATCTAATGTCTAATGTGTTTCTTTTTATGTTGTGTGCTGCTACTCCCTGCTGACCCTCCGAGTAGCAGTTCAAAATTGCATTTTAATACTAATGTGAATTATACAAATTAAACTATTGTTGTTTCGTGTACAGATCTGTCATATGTTCTCGAATACGTCTCTTGAAAGTTTTAGGGTTCCGTTATTTAATGGAAAGAAATGGCCACCATGAAATGTATTTGACAACTGCTTCTAACCATTTTAGACACAAAAAAACAAACCATGGTGTATATAGTTTTTACTTTACTCATAATGATGGCTTATTCAACTCAGCAGATGATTAGGATAGAGTTTGCATTCTGTGGTAAGAACATCCTAATTAAAATACAAACTACATACAAACCATGCTCACGGCTGCAAGTAAGCAACATGAATTTGTAATGTCTGAAGGCAGAAAAGTCAACAGCTTTATAATTAAAATATACACCAGCCCTGTCTCCCTGTATGGGTTGCTATAATGTTCTCTTCTATATGGCCCAATTACTCCATTGCAGTTTGCATATTGTTTCAAAGAGGTCTTCCTCAAGTCTCATGCATTTTTAACTCACCTTGATGCTGTTTTTAAATATTTCATACAACGGGTCTTGATCCCTGTTGCTAACAACATTTTTTGATGTCACCCAGGACCCTGGTTTAAACAAGAAGCCTTTAATTTATGTTTTCCTGGTTGAATAACCTAAATGGGAAAACTGAGTGAATGCTAGAATTAGCACCAGTGTGCATTCTTAACAGCTCTATACAGTACATGTGTAGCCGGCTTCATTAAATCCTTAACATTGTTAAATAAAGTACCCTGCTCTTATAGGAATACTTTCATAGAAATAAATACAGAATCAGCAAAGAACAAGTCCCTGCAATGACTGGCAGAGAGAATCCTCCTAAACTTTGACTGAACTCCTTTTGTTCAAGCTGTGTTTCTGAAACGTTTTCTGTGGCACCACTGGTTGCTAAGCAACCTTATACATCAGCCGACATCACCAAAAGGTAAAGAACAATGTCATGATTAATTTGGGGTTCCAGCACAAACACTGGGTTTGAATAGAGACGCTATCTCCAGCAACTCCTGTTTTCAAAGGTCTTTTCACTTGGGTGATGAAAGATGATTATAACCGGGTTGGAGATGTAAAACTGAAATAACAACATAGCCTCTGTTTAAAACTTTGATTTTGAATGTTACTAGGGTTGCTTTCAGGTGCAGGAAAAGTGCTTAATACTCAACTGCCACTGCAAATGGATTTTAACTGTACTATACATTTTTATATTATAAGAATCTAATGTGACCAATCTTATCAATTGTAAAAAAAAACAAAAAAACAAAAACACAACTTAGGAACCAGGGCCAGTAACTGTCTGCTATATCTGATGGCTGAAGTGAAAATTCCATAACAATATCCAAAAGAAAACAGAGCTGCTTCCTTTATACTTACCAATACCGTACATCTTACTAAATAGCTTTCGAGCTAGACTTACAATAATATCCAAGAACCAGAATTGATTATGATTAAGTATAGTTCCAAAATAAAGATGATGATGTTTTGTTTTTGTTTTTTATATATATTTTTATAAACAGTGAACGGTGGCATCTGGTTTTCACTCTTGGTTTATTTTGTTTTCTTTTCTTTTTTAGCGGAGATATTTTGTGTTCACAGTTGATTTTATGTCCAGGATGTGTCCCTCTTCTTTATAATTAAAATATATTAGGAATAACCTCTTAATTATAGCATTTGTATTGTCTAATTTGATGGTATATGGATATTTTTGACTTTGCAATGTTCGGGAGCAGGATATTTCTTTAAAGCTGACTTTCATCAGCTCCTTTTAGTTTTGTTCTCAAACTATAACCCTTTGTTACAAAGTCATGTGGAAAGAGATACACCTAACCATCATGACAAACCTGTAAGAAAAGTTAATTTAAAAGAAAAAAAAAAGATGAATGGTCTACTCCCAGCAGTAATGCGAATCAGACCTAGATACCTCAGAATTGAGGCCAGAACTGGGGGAAGGAGCAGTCATGGAAAACTGCATTATAAAATCAATTTGCTAGAATGTGACCAAAACACAAATTGAAATTCAACTGGAGAGCACACATCGAATGCCAGAACCCTCTCAATAGCAACAATTATAAAGGATTAACATCTCTCATGCTCTAACAGGGAATGGCTACAGTACAGTAGCACTGCCAAACCTTGAGCAGTATGACTTGGAGAGGAGCTAAATCGCTTGCAGAGAGTAAGAGTAATAGAAGAGAATCATTAGTGTGATATCATTTCCATCCTCACAGTTGAAAAAGGTTTCCAGCTCAAAACATCCTGGAAGAAATCACCGAACAAACTGGAATGGAAACAACACGTAACTTTTTGTGCATTATTATATAAAAAATGTGGACAACCATCCTGATCAGTGATACACAGACTTGAGTGTCTTTGCCAGGTAAATCATGTCAAAAACCTAAGGAGCCCCTAATGTAATGTCTGGACTGGCTCTCCTAACATTGCTCCAGCAAGCATGAATGAAGTTTTCCTATCTGCAGAAAGGTCCTTATAATATAAGAGCATCCTAATCCTGTGTGCCAGGCACAAGTTATCTCAAATATACTGTGTAACGCCAGGTTAGGTAGCATCTTGACTGGGCAGAGTTACTGGAAGGACCCCCAGTGGTTCAGTTGTGACTATAGGGAAATTGATACAGTGATTTAATACTGTGTATATAATTGAATGGGGGAGAAAATGTACCTCACAAGCTGTCAAAACATCCACTATTAGTATTTGACTGGTGAGCTGAAGCAACATTTTCAGGGGGAAAGTATTGTTTAAAGTGGGGAAAAAAAACATTCTTACAAATGTCAGTCAGCTAAATCAACACCATGGTAAGTGTGGTATACATTACGTGAATTTCACCATGGAATGTAGAGTTCTGTGTCACTTTAACAATAACTGCTTATGACATAATACATCATTTCAGGGTTATGCTGATATTCCCCACTACTTGTACTTGATGCAGTTGTTTAGTGCTGTTGGTGAGAAACCTCCTGTACCCTTTCAGCAAATTCCATCATTTCTTTGAAAAGCAGAGCAGGATGAGGGCTGTGTATTCCCAAAAGGCCGTGGCAGTCGTGCTTTTCAATCCTTGCCGACCTAACTCTCCTTGGATCCTTTCCAGGTCCACTAATCCGGGAAGAAGGCAGGATCATCCATCTGGAACCAAAAGCTTGTTACATGGGGGAGGTGACAAGCAGTAATGTACTGCAGATTTTGGGGCCATTGAATAAAAGAGAGTCACATACCTTAAATGTTGAAACAAATTGAAACAATATGAATCATTATTAGATAGATTTTCCTTTTAAAGTAATTACCAAATATGAATAGTTTAATCTTTGTTCTCCATAAATCAATCACTCAGTGATGTCTGTCAAAGAATTTGGTTTGATAAAGGGTCTTCATATTACACCTCAAAATGGACCTTGTTTTCTACTCTGTGTAAAGTAGTCTTTATCAACTGAAGATTCTCAGTTATGAGAACACCCTATTAATTAGATTGGGAACTGTCCCTTAAGGAGTCGCATTAACATTTGGGAAGTACCTAATCTGTTGCTATCTACCCATACAGAGACTTCCATTCTCTTTTTTCCATTCTCTTTTCCATTAGGTGAGCCAAGAATGGATGGGATGGCCCCACAACCTGCAGGTGTGATTATCACCACCCGGCAGCCTGTCATATTTTATGATGCTTATGTTATCCCTCTGATTCAGTGTCATGCTCGGGTAAACCAAGCCTATTCACTATTTATAAACATTTATATGTTTGTCACGCATTGTGGTTGTAATTTAAAAAGTCTATCTTATGAATACCTTAGAATTGAAGCTACAATAAGGACTGTGGGATATATATACTGTGTATATATATATATATATATATATATATATATATATATATATATATTTTTTTTTAACGACATGATCAACCTAGTTTTCAATTCTTGGAAACTGCTAAAGAATTGTGATTGTTTTGTTCTCTGGTGTGCACATCAGAATGTGTTGTTTGAAAGTAAATTGGTGACCAAAGTGAGACAGGTTACTTAATCATGAATCCAGTTGAAGGTATTCAGTGCCGTCCAAGTATCTGGTGAAAACATTCTGAAAATATTACAGATGATTAAATGGTTCACTTTATACTGTAGAAATGTCCACATTTTGAATTCCGAAACCTGAATCTTAAAAAAAATGTAATCCGATCATGGGCAGTCACTACGGTACACTAGAAAATCCTTTTTGCTTTGGCTGAAGTGTTTCAGCATGGATCCTTTGAAGTATTATCTGGCACAACTGGTTGCTAAGCAACCTGAAGTACGGTTAGACATAATTTCTGTGTTAACACTTTCAAAGCCAGGTTATACATAGAATGGTTCTGCGACAGAGAACCATTCTATGTAAAAGCGTTGAGACACTTCTCTTCTATCTATTAAATGGATCAGCTAACATTCCTAGTCACGTCTGATGTGGAGTCCAGTCTGATAAAGCCAGCGTGAAATGTCCTAATTCGTTGAAATTGTCTCCGATCTGTTCTTTTGAAGATGGAGGATAATATCGCAGTACAGGTTCAGATTCAATTGGATCCAGTTAAACAGACAGAGGCCAAGATTCAGCAGATGTCTGATGCTAAATTGTGTTACTCTACCTTGATTTACTTCATGTTTGTATTCTTATAACACAGAATAAACCTTGAATTAAAAAATATGTTATCCCTCTATAGAAATAGTGTATTATTTGATTGCTGGCATATTATTTTAAAACTTAACTACAGCGGTTTATGAAGCAAATGTGTATTGTTTGGTTTTGTTTTTCTTATTTCACCTGTCAGCTTTTTTGATGGATGACTAAATTATCGCAGCTTTCATACTGGCAGGGTGAGAAAGAAATTAATCATAAAATGATTTTTTCAGAGAACCATATTACTTTTTTGCTGAGGGAATTTTCCTAGTAATCCAACATGCATGAGATCAAAGGAAGATTTAAAACAATAACAAAACTAAAATTACATTTATAAAGTACCTTTCATGGCCAACCACCCCATGGTCATGGGCAATAGCATCTAGGTTTTAGCAAAAAACATTAGGCCCATTTTATAATTAAAGAAACGGCATGTGCAATAAAATTGCTCCAAGCTCTGTAAGAGACTATTGATTTTTGTTGTTCTATCATTTCATCCTTACAAACTGCTGAACATGCATACGCTTTCAGCTTGTGATATTGTCTGTATTTCCTAAAAGCTGTTAATTGCATTTTCAAAAAGGCAGGCTTTTTATTTTAGTTTATATTAATGCTGAGATCCCTGTTTTTCTGTCTGAAAGAAAATTATTTTAAAATGTATACTGTATGTTTAAAAAAAAAAATCAGAGAATAATCAGCCCTGTCTGAATTTTTTGCCAAACTTTCTTTTCTACTTGGTGTTTTGTAAATCTTTCTGTGGAATAGCTGGTTGCTAAATAACCTCCAGTACAAACCACTACAAACACAGCATTTAAATCACATTATTTCAGTGCTTCTTTTCAAAGCTTTTGTGGATATGCTAATATGTTATACAACTCATAGCTTGTCTATGAAATCTTGGCTGAATGCTCATGGTTTTAAAAAAAGGAATGGAAAATGGATCTGGTTGAATCAGGCGTCGGAGAGCTGGCTATGATGGAGCTGATGTTCATGCATACACAGACATACTTTCCTCCTGTTTTCCTGGGCATGACATTGATAGCAGTATTACAATGTTAAAGTCCATTAAACACCAAACTTATCTACATTTAAAATGTGGTGGTAAATCTCCGTTCACATCACTTGGCAACATTCAGTGACATTAACTGATTTTGTGGTCTTAAAATGTTTTTCATTTGGAGATCAAGACTGTTAATGTGAGACCTTGAATCACAGAAATCTGCTTCGGGCATAGTGATTGTCACATACCCAGCCACTATGAGATCCATTTTTAAGCAAGTGTCTGATCAAATGTATGGTGGCAATATGGTGGCTTTAGAAGAGCAACAGCATGAAACAGGCACATATTGATCACTTTCTTATTCCGCTCCAGGGAGCCGCCATGTCTGTATGTAACCGTTCTGCTATTTGACAACTGTAATAACCTTTGCTGTTCATGTGCAAACCTACAGAAGGAAAAAAAGAACAGCAAAGAAACCTGATGGCTTTATTTGATAAATGTATTTTTCCCAGCAAACCTCGCATGTACTATGCTAGTTTTTTTTTGTTTGTTTGTTTTAAATAAGGTCAACGTTTCCTTCTAAGGGGTGTAATAGTATTTAGTAGAATCATTTCTCATGGATTTTGCGCTTCACCTTCCCCTTTCCCTCGATTCTTATTTTTTATTTTTCGTTTTATATATTCCATTTGATCAGTTTTTGTTTACGGATTCTCACAATTGTATGGATAGGTCTTTCTCATTGTCCAGGTACTTTTTGAGCCCTTTCTGTTTCACTTATTTTGTGTTGTTGCTGTTTGAGAACGATGAGTAGAAATGATGTGAGGATAAATCCAAACACGCTACAGTAAGCACTTGTAAAGTTTGTTTGCTATTAAATGAGAATAAAAATTTTTTTTAAAAAAAACTCAGATGAACTCCCAGTTTTCTTTTCTTTTTTTTCTGAGCGGCAGAGGAATGAGAGCTAGGTCTCCAAACTCATTCATCTGATCTAGTCTTTGGTTTGTGTGACACTTCTGACAAATGATCCCGCCAGGGGTGCAATTGTAATAGCAGTTTTGAGATGTCAAATCCCGTCAACTGAAATGTGGACTGGAACCAGAATGCATCTCACATCAATGGCCGGTGAAAATAACTTATCATAGGGACATGTTCTTGAATTGGAACCATCAGTAAATAAGAGCCACACCTGCACCATTAACACTGATATGCATTTGTATCAAGGTTATTAAAAGAAAATGGCAAAATAATAGTAATAGAAGATGCAAGCAAAAAAAGCATGATCTCATTCTGTGATATCCAATAGCAAGCAAGATAGTACTTACTGTTTCAAGCATGGTATGTTGTTTTAAAATTAGTTTTCTAGCAGAACTATGTAAAGGTTTTACCTTGAATTAACTTGATGATTGCACAGCTCAGTAGCAGATTTGTACTTGGCACTTCATAAGTATAATCTCCCTACTTTTGATTACTGATAGGCTTTTGGATTCCATGGATTTACGAAGCATTTAAGAATTCAATCTGTCTCCCACCGATGTCCCCCATATTCGCATTTGTACAAAAAAAACCCCATAAACTGCAGACACACCGAAAATGTGTTAAAAGCCAGTGACAGTGTTTTTGTTATCGCGACAAAGGTAAGGCTGTGGAATGCAGCAGAGTAGTATGAGGGAGTATTACATGGTACTGTAAAAGTAAAGAATGCAGTGGGTGCATTGTCAATGCACATGAGAATGATTACACAGGGATGTATCTAATGTGCCCTCAAGAATCTCTAACCATGCACTTGAAATTTGCATAGATCTTTTAAACCACAAGCCTTGTCAGTGGTATATGTTTTGTTTTCTTTTTATAAGGACACATGAGTTTTAACAGAAACCATATGGATACATGCTGTTGTTTTTTTTCTTCCATTTTTGTCCCTCGGTTCTCTTGCTTTGTTCCCAGACCAGCTGACTCAGTTTTGTGCAGAAAACAAAATACTGGATCTCTGCCAGCCCTTCTGGATGTAGAATATATTATTCTGACAGCACAGCGTTGGCCTAAATTTGTACATTAATTCTGTAGACGCTAAGGCAAGCATTTTTTTTTCCCTTGAAAAATCACATTTTAACCAGGTTTCAAACATGGGTATTAATGTACTGATGTGTTTTTGTCCCTGAATGGCTACGTGCTCAGAATGAATTTCAGGCAGTGAAAAAAAAGCCTACATATAAATCTGCCTTGCTGTTTTGTGGCAGTTGTAATAGCACTATGAAAAAATGAAAACATTTTGAAAAATGTAGCATGTTTTAAAATCCCTCAATTTATAGACAATGGGCAGCAGTGTGGAGTAGTGGTTAGGGCTCTGGACTCTTGACCGGAAGGTTGTGGGTTCAATCCCCAATGGGGGACACTGCTGTTGTACCCTTGAGCAAGGTACTTTACCTAGATTGCTCCAGTAAAAACCCAACTGTATAAATGGGTAATTGTATGTAAAATAATGTGATATCTGTATAATGTGAAATAATGTATAATGTGATACCTTGTAACAATTGTAAGTCGCCCTGGATAAGGGCGTCTGCTAAGAAATAAATAATAATAATAAAAAATAAATAATACAGTAGGGAAAACAATGGAAATGTGGTACACATGATAACTTTCATATCATTAAACATTATAATTTTTTTTTGCAAATCTTCCTCGCCACAGTGTCAAAGACTTCATATTGCAAGGCGTTATAAATGCTTAATGCTGAAAGTGACACTCACTATGAAATTAACCTGTGACCTAATGTGGCTGACATTGAAGTCATGTGACTTTTGAAGTTACAGCAGTGGAGAGACAGAGTTATTGTCTTAATGTTTGGTACACAGCTGTATTCTTTGATTTTATAGAGACAGTACTTATTGAGTTATTGTCTTAATGTTTGGTACATAGCTATATTCTTTGATTTTCCTACTTAAGTTCCATTATTAGTGCTGTCCTGTGAAAAAATAATGCTTTCACTGTCCATAGCAATCAATACAGGTGGTGTCCAGTGAAAATTTAACCATTTCAGTTCCACCTTGTTTTTTTTAAAACTCCATATCAGTATATTAATAATACAAGCTTTTTCGGGTTACCGTTTTACTTTATGTTTGCAAACCATTCAATCTGATATGATCCGCAACTTATATTGTGCTACTGGGAATGCTTTGTTTTTCTTCAGAAAAACTCACATTTCTAACCTTCTTATGGAAAAATAGGGTTTTCAGAATTATTTGTTGATGGTAGTTTTATATATATATATATATATATATATATATATATATATATATATATATATATATATATATATTAATGTAAAAGTATGCGCCTTAAAGACAAGAACAAAAAAGAAGGTACAATGTAAATTCCAAAATTATTGTATTCATTTTCATTCCAAGACAAACACATACAAATCCCACAGTTCAACCAGAATATAAGAAAAATTAAATAACATAACATTTTAAGCAAATAAAATGTATTTCAAACAGTATTCCTATTTTAAGTTCAAAGAAAAAAAAAAAAAATTATAAATGGTTTTGCAGTGGTTTTGCAGTTACATGTATGGTAATTGCGTTAACAAAAGCCTTATAATTTGTAGAAATGATTCTAGTTCCCAAAAATGGACATGCATTATATTTTTTTAGAACTTTCCAGATATAGCCATATTTCATTCTATAAACAGTGTTATAATGCATCTGCAGAAGAGAATTGATTTTGAGTGAATCTATTGCCAGAATGAGTCATCTGAAAACATGTGTCATGAAAAAGAGAGACTTTTTTCTCTTTTAAGTGCTGCTGAACTCAGACAACCTAATGTGTCTTGGTAGCATTTTGTTTTCAGTGTCACTGTTAAATGAGCCTCAGCCTGTCTATAATACTTCAATTTGTGAAATATGAATACACCAGAATCAGGAGCTCGAATGAATGGCAAACCTTTAACAGTGGTATCATTAACAGTGGTATTTTTCTCCGGCTCCCCACCCTGTTCAATGTGGAGAGAGTTTTTTTTTTTTTTTTTTTTTTAATTCGGTTGGTATTTTTTCACGCAGGGAATTCTAGGTAAAAAGATGACTCACAGCAGTTATCACCTTGAAACAGTGCAGGTGGGTGGGAACGATGAGGAAACAAATCAAAAGGCTAACATCCACATATCTCTTTGCTGTAGTTGCTTTGACTACATTGTTTGTATTGATGCTATCAGTGTGTTTTTTATATATAAAAAAATAATAGCTAGTCACCAATTTTTTTTCTGTGTTTTACCATATAGGCATACCTGTGTGCATATATATATATATATATATATATATATATATATATATATATATATATATATATATATATATATATATATAATTTATTCTTCTAAACTATATTTGAAATTAACTTTGTCACATCAATTGCAAAAGCTACAAGTAGCTACTCTACGGTTTCTTTTAAGTAGCAGGTAATGGAAATGGGTTTTTTGATGTGCCTTTTCCACTTTCGCACACAGATACTTAATCTTAGTCTTCCAACTCTTTCTATGGCTTTTCTTTCTTTTGGGTAGACCATTTGAATGCAGTTCAAGTCCATTACTGCAGGCTTTTCACTGGTTCATTTTACCCTTGCCTACTCAGGCATCCAAAGGCTTTGAGATTTCAGAGCGCCTGGAATTAGTGCCCACCCACCTTAGCCTCTCCAAGGCTTGGCACACATAGGGATGGTTGTGCAAGCCAGTAATGAATGTTTAAGATCAAAACTAGACTAACACAAGCAATACCCTCCAGAAGAGCCTGCTTATTGTTATGTTGTGTAGAGCAAATTTATTATAAAGTTTCAGTACTTTAAAGAAGGCTTTATAGTTACCTTTGGCAAAATAACAGAAATGATCATTAGTGTTTGGGAGAATTGCTTTTCATTATGTAGAGTACTGCTGTAGTTATGGGATTTTAGTGCCAGTGTAATTATCTCTTCAAGAAGTATTTTTGGAAGAGAAGGGGGTGTTGTGCCTCTTGTATTGTGTGAAACAGCACAGATTGTAAAGTCTTTCTGGATTCTGAATTAATACCAATACAAAAGAATAAATAACACATACAGTAAGGAATAATATGATTTAAGTTTCTGTGGCTCTATCAGAGCTGAAAAACTACCTCTAGTAACATACTGATATATTAATCACATTTAATAGCTGTCAAAACATATCCTAAATAAATGAACATATATTGTGAATGCAGTTCTTGATATAAAGCTAAGAAAAGTTTCTTTTAGAATTTCTAAATCTAGTTTTTGCATTACTTCATCCAATACATTTCACTCCAATGCACTTTGGGTCATTTCCCTCTGGTTCTGGTTCTTCGGATATGTGTTTTTATAAGCTAACGTGAACTTGAACAAAAGATTTACTGTAACTTAATATTTGTAATGAATATGCTATGCTTACTAGACAGTTGACCCAGCTTTGTATGTTGTGTAAAACCTAAAGAACAGTTTCCAAATAGGCCTTGATAATAGTCACCAAGGCCACAGAGAAAAGTCCCCCTGCTGCATGCTCATATTGGAAGATTGGTTATTTTCTTGAGCCTTGGTACCCAAGGGGGCTTTAGCCGATTACTGTGAGGGCGAATGAAGTTGAAAAATAAATAGCTGGAAGCTGTAGATAATTACATTTCTAAAGAACAGCAATAATTGTTCAGAATTAACATTTTATCAATCCTTTCCCACCCCCAGAAATGTTTCTGCAAGATTAAACTAGGTTATCAGTGTATGGCCAGAACAAATACATTCCTTAATCAAAATCGGTATATTGCTTTCTAATTTAATGCAGTTTTTAATGTCATATTTTGGTGTATTGCATATTATTAAAATACAATGTTTTAAATTAAGTAAAGATTAAAAACTTAAAGTAAGCAGAATTGTGCCTTTGGCACTAGAGATGAAAATGAATGCAGGTCAGTTGCTTTTAGCTCATGTGGCAATGACATCATCAAATAGCATCAATCAGCACATCATATCAATGCTCAGCTCCATATGCTGAGTTGTCTTACTGCTTAATACATCTGCAGTCTTTGCAGACATAATCAAGACCATGTACTTAAAATTAAGCTGTTATGAAAGGCAGAACACAACTAGAAGCTGATGTTATCAGACCCACAGTGGTGAGATTTGACATTTTTTTACTGCAGTAAGAGCATTCACTCCCTGTATTGACTTTTAATGCAGAGTAAAAAATATTGTTTGCCTCTGTTTTGGCTGAACTCAAGATATCCCTATGGTGGTCTCCCCATCTGCAGCCCATTAGTCTTGTGTGTAGAAAATAAAAACCCTGAGAAGAGTTCCAGGCATCGTTAGCAGACAACGCGCCTCTGCTGGAAAATGCCTGGGTAATTAGAAACAAAGTAGCGTGAGGGGCTGCTTATGAGCTGACTCATGAGATTCTGTTTCTAATGTGTCCAAATGCTGGCCAGGACCTGGAACTGTAAATACAAGTTTACAAAAAATAAATTATCCTTTTTTCAACGAGGTCTCCCAAACAAGGAAGTAGGATGTGTTGCCATGGAAACATACTGACTCATGCAGAATTCAATTATATTCAGAGGTAGAAGGTGACTGAAATGAAGAGTAATTTGTTAGCAAGACAATGACTACATTAGTAATATACTAGGAGTTTGAATTCCAATGTGAATATTATTCATTTTACTTTCACTGTTAAAATGCAAGATCAAACCTTTTTTTTGAGCCCTATCCTAAATCCTCACCTTTCAGAGATGGGTTTGGCTACTCTTGGCTGTTATCCTTTTTCCTTTTATCCTTTTTTTAATATAAATTAGCCTCTTTTTTTCAGAGGGTTGAAAAGTAGAAAGGATCAAATAATCGAACAATTACTACACACTGTTGAAAATGATTTATTGTGGTGTCATTGTTCACTGTATTAAACAAACACAAAATGGAATACCTGTGTCTGTAGAACCCTGGCTGTCAAAACTCAATTCTTTTTGTAAACCCCCACCAATAGTAACCCAGATTCATTTCAGAAGCAATAATAGCATCCATGTGTAGGCCAGGTTTGTATAATTAAATACAGTTTGTGAACTGTATATTATATTTGTAAGACACCACTGGATATTATCAGGTAACTACCATTGTGAAATACAGTGGTGATCTTTGATACCTCTTGCCTACTGACAGAAATAGTGGATTGTGAAAAACTGTGCTCTGCCTTTTAACATTTAAAGCATGCAAGTTCTTATGCTTTTTTTTTAGACTCCAGAACAAGCCCAAACTGAGGTGGAAGACATTGCTGGGTTCCCTGGAACAGATTTTATAGCAGTCACTGACATAACACAGGTAATTGGGCATTTGTAATGCATCCTGTTTACATTAAGCTCCTCTAGGAGCTAGAAAACATTGTGTAACTAATTGTCTGAGTTACTTCTCTTTTTGGGTTTTCTTATTTACAAAACTAAAGATTTGTAATCTATATAACTTACCCAGATGTAAGAGCTAAAAGTAAAGAAAGGGCTTTTCTTCCATAATAGAGAATACCTTAACATATTAATAATAATAATAATAATAATAATAATAATAATAATAATAATAATAATAATAATAATAATAATAATAATAATGAAAGTAGAATAATTCATTTCTGTAAAATGTTATTGAAATACAGAATGATGATAATATTCATAGTGGTAAGGATAATAATAATTACCTAACCTTATGTTTGCAGAACAGAAGTTTACAGTTACTGTTTTTGTTTGTAAACCCAGATTTTGGAGGAAAAATCAAATATATAAATGGTTCTGTACTACTATAATTGTTCTGCTAATCTATAATATTTAAATAAGCACTTGAGGTTTCACTTTTGTGCTTTATGATGTCTTTCAGAACCAATACAAATTGTGTATTAGCTGCAGATAAAAAATATATTCTTGCTAATTACATTTTCATGCAAGTGCACCATGAAAGAATATGTAAATATTACTGTAATCATTACTGTTTTATGTAAGCACAATTCAAGTAATGTAACTAGCAGTATGTAAATGCGTTATTAATGTAATAGGCTCACTCTTTTTCCTTTTCCTACCTAAAGTGACTAAGGAAAGAGATTGTTACACACTGCCCTCTTTTGGTAACAAAGTGCAAAAAAAAAAACAAACCCTGAGAAGACACTGACAAAACAGTGCTTTTGAGAAAGAGATCATGTAACAGTTTTGGTAAACACATTCTAATACAGTACCAAAGTACATTCTAAAACACATTCTAATACAGTACCAAAGTACATTCTAAAATACATTCTAATACAGTACCAAAGTACATTCTAAAACACATTCTAGTACAGTACCAAAGTACATTCTAAAACACATTCTAATACAGTACCAAAGTAAGTTTTGAGTGGCCTAAAGACATCTTTTATATATTTAATTCTTAGTCGCCACGCTCATATATTTGGCCCAGCTGCTTTTTAGCAATTATATTGTTGGAAATGGAGATATACAATAACATTGAATAGAGTAGAACTGAATTGCAGGCAAACAAATAATTCAAAAAGATGTACTGAAATGCCACTAGCTTCCCAACAAAAATACATTTGAGGGGGTTTGCACTGGGTTCATGTTCCATTCTTTTCCATAATATAATAAACAGATAAGAACAAAGCTAAGTGAAGTTTAGCGAAACAACAGCTTGTCGGTTCGTTACTGCGTTTTCACATCGACTCATTAAGGGTACCTGTCAAGTTGAATCCGTCAGTTGAAATATAAACTGCTTGGGATATTTGTATGTAGATGTTGGCTAGAAATTTAAAGGAAGAGAAAGTACAATATTGGGTTAAAAATAAAAACTGAAAAAAAGCCAAGCCTTCAGAGGTGCATTTACAAAGCCTGTCATTGTTGGAATGAGGTCTGTGTTCTCATCGGCTGATAAAGCTTTGTGTCCATCACTGCCTACCTGGGGCTTTCTGTTTATCTGCTTTTTACTGTTTCTCCTGCCTGTTATCTCAGGCGTCTGATGCTTCTGTGCTGATGCTTAAAAATAGCAGACTGATCTCATTGTTTGTGTTTTGTTTCAAATTCTCTATTATACAGTAGCTCTTTCAGACTCAACCCCCTTTGTTATAACAACACAGTTTCTAATGCACAGGTGTACAGATCACAAAGTCATAATTCCGATACATTGAGCTCTAAAAGGCACCTGTACTGTCAGTGTCTCAAATAATCCGAACATTAAAGAGGTGTACAGAATCTCACATTGCTGTCTGTGTTGTAGATATAGTCTCCATTGCTGTATCTTCATGACTGCAGCCAGGGCATCACTGATTCAATGTGACTAGTCAGCAGGGTTTGTATATTGTTCTGGAGGGATACATCTCATATTCCCTTAGGGAAGTTGGGGGTAGACATCTGTAGCAGAAACTGCAGAGTAAAATAATTTGTTCAGTCTAGAATGAGAGTATGTGATCCAGCCAGTGAGCTCATGTTGAGATTCTTTGCCTGGTTTGGCAAACAGAGTGTTCAGTTTGTCCATCCCATTTTATAATGCAGAATAAATGACAGGGATTCCATTCAACAAACAAACTAATTTACACAAGTGTATGCTATATATCAGGGAATGTAATTTTTTTGTCCAACCCCTGTTTATTTTTTATTTTTTTGTTAAAAATATTTGCATAAAATAATGGTATTCCGAGTGCATTTCTTAATCATTTTAGCTACATTGTTTTAGTGTACATGAGACAGCAGTTTAATATGTTGAGTGCTTTAGAGTAGCCTAATGCAATAATTTTATTGGTAATTAAGAACACTGTACACACTTTAATTATGCTGGAAATCCCTCATTTAAATAGAATGCAAGGCAGCAGCCTCCTTCGTAAAGTGTAATAGGGAGCAATTTACTGTAATTATGTAATTTGTTTTTGTTCTTAAGGATTGTTTGAATTCTTCCCTTTGGTGTTGGGGCTGTTTTTCCAACAGGAGCCCATTAAAAATATGTTACAGTACTTAATTCACCAGCACACCATGTGTCTGGCCAGGTAGAAAAAAAACAGTGCTTGGGACACAGGGCTGTACTTATATTTCTCAACCAGATGAAAACACTTAAAACTCCCTGTTAAAAAAAAAAAAATCAAACTTTTGGCTCTTACAGCCCTATATTTATGAAAAAAAAATAACATCAAACACAGCCCCACTTTTGGCACCAGAATCCCCACTTTCTTGCCTGGAAGAACAGCCTACAGAAATGAGATAATGTGGCATGTTTAACAGAACTCCACTGGCTTCCCTGCCAAGGAATCTGCTTTTAATCCAGGCGTTTGACCTAAAATTGCCCTCACTTTAACACTGATAATAGCTTACAGTTATTGTGTTGTGCTGTTGAATGAAGTGATCCATTATCACAAATCCCCAACCTCTTATTCTTGCATGAACAAGTTGTAAGCTCATAGGAGGTAATATGAAATTGAACAAACATACTCTGTGTGTTGATGATAACCCCTGTTCCTGATGAATCGCTATTACCCTGTTACTCTTAGAACTTGTAACAACTTGTTGAATTGATTTGAAATGTTTTATACTCCTTAATAATGCCAGAGTAACGAAACACTAACAATTTTGTGTTACCCCCAAAATTCTGCACATTTTCAAAACATTACATTCAAATCTACAGAGCTTTGCCATGTCTGGTTTCAAAACCGATAACATATCACATTTCACCCCAGGGTTACCTTTCCAAATCTGCGCTCCGCCAGATTTTAATTTAATAAATTGTCAAACTGATAACTGATGAGGGGATCCAATCTGCTTCAGTGTAATTTGATTTTAAAGTTATTGCTTGCCTGCTGGCTAATTATTTGCAGCACAGAGCAAGTTGCTGAGATTTGACAAATTAGCTTCACTCAGGGAAAGAATAGAAGAGTAAATCTGCAAGTCATCAACATAGATGGTGATCAAAGCAATAAGACTTGCAGTTCCTTATACACTTCATATTCAGCAGCAGACATCCTGACTGAATTAGCCTGATACAAGCCATGGCCAGTACAGAAGCACGCTAAAGACATTTCTTTACCAGGGACAAGAATGAAGACAAGGCTAACATCTGAACTTCATTAGCACGTTATCCAACCTTTAAAATGAGACCAAGGCTTGCCAGCCATGCCTTGGTCTGTGTTGTGGCTAAGATCAATGATATTGGAGGTTGTTATATGTATGTTTGCATTACATTTAGTTTGCTTGAGTTTCTGGTACAGGTTTAGCCACATCTGATTGCTGCTTTTTAGTGTCTCCAGGCAAAGTGTGTTCTGTTGTCTTTAGAAAGCTTGCACATGAGCCTCTTTATTAACTTCATCCAAGATGATTAATGTTATTTAAAAATGTTCCTCTTTTTGTTGCAGTAACTTCAGCGAGGAAAATGAGTTGTTCAGTTTTTTTTCTGATTTTATGTCATCAGGAGTCAGAAAAGGATGAGCTTCCCGAATCAGTTATTGAGTTAAATGGCTGTGCTGGGTCCATCTTTGCTCCATACCATAGGCCTGTTTTCCCACCCACTGTTCCACCCCTCCTTCCCACTGTGGACATTACTGAAGAAAGGATAAGAGAACAAGAAACTCTGGAAAACAGGCTGGTTCAATGGTGAGTCATGTCTGCTTGGTGCTTTCTTTGAACCTCCAGCATCAAGATCAATGGACTTTCAGCATATAACATACCATAATAATAGCACTATATGAAAACTCAATTGTCTAGCTGGAGAGTATGCCCATAAATTACCTTATTTTGTTCATTAGACACTACTGTATCTTTCTGTAGTAGTCCTGTGTCTGTCTAAAAAAAAAAACTATATTTGGTTTTGTAAAAACACCCATCTTGTATATTCTAGGGTTAAAGTCAAATACAATTGTTTCTGGTTAGGATTTTTCTTGAGTGTGATTTGGTTGTGATTCATGTGTACTGGGCAGACCCTAAGTATCTAAAGAACTGTTCGTAAACTCTTGTTGAAGGGTGGAGCAAGAGCTTCTGGCCCGAGCGATCGATGAGATGTATCCACTCCATCTCCAGCCTCGTCAGGACATCCTTGTGTCAGACAACGAGGACAGCATCTCTTCAACATCTGATATAGGTAATGTCTATTGGAAAGCAGTTCTACGCATTCCAGTCTATCACTGAAGAGGAATACTAATTATTCCCTGCTGGTGAAGTATCTGTGCGTATGCTACACTTTAATAAAGAACAGCTTATCTAAAAATGGTTAGTATATTCCTTAGCACAATGTATTGAAAGTATCAGAATCTGGGGAGATAAGGAGCTGTCTGTACTGGCCTACATACGTCACATATGTAAATGAAGATCATGGTTATCTAATTGGAAGCTCTTATTTTGTATTTACAGCTTTAGGTGGAGATGTATCTTGCTAACATACATGAATTCACCAACCACCACCAAAAGAGAAAAGTACAGATTTTGGTCTTTTTCATGGAGTATGCTGAGTATCTACAATTTGAGTACACTGTAGTCCAAACCACAGTATTTAAAAGGGATAGTGTATATAATAGAAAGGGAAATGAATAATAATACAAATACAGCAGCTGTTTTACAAAATTGATGCCGCAGAACACATTTTTCTCTCTGAAAATGTTGGATTTAGCTGGTGATTGTGAGTATTCAGGTAAAAATGCAATCTGAGACATAGTATGCAGAGTATTCAATTGAAGCAATATGTTTATCTTCGAGCAATTTAAAAAAAATAAATCTACTTGTGACTTGAAATGCATGCGGTTTTAGTAGGTGATTGTGGTAGCTATGTAACCTTAGATGTTCAGAAAACACTTTTTGTTCTAAATTCTGTGCAAGGAGTGAAAAAACAAAATGCATTTATGATAACTATTTTCTTTTTAAATAGACTGAACATTTCCACAAAAAAATAAATAGATGTTTAACAATAAGAGCAAAGCAGGAAAGTATTTGAACTTTATTAAATTGTCTGGATTTTGCTTTTGTAAATGAAGGGAAAAAAGTTACAAGAAATAGATAATTCCAAAAATGGAAGAAAATCAGGTTCTGGAATGGCCTACTCCAAATCCCGATCTAAATCTGATGGAGAATCTTTGGTATGAGTTGAAGAAGGCTGTGCACAAGAGAAGTCCTTGGAATTTGAATGAACTGGAACAATTTTGCATTGAAGAATGGTCAAAAATCACTAAAGAATCATGCCAAAAGCTCATTGACAAATATCCTAATCGTTTAAAAGAGGTTGTTATTGCTAAAGTTGCCTCAGCTAGCTATTAATTTCATTTTCCTTGCAGGGTATGAAAACTTTTGAATTAGAATTGTTGGAGTTTTGCAAAAAAAAGTGCTGAAATAAATAATTGCAAACATCTATTTCTTGTAACTTTTTTTTCCTCATCCACAAAAGCAAAACTTTTTACTAGGAAAGATTTTTTCCTATAATTATTTGCTTTCGAAAAATTTCTAGAAATTATAAATTTTCATTAGTGTATGTAGACTTTTGACTACAGCTGTATATATGTGTGTGTGTGTGTGTGTGTGTGTGTGTGTGTGTGTGTGTGTGTGTGTGTGTGTGTGTTTGTGTTCCTGTGCTAGCAGAAATAAAAAGAAGCAGAATCCATGGCCAAAATAAACTGTACCACACCCCCCTCTACTTGGCATGGCATTGGATCCCATTAAATCTGAGCTCTGCTGATGCTGCTTTGTGGTTCAAGAAAAAATAAAACGTTTTGGTGGTGCTATATTGACAGTGTATGTGTCTGTTAAATTCAAGCTTCAGGAAAATGATCAAGTTTCTGAAAATAATCTTTCCTGGATCATATTGCAATGACATTATTTCTTATTATTATGAGGTGTGTGTGATCCAGATTACAAAAATTATGCAAGTTTTGAAAGTGTATTTATCACAAATGTATAAGAAAATCACTTTTTCACAAACATTCTTCAAGAAACGCAAAGATTACAACTTGAGAAAGTTACCTTTTAAGACAGCTGTGCAGAGTCAGCTTAGGATGCAGAGCCTGTTGAGAAAAATGTTAAAGAAGAAGTGTAAGATGCAGGTGACTTGAGAGTTGTTAATTACTGGAATACAGTATGTGTTATCATTTCTGTTTTCTTGTGTTTCCTGTGCAGTTGAAGCAGCGGGTGGAGGAGGCTTGCAGCTGTTTGTCGACGCAGGGCTTCCAGTTGACTCCGATCTGATTCGGCAGTATGTCAACGATGCCCTTGCTGAAATCCTAGCCAACATGTTGGGAGAGAGAGAGGAACAAAGCCAAGCTCAAGTACCTCCGCTTCCCCTCAGCAGACCGTCATCGCTGGTAGTTTATCAGTCACAATTACCACAAGCTTTTTCATTTAGCTTTAGGTATAAATAAAGTGGTTAACTTGCATAAAAAAACAAAACAAATATGAAAAAATCTATATATCATGGCATGGGTACCTAGCCCCAAACCTGGGTGGACTGTTTTCATGTAAAAAATACTGTAGCTGGCCATTTAGTTCATACTGACATTAATTTAAAATGCTAATGCAAAGCATATATATATATATATATATATATATATATATATATATATATATATATATATATATATATATGCAAATATGTTTTGTGGCTTTGCATGTGCTCACTTGCATGTGGGTTTCCAAATGTTATTTCACAGTATTTTACATGGGCAATGTAGGGTGACTAAAATATGAGATAGTTATGATAGAAAGGGAATAGCATAGAAAGGGAAACTAATATAATAATACAGCAGCTGGTTGAAAAAGTGCTGCATCTCATGGTGAAGTGTACTGTATAAATGTCAATCCTTTTTTATGATATACTCTTCTTGTTTCAGGAATTAGTAATCCCAACACCAGTGCCCACCCCTCAGCATACCCCAAGACAAAGTCCCTCTCTTCCTGTTAGCACCCCAGATATATCTGAGCTGGAATCTGCAGCAGAGTCAGTGGAACCAGAACCAAAACCTGAACCTCAGCCCCTAGCAGATCCAGGTACAAATCAGCTTGCAGATGTAAACATACATCATGTTTCCATGAGCCTGCTCAAAGTCATCATATCATGATATCTGGTACTACAGTAGCTTAAATAAATCTATGTTTGTAAATGATGCTTTCAAATAGTGTTGCACTTCCATAGCCATTTACCCACCCCTTTTAACAGCTTATCTGCTGTCATTAACCAACAAGCTGACCCCCCTATTGACTGACGTTCTTTCAGCCATTAACATGCTGAGGTGAAATGACTTGGGTAGTAGAAGTGCTCCAGATCTCCTGAGAACAAGGCATTGAACCTGAGAACAGTACAAGATAGGGATCTAGAACCAAAGTAAATGGCTGGGAACACAACTGTACTTTCCTTTTATGAAAAAGTAATTGTTTGTGGGAAGAAGACATTCATGTAGTTTGTATTTGTAAAACATTTGATAAAATGAGTTTTGAATTCCCTAGATCAAGAGGTAGTTAAAAGTCCTGTGGAGACGCCTGCCACAACCCCAATTCCATCTCCTCCCAGAGTAGCCACACCATCTCCTCCCATCTCTGAGAGAATCCAGACCCCGAACCCACAGCCTGCCAAACTACCATCCAACCCCTGGGGAGATGCAGAGCTCCCCCTAGAGGAGGAGGACCCCAGATCAGAGAGAGAGGACCTGCAGAGTCAAAGAGCTGTGTGAGTAAATGTACCTGTCCTGTCTTAACATGTAGCGGGCCATATTTAACATGCATCACATCCCTCTCAGCCAATCAAAACATTTATTGACTGAGTCTGTTACTACAATACTATGTCAGAAAGACTTTATCACTGCTACCACAGAATGAATAAGAATAACATTTGTTTAAGAGCTGAATTTAACTGGACGGTTGCATTACTTGCAACGCTGTAAGAGCCAACAAAATGATATTCCATCAATCAATGGCCAGCTCATGAGAAGAAAAACATGCGACAAGCACAAGAGTGTTAGTAACTAGCTTTTTTGTTATGCTAGTTAAGCATAAAAAGGTTCCATTTAAAAAAAAAGAAAAAAAAATACTGTTCCTATTGAATAACATGAATATAAAAACATGATGGTACTTCATACCTCTGTGGTTATGTCACTGAAACCATCATGCATTCTCTGTATATAAACTCTTAGGAGCTAAGGCAAAAGAGTTAAAGTTGGTATAACTACTATAGGCAAGTATATGCAGTACAGTTGGTGATCATGCAGTATCAGACGTTTTAGGATATGGAGAACATAAAATATGTATTTGTTCCAAGAAAAGGTTAAAATTAAAATCTAACATGTTCAGAATATTTTTTCTGTTATATGTATAGGGACTATGTTGATGCCTGTGTCCAATTCTTTAAAACAAGACCATTCTTATATAATACCACCATCTGCTGTATCAAAACAGAACTGCACTTTATTTAAGCCATTTGCAGGTTGAGGCTAGGGTTACCATATTGAAGATATTAACAAGCAATATTGCATTTATATTGCCTTAGCACTGCTTGGTCTATTACATAGTATTTTAATTGTTTAATACTGATTTAAAAAATAAGTCATTCATATTGGGAAGCACTTTCAGTTTGGAATAGCAATCTGAACATTATTTGGAAGTTGAAGCACATTTAGAAAGGACATAGGGGACTATTTTAATGTTCAATGACAATGCCATGTCTAAATAGCACGCCTCTTTAATCCTGCTGCTTTTTGCACCCCGGATGGGGATTTCTTGACCCACTTATTTATATTTTCGAATGCTATTAAAAAAAATGCATTGGAATGAGATCTGTGAAAGATCAGATTTATACTTTTTTTAGGGTGGAGATATTAAGGATTTTGGAGTGAGGGATATAATATGCACAGTAATAACATGTCTTGTGTTCTCTTGCAGCGTGATGTCTGTGGCCAAGGAAGAAGAAGCAGAGAGTCTGATCATGCGGTCCCCACCTGTTACGCCCCGAATCCCAACCCCAGCCCCTCAAGCACAGTCCCCTACTGCACCTGTCCAGACCCCACCTCCTGCCACTCTCACCCCTGAGGAGAGCAGCTCCTCCATCTCAGTCACTGAGACAGAGACCGGCGACGGGATCATCTCTGAGGGGGAGCTCCTCTTTAGCTACGGGCAGATGATCGCAGCGAGAGGTACAAGTGAAATCCAGCAGTAATCACTCTGTTGTGGGTAGTAATTCGAAATGTGCAAGGAATTTGACTTTCCCCTCAATTTCATTACTGAAACAAACATATTCTGTATGGTCTTTACAAACTAAAAGACAATTCCATGAGTTGCCCACCAAGTGGAACATGGTGTGAAGTAAAAAAAAATGTATTTGAATTAAAGAATTAAATATGATCATTCAGAAAGGCCATTGTATTGAGATTCCCAGAATGTTAAATAGTAACAATAAAGTAATCTGGAGATCCTGACCTAGATTTTTATATATATACAAATCTATAGGAAGTGTAGATATCTATGTACTATATAAAATCTGATCTCAACACTTTTCAAAGACGCTAAGAACTATATTGAATTCATATCGAAAAATGTGAAAAGAAAAAAAAAATACCCACTCCTTTCAATTTACTGCCTTATTTATTTATTTATTTATTTATTTATTTATTGTTAAGGTTTAATAGCTAATAACAATAAAAGGAATCAATAAATGAAAGATAAAAGTTTATAACCTTTTTTTTTTTTTTTTCAAAAGTTGATGAACTTTTATTTTTTCATAATTTCAAATTCAGATGTCTAACACAATAGCTCTAAGTGTTGTATGTTTTATATATCGTACTTTTATATCAACATTTCCTAATTCATAATAATATCAACATGCATGAACAAGACAGCTGCAGTGGTGACGTCACACCAGAAACACAAACCAAAACAAGGGACGGGACACCCTGCCGCACATGAATTGGAGCATTTTCGGTTAATAAGAAGTAACTGATGAACAAAATAAGACTATGTTAAAAAAAAAATATTGAAAGTACGTTTTACATATCACTGTTTTAGTGGGTCAACCTATCCATGAATTGCATTGTAATATTACTGATGTGTAACATTCTTGTCCGGTTTCATGGAAAAGAAAAGGGTATCCATTGATTTTTAGATGGAAGCAAACATCTACATTTGTATCTTTCCTCTGTAGTAAATGCTCTGTTGAAGTCTGAAGCTTATTCATGGCAGCTCTGTGTTGTACTTTTCATTTCAAACATGCATTCTGGTATGGGAGATTTCTGTTGAAATAATGGCACTTTGTTTCTGTTTTCAACAGCTTTGGCAGAAGGAGGGGTGACACTTTCCAACCTCAATGCTAGCCAGTCAAGCTTTCTGCATGATGCTCAAGAAATGGTAAGGCATTTGGTATATGGGTATACATGGTGTAAACACTAGATATCCTGCCTGGGAAAGTTTAACAAGTTATAAGAGTTAATGTACTATCCTATTTCTGGTCTAGGATTCCAATGCTTACATTATACTGGTAAGTCAGTATCATGGGATTACATTGCTTTTCACTTAGTCAAAAAAAAAATCCTTCTTACAAGCTGCAGTTACTCTTTACAATGTCTTTGTGCATATAAGGCAAAGCATGACTTGAAAGTAATATAAACAGTTACTGAGTGTCATACCATAGACTAAACAATGGAGCCCTTCTGTTTTACTCTTTAAGAAATATGTAGTTATACAACATAGAGTTCGCTTAACCTGCTATATTCCTCACAGCTGATAGCTCATTGGAGTTTTGAGAATTAAACTCCAGTACTACAAATAATGCAGTATCGAATTAAAAACCCTGGACTCAATTATATACAGTGCTCTCTCCCTAGTTATTTCATAATTTACAATTTCTGATATGTTTGCCATATTGACAGTAAATTGTACATATAATACATTTTTCTGTGTAATGACCTTTCACTACTTCAAAACCTTCAATTACCTTATTTTGTATATGTTCTTTAGCATATTTATACTGATATACTGCTGTGTTGCCCTTAAATAAAAACTATACTGGCACCTCTAGAACCAGACTGCCTAATGTCCTTGATTTAAGTTTGGAGATATAGCCACAAGAATGACTACAACAGTTTTCAGTATTTTAGCAATCAGAAGCATGTTTTTACTCTGTTTACCCACATAGAATGGCATTGGTGCTGTATGCATTTTAAATAATATAGATGGAGATGGATGTACTTCATTCAAGCCTGTCAAATCCTAAGATGTACAGTTTCCACAGTTTTTTTTCTCTATGTGTTTTGACAGGACTATGACCCCCCTAGTGAAGGGCAGGTGATAAGGAGGCCACATGTCCATCATCACCGTGACCCTGTCCTCTCTCTGCTAACCAAGATGAACCAGGGCCCCATCGCTCCACAGGAAGTACGCTACCACCCACAGGTACAGTACTGTGCATGTCAAACTCTAGATTTATACAGACACCCCCCTCAGGCCACACAGGGATTGGGGCAGAGCCAGCTCACATTCCAAAAAATGTTATTTAAAGTTCTGCGTCTGCATAGTGCCTTTACACTGTGACTTGTATTCTGCAAATGCTTAACTGAACGTGATAAAATTTATTATATTATATATTGATTATATACATTATATTTGAAAACTCTTTTGAGAAATATAAAATATGTTTTTTTTTTGTTTTTATTTTTAATGTCAGAAATCTAAAATAAAATATGATATTAGAAAATAGTCTTGCCTAAAGCCTAAAATAATAACCTGTGAAGGCAGCCAGTTAAACGTTGATTGGTTTCAGTACCACTTTATACCAGTAAGTGGCATCAGTGAATAAGGAAATCATTACTTACACAAAGATATCAAGTATCCATACAATTTGCTGATTCAATCTAATACAGTCCGCACTCACATATCCGACCCTATACAATTTTAACTTCAGTGACGGTTAAACCAGTCTGATTATTTCATTTTGGCCCTTTCCGACCCTTGTCTGTTTTTTCAGGGAACAGAAAAAAGATACATACAATGTCTAAAATACATAGCTGAAAGGATGAAGTAGGTTTCCATTTAGATGTACTGTAGTTGGTTTTGTTGGTACAGTACAATATTTTCAACAGTATTTTAATTCAGAACAATATGATTCTGAAAATATCACTTGCCAAAAGAGACGACTGTGGGCACATGGATTGTAATACAGTGCATACTTTTAAATCCGGTATGTATTGTAGCAGTATGTAAAATTCCCCATTAACAACCCAACAGCAAAATTAAATCAAAATGTTACCCATGCACAGAACTGCGTAAAACATAAAACGCAATGCAATTTAGCAAAAGATTAAAAAAAACAAGAGTTTCCAGAATTAAAACAGTATCCAAAGTCAATATTCAAAATTGCAGAATATAGTGCTCAATAAGGCTCTAATGTCACAGTTCACTTGCAAATCAAAGTGCACAAAAGCAACTAAAGATCATAGATTTTTTTTAAAATTGCATCCCAATATCTAAAACTGTTTAATGATTATCTTTTACATTACCGTAGCTTGACTTGTTCTCTTTGTTTTTGCTGCATTTTCGCCATGTGAAATTGGAGGAAGTGCTGTGTAACTGCACCATAAAGACAGACTGATTTGGAATGCAAAACAAGTACATTGTAACAGGTGGGCTTTGTGTCAGAAAACTGGTGGCAGAGTCAGAAATCGCGTACACACATATATTTTGTAGACTCTCTCATTTGATGTCTATCTATTGTAGTATTACACCTTTTATTACGACAGGAGTATACATCACTACATTTACTCTTCCAGGATGCAGTAAGTTCAGGTCCTAAGCTGGGAACTCTGGGTATTCTGTTTACCAGCAACAATTCCAACCTACATGGCCACAAGAGGGAAAGGTATAACCTGCTAAACTTTCTTTTTTGAGAAATGCTGTCCCACTGACTTTGTTTAACTGCAGCTGAACTCTGATGAAGACAGCAGCAGCATGGGAGAGATGAGTGAAGGGCAAAGGCCCAGACTGACTGCAGCAGGGGAAACCATTCTGACTGGACATTCGCTTTTCTTGGACCAGTCTAGCCTGAATGGGCTTATGAGCAATCAAGGAGAAGGACGCCCTTCGTCACCAGGCCAATTCAGCAAGGAGCCAGGTAAACGAACACATGAGGAACGTTTCAATTAAGACATGGGGATTTACTATCTTTTTTCTTCATCTGACTGCCAGCGTTGGCCCAGCTCTGAATGAAATGCAGACTCATTGTAAGCACTTCATTTCTCTTGGTACAGACCCTCTTCTGTATTTAAAGTCTCAGTCCAAATGGACAGGATGAGTGGTCTGTGAGTGCGAGACTGGAACAGCAGGGGGATGTTCCAGATTGGCTGGTTTTACTCTTAAAACGTCAGCCAAAACCAATATTTGCATTGTAGCTTGGAAGAAACAACGCTGTTTAATTTCCAAGGTTTGTAAAGAGTTTCTGAATGTGCAGGGTTTCTTAGAAACCTCTATTGTGGATAAAACAAATCAGTTCAACAAGAGCGTCTCAACTGTACTCGCACAGATTTATGGGGCAATATAATTTAATTTTGCATTAAATTTGATAAGCTGGCAACATTTTGTTAAATGTCTCAAGGGTGTCCAAGATTGATATTTTATTGTTTTAGAAAAGGAATTAGGAAGCACATTTTAAATGGATATTTCCAGGCACAAAATAAAATGACATTGTTTTGTCATTTTAAATACTGCAATTGTGGTATCAATTAAAGGGTCAAGTACCAGAATGTACGGTTAATATTATTTTCAAAAGTGTTTTTCTGATGAAGCCGCAAGATGTTTGACACACCTCTATTTAAGGATTGGAGCTCCAGTATTAAATTCCCTTTTAAGTTACTCATTAGCAGCTGTTTCTTTTGTATTCATGTAAAAGTGATACCGTTGTAGTATAGAAATGCCTGGCACATCTTGAAGCCATGGCCTTTGACCTCCCTTATAATGAGACTGGCTAGCCATAAGTCCTATAATGCACTGGGTATTGATTGTATAGAGTCTTTGTGAGCATGTTTTTTTCTGGTCTATCTTGTTTAAACACTATCCTGGTGAATGAAATGTTATGTATATAAATTATAAAGGGGACAATTACCAATACAGTAGAATATAATGAACTGTTAGGAGACAAAGAACAATACCGATACTGTACAGCAGTAATTGTTGCAGAGCAGTGAGAGGTTTGTAATGAGCAATGGGAGGGGGCTGATAACAAAGCTCAGATTCTAAATCAATATAACATGTGTTTTTGCTTGCTTCCTTCTGTTGTCCCCCTCTTTGGAAACACGTACAGTATTAACCAATTCTTGACTCCACAGGGAGCACCTCCAGTTTCACTTGCCTTCCTAAACATAATTTCTTCATTAACACTTAAATCAACTGCATAATGAGTAAAAACAGTTTCCATATGCTTAGTGTATGTAAGTGTATGGTATACTGGAGAATATCTGATTTTTTATTTTTTTCCCCATGATATTGACTTCCAGAAGGGATTTAAAGAGTAAAGTCAAACAGAAGTAGTGGTTTGCTAAGTCATGCATACACAACTAAGTCAAATTGATGATATTGCCTAACATGTTACGCTCATTTGACTGCAGTTTGTTCTGTAACTCCAGGGAGGGCTCCCGGGGGGGTTGAGGAGACCCATGGTCCCATGAGCCTCAGAGAACTGGAAGACATACCCAGACCGCTCCCCCGGACACGGCGAGTTACACAGATTCAAAATGGAGAACAGGTAAACAGACGGCAGCTCTATGTATTTCTTATGAGCATGGGGATACTTTTGGGGTGAAGCACCTTCTTTCTAGTCACATGTATACCTTCCCATGGTTTAAGATCAGCTGATGCAAGCCTGCTGTGCCTCCCACAAGTGTACACAAAAAAGGAAAGGAGAGAGAGCTTTTCGTCACTGTGCTCCCAGACTGTGGAATGCACTGCCACCTCATATCAGAAGTGCTACATCAGTTGACGACTTTAAATCCAAATTGAAAGCTTACTTTTTTAGATTAGCTTTTTCTAAACTGAATTTTAAACTCTATTTTTCTTTAATTTATATACACATGAATTGTATTTTGATTTTCTTCGGTTTTGTCCTGTACAATGCTTTGATTTACTTTTGTATGAAAGGCGTGATATAAATGAAGTATTGATTGATTGATTTATATCTGAAGTAGATTACAATGAAATACAAATTTAATTGGGAATTGGGTATCTCTCTGCAATTGACTCAAAGAACATGTGCCAAATTTTTGTATAATCTTGATCACCATCAATTTTTACAAATCCACTTTCTTCAAGTCGCTACTGTAAAGACTGTTTCACAAACAGCATCTACTGACTTCATTTAACTTTTTCATTTTTTCATTATTTTTTTTTTAATAGGTTAACACATTTAAACAACATATTGCTGGTCTACATATTCTGTGAACTCATCTGCCACTAGGTGGTGTTTAGGTTTAGCAAAACATCAAATACAGCGTCTCACTAGATGTGATTGCCTGTTTGAAACAACCTACTTTTCAAAAACGCCAAACTAGCCAAAGTTTGAACAGACACAAAGACTGCTGTTTAACACAGTTGTGGCCTATTTGGGGTTGTATACTTTACCAGATGAACAAACCAGTATGGGATCCTGATAAGGCCTATAGTTTTTGACAATCCTAAATTCATCACTGTAGAACATCTCAGCCTGTCAAACCTCTAATTAGTTAATTCCCTATTAAGATGTATTTCCTGCATTCCTTTGTGATGGATCCCAGAACACTTGGGCTCACTCTGTTTGGTGGTATTGACAAATAAGAGCCATTCATCGATTATGTGTGTGTGATGTATTTAACTAGCTACATATAGCTATTCCTTGCTGGACTGTTTGCTTTCTGAAATGTTTAAACTAGGCTGGGTCAGTAGCTCAGCTCGCTACTATAATGGTGTTTGGACCATAAGGTGGTTTAAATCAAGCACAGGGTTGAAACTGGAATTATTGAATGATATATGTATATATATATATATATATATATATATATATATATATATATATATATATATATATATATATATTCAACATTCAGGCTTGTTTTCACATCCCCATCTCTCCTGTCAGGTTTCCACATTTTTAAAAAAATAAATAGAAAGCTCTACAATGGGCCTGCTGTGTGTGTGTGTGTGTGTGTGTGTGTGTATATATATATATATATATATATATATACATACACACACACATATACACTAGAGGTAATGTATGTTTTAGTTAGCTGGAGGCAAAGTGGAAAAAAACTACTTGAGCTGTATATATAAGGTTAAACTTCAAATTTTCATACAGTCTTGGTAATAGCATGCTATGCATTTATATAAAAATATTTGTGCATAGATTATAGTCAAATTTCTTAAGTACATAAAAAAAAAACTCTAAGGTTTACACATGTGAAATGTGATTGCTGTGCAGCTATACATAGGTAAAGGAAGCAATGTACTTACTCCCTCTGTTATAACTTCACTAGGCTTTTGAAATTCCAAGAAATGAACGCAGAGCTTCACCGATTATTATTATTATTATTATTATTTATTTCTTAGCAGACGCCCTTATCCAGGGCGACTTACAATCGTAAGCAAAAACATTTCAAGCGTTACAATACAAGTAATACAATAAGAGCAAGAAATACAATAACTTTTGTTCAAGTAAAGTACAAGTTTGACAAACCACAATTCAATAATACAGCAGGTAATAGTGATAGTTACATCAGGATATGATTAAATAGTGATAGTTACATCAGGATGTGAGTAAATACAAAGTACTACAGGTTAAAAACTTGGCAGATTACAGTATTCTGAAGTACAGGATTAAATGCAGTAAAATAGGGGCTGATAAGAGCAAAATAAAGCACATTTACATGAAGGGTGATAGTGTCCCAGGATACAAACAGAGGAGTTCTACAGGTGCTCTTTGAAGAGGTGAGTCTTAAGGAGGCGCCGGAATGTGGTCAGGGACTGGGCAGTCCTGACATCTGTAGGAAGGTCATTCCACCACTGCGGAGCAAGGGTGGAGAAGGAGCGGGCTTTGGAGGCAGGGGAGCGTAGCGGTGGTAGAGCTAGTCTTCTAGTGCAGGCGGAGCGGAGAGGTCGAGTGGGGGTGTAGGGAGAGATGAGGGTCTGGAGGTAGCTGGGTGCAGACTGGTCAAGGCATCTGTAGGCTAGTACAAGAGTCTTGAACTGGATGCGAGCGGTGATCGGGAGCCAGTGGAGCGAGCGGAGTAGTGGAGTAGCGTGGGCGAAGCGAGGCAGAGAGAACACCAGGCGGGCAGCAGAGTTCTGGATGAGCTGGAGCGGACGGGTGGCGGACGCAGGGAGGCCAGCCAGGAGGGAGTTGCAGTAGTCTAGGCGGGAGAGTACCAGGGCCTGGACCAGGAGCTGGGTAGCATAGTTGGTGAGGAAGGGTCGGATTCTTCGGATGTTGCTCAGGAAGAATCGGCAAGTGCGTGCCAGAGTGGAGATGTGCTGGGAATAAGAGAGGCAGGGGTCCAGGGTGACTCCAAGGTTCTTAGCTGAGGAAGAGGGAGAGAGTGTGGTAGATTCCAGAGGAACAGAGATGGAGAGATCAGAGGAGGGGGAGGAGGAGGGAAAGAAAAGGAGGTCAGATACAAGTGAGACCGTATGAAAATGTGACCGAAGACGCAAGGGAGACAGGTATGCTGACAATTCTAATGAAGCACAAGGGGGTGTGTGTGTGTGTGTCTTCATTTGTTTGTGTCTGTGACTGCCCTCATCATATGATCTTGTAATACGTTATCAGCAGTTCTGTATAATTATCGCTGGCTTGCAAAAGCAGTAAGTCAAAGCTGAAAGCACTGGGCACCTTGGATCTATGTTATGCTTGTATATCCACGTCAAGCTTACAGCATTCCGTGTTTAGATATTAGCCTGATTCAGCAGCTAGTTGACAAGTGTCAGTACACGATTAATTTATGATTTGAAACACCTAAGTGACAGGGTCAAATATAGGTTCTCTGTAGAGGACAGAAAATAGTCCTGAGTAGATGCATACCATTGATCCATCTTTTGGCTGCAGACCCAGCATCTGTTCTTGATAGCGATAGGCAGAGGCTGCAGGAGATAGTCCAACCTACTGGGGAACTGTAAAGATCACTTGTTATAATGCATAAAGAAATGTACAATGAGCCTTCATCTGTGGAAGCCAGGGTTTACATCACATCTGAATGTAGTTATGGTGCCGATCACAACTAGATCTTCATTGAACAGCAGTCCAGTTGGTACAGGGAACTTGTGAGGGATACATAATAACTCCCGTCTTGCACCAGCTTGCCTAACTAAGAATACTGTGCCAAGCTTTATTTTAAATGTGACCCATCCTGTTCTTCATGCTGTTTTTATTAGTATTCAATACAGACTCATACAATTTGTTTGCACATAGGATGTATCACAGATGCAGTTATGCTGAAGAAAACACATTATTTTTGCTGAAATGTATGGTTTCAATTTCTCAAATCTGCTTCTTAGCCTAGTAAATCAGTCACAGAATGCTTCTGTAAATACAGAGGCCCACAAACACTGTGCTTATGTGTATGTATGTGTTAATCAAGAAAGTGTGTGTGTGTAATTGCAGTGTTTGTGAGTGCATTTGGACATGTATTTAATTGCGGTGTGCATGTGTGTTTAGAGTAAGGCTTGACAAATTGAGTTTTCTGAGGCAAGAGACAACCAATTTATATGAACAGACATCATAAGGATACACAGCTGTTGTCAGCCAGGCAGCCAGAATTCTGAACAGTAGCACTAGTGTTCACTTCTGGGACTGGTGATTTTTAAGTTGGACAACTCAAAGAAAAACTAACCTGAGCATGCCACTCTAGTAATTAGACTTCCTTAAGCTTAAACAAATATGATACGAAGCTGAATGCTTCGCTGTTCTGCTCAATATGCGGTACTTATATTTCTGTTCAGGATACTTGTGTTTTAATAAAGGGGCATTTAAAAGCTTGCTGGAATCCTTCCCATTAGGTCCCAGGCAGATGTTGCAGAGCAATTTCAAGTACTTATATGTTTTCTGGTGTGGTTAAAAAAAAAAAAAAAGGTGATACAAAATGAACTGCTATACACAGACAAATACAGGCTGACTGAGTGAACTCATGATATACGGAACAAACCTAAGATTGTCTGAACCAATGGGCTGTTTTACCATCAAAACTGACTGATTCTTTTTTATAGTTCAAACTGGATTTCAACTCTGGTTTGAAAGGTGAAAGATCAGAAAGTTAAGTGCACAACGTCCCAGATATTATAACTGCTTTAGTTAACATCACTGTACTATCAGGACAGTATCGGGACACAGAGTTTATGTTTAAAAAATCATTAAAGATTAGATTGTTCTGTAGGTAAATACAGTAAGTATGTCTGTGTGTAACATAATTTGCCTGTATCCATGGATAATGTTCACTTACAGTACTGGTTAAACCAAAATAAGTATAATGCGAGTTTTCAGGGTTTGGCTTGGGGGTAATTTTCCTCATATAATGGGATGACAGTTGCCCCCTGGGGCAGATAAACAACATCAAGGTAAACTGATAATTGACCCAGGAGCAGACATTGATAGACAGAGAATGTGAAGGACTGGCAGCCCTGCCTTTCCCACCTCTTCCAGCAGGTGTCACTACCAGGCAGTGGTGTGTGAGCCCCACTGTGGCAGTCAGAGCAATATTAAATGTTAACATACATCTGTACATAATAAAATCAAGCTGATAGGTAATGCAAAAAACAGTATTTTTTAGAAAATGAGGTTTGAACAGTTTTCCATATGTTATAAATAATTTGTCACTGTTTAATAAATCTAGGTCATTATTATAGCCTGGAAGGGGTTCCTTTTGTATGCCTTTTTTCCAGTGTCACAGTTCTTAAACCTGTTTTTTGGTAGACTGACTCCTGCTAATAATTACAGTGTACAAACACTACACTAGACATTATGGAGTCAGTGGTGTAACAAAAGGGCTGTTTTTTATGTGCTTTTTTTAATCTGTTAAGCGTCGAGGCAGCTGTTCACATGTGTTAAGTATATTATTTAAAAAACTATTCTTCGTTTTCAAGGGTTAACCTGGGGTAGCAGTAGTTGTTCCCAAGCAGAATTCTGTGTCCCTGGAAACCAGAATCGCTGCCAAATTATTAATCACTCTATGTTTTAGATGCTGATCTTGTTGGGTTGGGTGAACATGCACAGATTTGAAAAACGATAATGTCCCATAATACATTTTGTTTTTATACTAAAACATGATTTCTGTTTAAGGTTTTAGCTTTAGTAGAATGTCACTTCAGTAGGAGAATGTTTTGCATGTCATCTGCAAGCTTTCATATAGCTCATGAAACAAAATAGAAAAAAAGGTGATTCATTTTTCAGAATTATGTTTTTTGGTATGCTCATAATTATTTTTTTTTTTGTAGGCAATGCCGCATATTCTCACTTAAACAACACCTTTATAACTTAGGTGGGACCAGTTAACTATAGATTATATGTCATCATTTTTTACATCATATTTCTACGACATTTCCCTTGGCGAGCTTTGTATTTTCTTTCCATCTCTAAGACATCCTGTAATTATCAATGAATTACAACAGGAATCATGATTTATTTTCACAGTGATGACACCAAGCAGTAGCACTCCCACACAGTTGCAGTTTATAATACAGCTGTCTTTTTGTAGTGAATACGGATGGAGAGTGAATAGTGAGATTATATATATATATATATATATATATATATGTATATATATATATATATATATATATATATATATATATATATATATATATATATATATATATATATATATATATGAAATATCATTTGAAAAAGGAAAACTGTTGTGTACCAAAAGGAGCAAAATCAAAAAGAAAAAGGTAATGTAGGACACAAAAATGTGAATAATTTATAAAAAAAAAAAATTATGTCAGGACGTTTCAGACTATAAGTCCTTCTATTCTACCATCCTATTTTTTTTTTTTTTTTTATTTCTGGCAGCCTTTACTCACAAAGTGGGTAGTCTTCCAGTATCTTGCTCCAATAATTAATTATAAATCTGGTGGTAAAAAAAAAAAAACTCAGCCAAATTATACATCAGTTCAAAGCCAACAGTAAAACTGTGGTGTTGAAACCAACCCCTATGCATTTCAAAGATTGGACATGTTTAATGTTTAATAGTAAGTGAAAATATACACATGTGTATATGTATATCAAAAAATCAATATTTGAATGAATTCTTCTATTGGTCATAAAACCCAATAAACCCATGTTTCCTATCAGTCTTCTTTATATCTTTCAAGGTCTTAGTACGCTGTATCCATGGATACCAGGTTACATGATGGGAAGACAGAAGGGCTAAAAGCAGGAGTGAAAACACATGGATAAACAGCAAATTTGTGGTCTTACTTTAAATGATTTCTCATAACAAAATCACTCTGCTTGTAAGCCCAGAGACAGACAAGGCCTGCAAAAGGAGGCAGTTTGTGAAATTGCAGTGCTGTAATCGAGGGGTTGAATTATTAGCCTAAAGCTATCAAACTATAGCATTGGTACAGTAATTAATGATCAAAGACAAGCTACTTGAAGATGCAAACCTGGGCATTTCTAGTCTAGGCAGTGTTCTTCTAATGAACTTACTATGTTATCTTTATACTAGTTTCTGCTGAATAATAAGCCCTGTAGACAATCTTAACTATAAAAGAATAGAAGAAAGATAAGGCTAGGACTGCTATGGAAAGATAGTACATTCCTAACCAAGTAGAAACTGCATGATGACCTAAACTAGTATGGTTTTATTAGTTTGTTAAAGGATATTATTTTTTAAAAATCCATGGATTTACCTTACTGTAAATATATATTTTTACTGTGTATTTTGGATAATATATAAAATTGTTGTATAGGCTTTTGGAAGCATTGTCTACCAGCTGTTTATCTTAATATGGTAATATTTAAACTGCATAAACTTTTTCAATTCACAGCCCTACATAATTGATATTTTCAGCTGGAATGAATCGATTTCTTGGGTAGCAACTTTGATTTACACATGTCTGTATGATGGATGACATTTTAGTTTTCAATTAAGGCACAGTTCTGTTTGCACCATTTCATTAAAATAAATGGCTGCATTCTGTTCCTGAGATTTGTCTTCTGCAATTAACAATATCCACACATTTGTAGGTTTGTGAGCTGATCAGAGGAGAAACAAGTTTCTGAAATTCAATCATGATTGTGTGACTAGGCAAGAGGGAAGACCCATGAACACAGCTCTTTCATTTCTCAACAGGACCACTGCAGTAACAGAACCCCCAGCTGGCAGGAAAAGGAAGCATTGACACAATGCATAGTGAGAATGCTACACAGGTGTTGGTGATGGAACAGAAAATATTGACACTTAAAGGCTAATGTAATAGAGTACTGGAAGTCACAGGGCCATGTACTAATGCAACGCCACTGCATCAGTATCCTATCACTGCTTTAACAGTAATAGCATGGTTGTGCTCCAGGCCCCAGGAGGAGGTTGACAAAGCTGGCCAGATAACATTTGTATGCATCATGACCTCCTCTTGGAAGAAAGGAGTCCCTGGCTTTGTACCTCATTGAGGACATGCTTTTTTGAAAGTTGTGAGCTTTGGGATTTTTCAATATTTCAGAACCCATCTTTAAACACTAAAATGTAATTCCTTCGTGCACTTATGCTCATCAATTATCAACTAGAAGACTCCAGACAGGAAAGATGTTCAACTTGCAGTTAACAAATATGACATGGGAGAAAGCTTTTTCTAAAGGATACATTGAACACTGAACTTTGATAGAGTGATGGTAAATGGTTCACATACAGAGCTCGGTGAGCTGTTGGTGTCTACAGTTACAGAAATATCGTCCTAATTTGCGAATCAACTGACTAAATCAGATTATACAGTATACAGATGTTTTTGCTGCTGTACAGACAGTGGCTAATATATAAAATGGTTATGTAGGCTTCTCTTTAGTGTCAGTAGTATACTTAGAAACAATATATTTCAAACAATTACAATTATACGGTTTAAAAGTTGCAATAAAGTTTAGATGCATATTTACTAAGTAAATAAACAAAATCATTTTAGGAAGCTTGTTCCAAAAACTGTAAGGATTTAAATATATATGATAGGAATAAAACCAGCAGTAATCCATGTTTAATTTCTGAGATTATACTTGTGTCAACACTTTTACAAACACTCCCAATTTCTCTCACTTTTCCCACGTCATACCTCCCCAAGAAGAGGAATCTGAAGCCCACAGCAAATCACAGCTGTAAGCAGGTTTTATCAGTTGGCTTTATCAATTGCTTGCAAAGGTCCATAAGTTTCAGGAATTTGAAGTTATTCACATGAGTCATTGTGATACTAATTACAGAAATTGTGGCAATGTTGTACAACCATAGCTTTATGCTTTTGTTTTGCTAAATTGTTCGGATGTACAAGGTGTCAATCGTTGTTAAATAAAAACTACTTTATTGGGCTATGGCTCAAGTGAAAACAGATTGCAAGACAGAGCATGATATAGCAAATGTGATTTCTCTTGTGTACTTTATAGTGAAAGCAAAACCGTGTCTCAGACGAACCTTTGTCATGAGACAGAAGCTGCACTGGCACTACAATTGCGCACAACACAAAACCAACATAATAAAGCTCTATTGAAACCCTCAAGTAAATTAATGTTACAGTATCTTTGAGAAGATTACTTTGTGTGTCACTCACTTGTCTGTGTGGGTTTTTGTTTTAATGAGTGATGTTGCCTCCTTTTATACATTGTTTTGTAACATTTATATCAGATCTCAGTGGCAGTTCTTAAAGTGTTGTAAACAGTCGCAACTCTAAATTTGGGACATGGCACCATAAATATGTTATTGTTAATCCAATACAGTGTTTCCTGATTTTGGTTATGCTCTTTTATAAGGTAAAGGAGGCTATGTGAAAATTATATATAAAATTTGGATGTTGAAACTAGTGAAATGCACAGAGATTATTTGAGGAATATATTAGCATGGATCATGAGACATTTTTGTGCTGTGTTTTCAGGTTGCAAGAATGGCCATAGTGAAGTAATGCTTTGCATGAGGACATTCGGAAGCCAAAATAGCTACTTTTCATCAGCAGTCTTTTAAAACACAAATGAGATGGTCTGTCGTGTACTGTTAATGTGTCCGTTACTGTACAATATGTTAGGCACACAGATGCTACTGCAGTTTAAAAGGAAACTTGAATCTTTGTTTTAAGTTTGGTTTACACCTCAGTGGTCACACAACCTCTGAACCCACCTCCCTTTAACGTACGTCTGATAAGTACCTCTTAACTGGACTGCACTCTTTGATCAGTAGAGCCCAGAGATTCTGAATGCGTCAATGAATTAGACCAGGTATTTGAAGGTGGATTCTCAAATGTCATTGTTTTTCCAGTGGTTCTTTGAAAGCGCCTGTCATGAAAACATCTCCTGTTACAGTGGAAAGATGCTCTCAGCAAGCTGTGCCACATGTCCTGAAGGCTGCAGGTTCAAACCACAGTTGACCTTGTCTTTGATAACCATCTTCACTTCTTTGCATATGGTTGAAGTGAAGAGAGGGGGTATTGGCTGAGTGAATTATAATTTGCAGTTTTTTTATTTAAGTAATAGACTACTGTGTGTGGTTAGTTTGCCTCCATTTGCTTAACTTCATAATAGAAGAAATCCACATAGACAGGAAACTAAAGCAGGTGGGAGTTCATCCATAGACACTACTTGCCAGCTAATGGTGAAATACTATATCCGCTGTCTTTTACCTTGTCCATGTGCCAGGAATTAGATTATATTCACATTAAACTGGGTGGTGTCTAACTGGTTTCGGCTTGGACAATACCTAAGCCATATTCTCTTAGGTGCTACTCTATACAATCACTTACTGGAGGTGTAACATGTTGCTGGATCCTCCAAAAAGATACTGTTGTAAAAAGTGGATACATTGCAGGGATACTGCATCTGAATATGTGTTTATGTAAATGTGTTTCATGGCAAAAATGAACATGAATCTGAATGGCTGCACTTCAGTATATCCTTACTACCTTTGCAGTGTTTTAGATACTATTTTGACTGCTTGCCAGTTTTGAATCTTCACGGACATGGCTGAAAGTTCGGATGATATAGATGATTGATTCCCCCTCCTGCTGGTGTTGAAAGGGACTCTAACTTCGGCCCAAACCGCTGCAATAAAATTTTCCATAGTTAACCTGATACAAAGTCCAACAAGCCAGAACAGCGAGGAGCAGCTGTGTTTGAAGACCTGCCAACTCTGCAAGCTTGTTTTTCATCCTGTCCCACAGCTAGCACTGACTACTCAAAACCACAGTCCGCTGTGCATTACCTTTTATGGGAACAAAGTTTGAGATCGGTCCTTAGTGTAGCCTCTATTACAGCTGAAGAGTGCTCTCTTTTTTTCTTATACGGGAGGCGTGTGATAGCTGCATTCACCATAGCCTCATTTGTTTGTTAAGGAGGAGGCTGGAAAATAGAGCCTCTCCATCAGATGCACATTTTTTAAAATGATAAATAAATAAACAATTATGGTTAAAAAATATATGTTCAGTATGCTGTCTGTTGGCACGCATTTCTTTTTTTTTTACTCCAGATATACTCCATCTGCTTGTTTTGAGAGGTGGCAGGTTTTGCACATTTTTTTTTTTTTTTATATAGATATACTGCAATAGAAAGTCTTAAATGCTTTTAAAAGAACATCTAGCATAGTTTGGGTAATTCTCACCTGGAATGCTTTACTTCTACATCCTAGCATGGAGACAATTGGGCATCTTTCAAACAAGCATGCATGCCCAAAGGGCTACTATGCATAACCTCTTCAAATAAACAAATTAACCTCCTCTCTGTGACCCTTACTTTGAACCACATCAAACCTCATTAATTAAGTGATTGGGGCAGGGGCAGATGTCTCTGCAACCTTCATTTGCTTTGCCTTTGTTTTATTCTTTGTACTTGCTTTACATGTTCAGTATTATTCTTTGCAGTGTGCTTGGTTAGTGTATCCATGCTTTTTTATTTGTATCCCCCATGAAGGTCATAACTATGTTAGTGGTTTGACAGGATGAAGCTGATAGGCTAGTTGCTCTCCTAACTGTATCTTATCATCATACTGTTATCTCACAGCAGGGTGTGGGAGCAGCATGTTATCTAGCCTGCTATAATATTGTCAGCCCGATCCGGCTTGTTTAAACTGCATAGAAAGTGATGTGGCCCATGTTCCCAGACCACTTGAAGACATGTTGCACGGTAATCACCAAAGGTCAAAGGTCACTTCCTGTTTTAAATAATGTGTGCCCTGTTTAAAAAAAAACAAAAAAACGACCAGTTTATTTTGCTACAGCTTTTGAAGCATGTGTTTTGTGTTGTTAAACCACCAAAGTTTAGTCTGACAGTAACAGGTTTACAGTTTGGAGTGACTTGCCTGCTTTTTGTTTGCCAGAATTGGAATTTGGTGTGCTGCTGTTATTGTCTTTGGTGAATTCTCCAGGGCACGGGGCCTACTTTGTTTGAAAGAGCCAATTGTTTTTCTTTGTCTTTCTGGCCATGTTAGACCTTCATCTGGTTCATATCAGACTGTTTTCACAGCCAAGCAATGCTGCTTTTCCTGCATCCTGACAGTAAAAGGCTCCCCCGCATTATCAAAGCAAAGCTGAGGCTGTACTGTTTGCCTGGAGCTTGGGGGGGGGGGGGGGGGCACCTTGAAACTATTACTGCTGTCACAGCAGCTTCCAGCTTGAACCATGACCAGATTCAACCTCAACCAGCACATAGTGTTGGCCAGACCAGTGAAACAGTAAGGCTCAGTCTAACCACAGTTCCTTACACAACAGGGGCAACCTCAAGACTCTCCACCTTGTCATCATGCCCAGTATCAAACAACTGTAATAGACAGTCAGCATCATAAATGCTTTAAAACATCATTCATGATTTTGCCAGCTTGTAAAACCAGATGACCTTGTCTTTTATAAAAAGTAAAGTTCTATTTTCCTTCTATTCACTTTAAAATAACAGCATCTTATTTTTTCCGTTATCTATGTCTATGAGTGAACACCCGAAGGAAACGTTTAGACAAATGGACCCGTCCCCACCCAAAACAGGAATATGCCTTGTCCCAGAAGACCCAGGACAGATGTTCTTTGATATTACAGATGGTCCAGACAGGCAACTTGCCCATGGCACATTTTGGCCTTTTTAACCAGGAACCGGACTATTATTTTAAATCTAAATAGATCAGGGGTCCAAGTCTCATTGTTATTCATTGCGTCCCTCTGTATATAGATCTGTCTCACTGTATAGACGATTTGGTAATGGTTTCTACCCTTCATGCCATATGTCCTGTCAAAGAAGGTTAATCCAGCAAGCAGAGAAACAGAAAAGTCTTATTTTTTTAACACTTCTACTATTTGCATACGATTGGTGTGCCAGGCATTTCCAAGCTTCATAAACTCCCAGAGTTAATTACACTAGGTCTTAGATTATACCAGTATGATTGCTTCACTCCCTCATCCAGACATTCACACACACATATGGTAATGCTGCCAAATAATGGCTTTATTAATGTGAATTTGTTTGCTTTGCATCTTTACAAAATAAAAAAAGTTTGTGAAGCATACTGTGCTGTGGGGATGGAAGATAGGTCAGCTCATCCTCAGATAGCATTGAGGCATGTGCTCTTCTGGCCCACTGGGAAACACTACCTTCTGAAGACCAACATTGAAATGCTTTGAACAGTCAAGAATATTTAACGAAAATACAAACCCTAAGATTATCACACTTTAATTTAATTATTGGGGCTTCAACATATTGTTGGTTTGCAGATTCCTTTTGTCTCCTATTCTTTTATTTTCGTATCCACTGTTAGTGACTTCAGGAGGTCAGATACTAATGTTTTTCAGGAACAATGTAGACTTTTGTTATAGCCACAGTGGACCAAGTTGTATATGGATTTGATTTAAGTAAGACTAAGCAAGTCAGGCGTGATAGTTGCCATGCTTTCTTCTAAAAATAAAATTGTATGTGAAATAAATAAAAAAAATCCATTCTAAAGAGACCTTGTCAAGTAAAAGCGAATGGGTGGAGACAGCTTAAAACCAGAGGTTTACCAATTGCACAGTTGAAGAAGTATATTGGAATTGAAAAACAATTACTGTACAAAACTGTTAAAACGTTCAGACTCCTGAGAGAAATATGTGAACTGCTGGATGAGTAATGACAGCTTTTTGGCAATTAATTCCACTGATCCCCATGCTTTGAAATGGTTGTCTATCAAACAGGTTTTGAAGTACAAGTAAAGTTCAACAATCATGTAATTATGAACCGACATTGTTTTCAGGAAATAAGTGCATGTTAGGCTTTGTCACTTCATTTACCAGAAATCCAAAATATTGAAGTTTTGTTTTCTCAGCAATGTTTTCCATTCCTTTTCTGTTCAGCAGTCGTTACACCCTTCAGTCTGGAAGCAGCCCTCACATGAAATGTAATAATGTCATTTGAATCGTTTCATCAGTTACACCCAACAGTCTTATGTTTTTTTTTCTTTTCTTCTTTGCCTTTGTAGTTGTTTCCCAAGTTATGTCTCTCATTTTTCATTACTACTTCCTGTTCATTTTCACATTGTTTGTACAGCCTTATGAAGTTAAGTGACACTGAATGCTTCATCTTAAAACACTGTTATGCTTGTGGGATCCATTTGAAGCAACTTGCATTCTGCAGAGTGCTCTAATATGGGATGGCCACATAATAAAAAAAAAACTTGCAGTCACTTGTCATTTTTCTTGCTAATCTGGTATTTGGCTATATTGAAGTTGAGATACATTTTTAGAACAGGACTTTCTTTACTGCAATGTTCTTTTCGTATTGAGCAGAATATGTTTATTGGCTATAAAATACTGTATTCCTGTTTGTTTGTTTTTACTAGAATGGACACCAAATAAATGGGGCTGCAGAATTTTCTGTGTGCGAGTGTGTGCGAGTGTGTGTCGAGGTATTTTTACATTGAAGATAAGCAACCAGACATATAGATCAGTGACTAGAGAATCCATTTGTTTTCTGTATACTGCTGTTTGGGAAAGAAACCCTTCAAGCACAAATACATTCTCAAAAAAAACCCCTTCTCCCATTATGGGGTAAGAGAAGTTACATTTTTACACACAAAGCATACAGGGCTTCATTTCATGCCTCATTCAAAGGGAGCCTCATAGCAGGCTGTGCATACTGTGCTAGCATGATGAAAGATAAAGCAGTCATCCCCAGGCAGTGTTCGGACCTATGATCTCCTGTCTCGCAGGGGAGAGCACTAGCTTCTAAATGGCTAACAAAGACAACCATTGAACAGAAAAAAAATAGTGTCGAACACAAAAATGGAAATGAAATGCAGGGTGAGTGATGCAGTGGGTTAATGTACTAGCCATTCACCACTGGAAATCTAAGTTCAAATTTATCTTTTTCACAATTTTTATTATCTCCATTATTGTACATTCCTTTGTTTGTTAACTTTCTAGGTGCCTACCAGACTGAAGAACTGCATTTATGTTAAGGACATCAGCAACTGATGTGATGTGCTCTGCCCCAAAAGGTGTCTAGGAAGCCGTTTTAATCTTTGTGATTCGCCAGTGTTTATCTTCCAGAGCCGGGGGGCGGGAGGTCATTCTTGAAGTCATCTATTCCCTTTTTAATAGCCTTACTCCATAGCGTTCATAGCACAGACTTCCCACATTCATTAAATAATTGTCGATGAATTGTGTTGCCATTTTTGTTCTGCAAATGCAGAAACTTGATGATCTATTTATTTAAAAAATGTTTTAAATTTGGTCATTTTTTGAAACGGTAAATGTCTTCTCTTTTGTCTGTTATGGTACTGTAGTTAAATGTCATAACCCAGCGCCAGTGTCGGATTAACCTATATATTCTGCTGCTATTGCATATATTAGATGCTGGACTTTCTGGTAAATTAACAAAACCACTGGCCCATTAACCTCAATGGATGTTATATTATTATGCACTTGCTAATGCTTTTGTATTTTGCTGCCTGGGACTGAAGCTTTTTTATGTCTGTGATCCATATTGCATCATTTTGTGTTCTATGTTCCCACGGATGCTTGAATGTTAATTAAAATGATCATTAACAACAGTGAGATTTAATTATCACTCACATGTGATTTCTGTCGTATGGTACAAGGCAATAAAGGCATACACAGTTTAGCAAGCCTTATGCCCAGCTATGATCAGCAAAGAAAAAAGTGTTCAGATAAGATATCTAATTCAATTCGATGACACTTCCTCATTATTATTGATTGGTACTGAAAAAATGCGTAAATTGAAAATAAAGTAAAAGTTAGGAAATATCATCTTGCAATTAACAGGTTTTTAACAGGTTCCTATGATGTCATGTACGGTGCACTCACATCTTTCAAACTTTGCATATGATTCATATCAAAATTAGCTTTATACTGGGCTTGTTTGTATCTGAATATCTCATAGGGAGCTCAAAGCAACCCACAAACACCTATGAGTGAGTCTCAACGGGGCTGACGGAGCACCCTGTAGTGTATGAACTATCCTTAAGAGTGCAGAAAATATAAACTGTGTTCACAGCGCTGTATTGGGGCATAACCATAGAACTGTAGAAGAACAATATAGGCTATGTAATAACCGCAGACAGATGGACACACTGATGACGTTTCTCACATTTTTATATGGCAGCTCCATGTGAAGGTGTGTGTGTCTGTCACCAACGCAGAGCCAGATTAACCAATATACCAATAACACCATTCACTATAATATGCATAGGGCCCCCAAAATATGGGTTAGCATAGGGCTCCCACGTCCTTTAATCTAGCCCTGCCCAGTGCCATAATTTCCAATAAAATAAGCAGATGTATTACTATTTTAAAATGTGTCTGGTGACATTGAATAAAAGTAGGTGTGGTATGGATGTCTTTATTGTATCTTTCTCTCACTTCCCCGATAGATGTGCCTCAACCTAGCCACTGAGGAACCAATCTTTCTCTTCCATAAGAGGCTAGCCACTAATGCTTATCCAATCCTTGACCTTGCCAGAGAAAGAGTCACTGACAGTTGTGATGGGAATTTGATGAGGTGGACATCTTTCTTATGTGAACTGGGCAGAGAACACTCGAACATCTTAATCTCATTCAGTCACTGAACAAGCAGTGAATGAAAAGGCCATTGAATTACCCCAAAGCTTAATGGGAATAGAGTTGGCAACCGAGAGATCAAAGGCTTCATGGCCAATTGCAAAGCCACCGAGCCACCCATCCCCTCCTACTTCGATGTTGTTTAACTGACACAGCTGTACTCCTTTTATTTTAAAAGTGGACAGACTGCTGTGTGGATTATTTCATAGCCTTGTTTGACTCAACAATGCTCGCCATTCATTTGAACAAGCCATGTGTGGTGGTAAAAAAGTGTTCCACTTTCAATTAGTACTCTCCTTTTTGTTTCCCACCTTTTCAAGCAAAGGACTCACTACTTTGCAAGACAATGGTTCAATAAACAGCACATCCAGTGCTCATGATCCATGGTGTAAACAAGTAAAAAAATAAAGGGATTACATTTATCTGTCAAAGTCAGGTAAATGTAATAAAAGCTTTAAAGTAAGGCAGTCTTGTAAATGTTTTCTTTCAAACAAAATTATTGGATAGCCTAACAAATCTGTCCTAAAGCTACCATTCTAAATACTCATACTTGCCATACCACTGCATGCCCAAGGCGAAATTGTGTTAAGTAGTAAGCATGAAAATAGAGCGCCTTTCACACTGGCACTCCTGGATTTGAAACCAGGGATTCATTTTTTTTATATTCAATAATTATAGAATTGACATTATTTACATTAAGAATTCAACCCTGTCACAGACATGTAGGTTATTCATTTTGTGGTCATACCTACCATTTTATATTTTCTAGGAACTTTTTATGACCTAGATGGAACCAGCGTTGAGCCCGGAGATTATGTCACATCATTTTCCCCAGGTAAGAATATGAAACATTACTAATCAGCTAATAAAAACTTATTGGGGTTTATTTATTGGTAAACACAACTGCCATCTCCCGTGGTTCACTATTTACTCTTACATCTATTTATCTATTGAGGTTTAAATACTGTGCTAACAGAACTTCTCAGTTTATTCACAAACACCTGATCTGACTAAATGGAAAAGCCATCCATAATGTCCATCCAAACTCTGGCTTGGCTGTGGAGCTAGATACCAAAGCAGGATCTTCCTCCAGACCAAAGCATAGATACTCACAGTGGCACTTGTTCCCTTCTAGCATAGAACATTGTCAGATTTCCTTGTAGAATGTGTTTTGTTTTTTAACATGATCCATAGCATAATGCCCAGACACAACCAGTCTTGCAAACACAAGCCAGCTGCTATTTTAAAGATCCCTCCCACAAAAATCTGTCATTCACTTCTTCTTTGGAGAATTTGCAGGTGTGTTTTCCTGAGCTGTCAAAAGAACACTCTTCTTGAGGTAATTCCATTTGTAAGGAGAGTGTAGGAGAGAGTGCTAAAACCATACAGCTGCCAAGCCAAGCAGCTGGATTCAGGGTGACAGGAAAATGGGAACTCGCCCTTTTTCACTTTTTGACAGATCTTGTTTTTGCAGGTGCTTGCAATCTGCCTGCTTTAAATTGTTGGGTTGTTTTTTCCTTTCTGTTTTAAAACGAAGCTGTAAACTTGCTGGACGACTGGGTTGCACAGCAGCACATGGCTTCTTTTGTGTGTGCTCTTGTGTGGAAAATGAAAGGGAAATGGCTTAATTTCACAAAGCTGTCTCTAAGATAACTGCTGGTAACAAGTGTACTAAAACTCATTTGCAGGGATTATTTCATTGTTTTTTTTATTTTTCATTGATCATATGAGACTCAGAAAAATAGTTTCATAAGGCTAGCTATAAATAACATGTTGAAGTATGGACCCTTGAAAGGGTGAGAGCAAATTGGACAGGATATGATTATTATTATTTATTTCTTAGCAGACGCCCTTATCCAGGGCGACTTACAATCGTAAACAAATACATTTCAAGTGTTACAATACAAGTAATACAATAAGAGCAAGAAATACAATAACTTTTGTTCAAGCAAAGTACAAGTGTGACAAACCACAATTCAATAATACAGCAGATAATAGTGATATGATTAAATAGTGATAGTTACATCAGGATATGATTAAATACAAAGTACTACAGGTTAAACACTTGGCAGATTACAGTATTCTGAAGTACAGGATTAAATGCAGTAAAATAGGGGGCAGATAAGAGCAAAATAAAGCACATTTACATGAAGGGTGATAGTGTCCCAGGATACAAACAGAGGAGTTCCACAGGTGCTGTTTGAAGAGGTGAGTCTTAAGGAGGCGCCGGAATGTGGTCAGGGACTGGGCAGTCCTGACATCTGTAGGTAGGTCATTCCACCACTGCGGAGCAATGGTGGAGAAGGAGCGGGCTCTGGAGGCAGGGGAGCGTAGCGGAGGTAGAGCTAGTCTTCTAGTGCAGGCGGAGCGGAGAGGTCGAGTGGGGATGTAGGGAGAGATGAGGGTCTGGAGGTAGCTGGGTGCAGTCTGGTTAAGGCATCTGTAGGCTAGTACAAGAGTCTTGAACTGGATGCGAGCGGTGATCGGGAGCCAGTGGTGCGAGCGGAGTAGTGGAGTAGCGTGGGCGAAGCGAGGCAGAGAGAACACCAGGCGGGCAGCAGAGTTCTGGATGAGCTGGAGCGGACGGGTGGCGGACGCAGGGAGGCCAGTCAGGAGGGAGTTGCAGTAGTCTAGGCGGGAGAGTACCAGGGCCTGGACCAGGAGCTGGGTAACATAGTTGGTGAGGAAGGGTCGGATTCTTCGGATGTTGCTCAGGAAGAATCGGCAAGTGCGTGCCAGAGTGGAGATGTGCTGGGAATAAGAGAGGCAGGTTTGTATTGCCAAAACCACTGAGCCATTCTGCCCATCCCATGCTGTTTCCTTCAGATACAGCTGTAGTCAGCTATAAGTCTTGAAGCTGTAACTATCAACGTGATACAACGTGAAAACTGAAAGTGAGATTCATTTAATTACAACCTTTGTTGTAATTAAGTGTACTGTATTTAAAAGTAATATAAAGGGCTCCCGAGTGGCGCATCCAGTAAAGGTGCTCCTCGTGGAGTGCTGGATGTGCCGTATAGCTTGAAGATCGCAGGTTCGAATCCAGGCTATGTCACTGCCGACCATGACCGGGGGTTCCGAGGGGGCAGCGCACAATTGGCCAAGCGCCGTCCGGGTAGGGAGGGCTTAGATTGGCAGGAGAATCCACGGTTCACCACGCACCAATGACCCCTGTGGCTGTAGGGCTCCTGCGGTTCTGCAGTGGAGCCATCAGATCTGTGTTGTCCTCCGGCACCATAGGTCTGGTAGCCTTGCTATGGATCCGCAGTGCGAAAAATGATGGCTTGGCAGGAGCACATTTTGGAGGACACGTGTTGCAGCCTCTGTTTCCGTCGCCAAGGGGTTGCAGCAGTGAACCGAGATACAAATAATAATTGGGCATTCCAAAATGGGGAGAAAACCGGGGCAAAAAACCATTGGCAACAACTACATTTTTAAAAAATAAAATAATAATAATTAATTAATTAATTACATAAATAAATAAAAGCCATATAAGATGAATGACAATAGCACCGAGTACACTTAGCTGCAACATATTAAATATCTAAACCAAAATGAGGTAATAAAAATACACATTGAAACTGAAATGTCATGGAATATGGTAGTCGAATAACTTAATAAAGGTTGATCTATAAACCCTACATCACACAGTGCATTTTAACCGTCCGACCCATAATGCACCAACATGTTTGTGCTGAATTGTCTTTGTAAGGTTTATCTAATTTAGCATTTCCCCTCTGTCTGTATAATATCAACTGGCACAAATGCATAACGATTAATTAGTCGCCTAGGAAACAGCTAGTAGTAAAGCAGCCTACAACAAAGAGAGCATGTGCTTTTGTTTCTTACTGCTCTGGAACAGGGCAGTTATTTTCTTATTTAAAAGGGATAGGGGTATGTTTAAAAACCTGAACTACTTTGTTTTAGACGTTATAAGATGATTGACGTAGGTTTTGGGAAGACAGGCCGCAAAGCATTAAAAAGTAATGAGAATGGCATACTCTTCTGCTAAAAATGGCTTAGTGCAATAGACTTAAGACGTTTTCTCATAACTCCTTAAATTACTCTTTTAGATTTCTCTGCTAGCCAATAAGGGTTTACATGCAATATGAATATATATGTGTGTTTGTGTACAAATCTGTACATACAGATCATTGAACACTTGCATTAGTGTCTGAGTTGATGACATCTCATGTGCATTATGCCTGTGTGTGGGAATAAGTCATGTTTTCATGAATATACACAAAATGTGTGACTCCTTTGTATAAAAGCATAGTCATAGTTTGTAGTTTATTCTTTAGTTGACAAAGCCATAAATGTTCATTTTTAAGTAAGAGCTTACACTTACAGGAATAACTGGAAACCCATGTGTGAGGATCCTTGTTTAACAGGGGAAGACTCTATGATTTGTTCCATTGTTACATGTCTATGTGTATGTGAAGGTGTGTGTGTGTGTGTGTGTGTGTGTGTATGTGTGTGTCCAATACTTTTGGCGATGTCTTTGGAATTTCTTACAGCTGTGAAACTGTGTTAAGGCCCAGATAGAAAGTGAATTCATTGCCTTTGCACTCGAGCTTCAAACACTTGGCAATGCACTTGAAGTCAGTGCTGTCTCTGGGGAACCGACAGAAGGGCTTTGCAAGCTTAAAATTAAAGCAGCTGTTGGGACATTGCCATTGGAGCAGTAACTGTGGAAAGTATTAAAAAATGTTTTTTTTGGATTTTTTTTTTCCTGGGGTGGGGGGGGGGGGGGGAGGCAGTTGTGTTCAGAGGTTTTATTGAAAAGCATTTTTTTTTGCATAACCACTGTGGCAATGCGCCCCGCCCCTGTGTGCATTTGTGTGTTTTGTGTTGTATGCGTGCGTATGTTAATGTTGGTGTATAGATTGGTACACGGGATATAAACGGGTCTGTGTTTCACGTGTGTTTAAAGTGTATAACTATATTTAGGCACGAGGATGGCACATCACTTCACGTGCAGATAAAATGTGTATAATGTGTGGCACGGGGTTGCACGTAATGAATTCACGTGCTGGGATTCAAGTGAGTAATTAATTAGTAATTGAATCCCAGCACAACAGTATATATAGATGCACAGTTTCACTCAGTCGGGGTTGGTGTTCGGTGAGTGGAGAACGGGAGAGAGAGAAGGAGAAAAGAAAGTAAAGTAAAGTAAAGTAAAGTAATTAGTGTTATCTGCTCACCGTGTTTGTCCGTTTGTCTGTTCACTGTTTAGTCCGTTTTGTTTATATGTTTCTTTTGGCGTCAAGTGCCGTGTCCTGGTTTGTATTCCGTTGTTTAAACCTTTTATTTTGTTATTAAACGCTGAGTGCAGCCATTGCACTCAGCTCATCACAACCACCGTCTCTTTGTTTGAATTCCTGTCTGGTCTGACGCCACCCACTCTGGCCGTCTTTGTGACACCACCCAGACAGAGGAGATTCTGATAGCTATCTTAACTTTAGCCAATGGCTGTTTACTAATGTTTTCTGCTTCAAAGCATTTTTTTTCATAACTAAAACATTTCTCATATTTCAGGCTGTTTTGGATTCTGGCTCAAATTTTCACACATCCTTCCCTCTCTTTAATGTTTGCCAGCCATAGGGCATTAGGACAAGGGTATGCTAAAAACCTATAAATAATGATGAACAGAGCCATTCTCCTCTCCTGTGACTCCTCAGTGAGCCCTATCTAACCAAGGATGAAATCTTGCCTGAGCACTCGTAAGTCACATTTCAAACTAGGCCTTGATCCAAAGGTGCCTATGATTCAACCTTTTACCTAGTTGTTTAGCACTGTGAAGACAACATAAAAATCCACTGGACATTTCCCAGAGGTTGCCAACAAAAACTACACTTATAATTGAAGCTTCATTTCAGAGATTTGGTTAGCGGAAATCACAAAGTATCTTGTCCTAATGCATTCTTTTTGTGTTATTTTCTCTTAGGGATGGAAGGAGGCTCTTCCTCCAGAACAAATCATGCTCCCTTAAAAATGTCAGTGATGCTGCCCTCTATGCAAGAGGAAGACCAGAGTGGAAGCATCAGCATGCTTGAAGGGGACACTGATACTTCAGGGGCCGACGTATTCTGATTCATCCACCCATCTCCTTAAAGCTCTGACATGTTGCACTGTGTTTAATACCAATAATGAAATTATATTGAGAGTGATATTTTGTTAATGTTGGAATAACAGCATGATTAATATGTTACTGGGATGGGTTTTTTTCTAGTTTGGAACATAGATGTATATTTTGTCTTGTATGAGGAATAAAAAGTGCTTTGAATAGAGGTGAAAGTATGAAATATATTTCAACAGTATGGTAAAACGGAAATATTGGTGCCGGTTTTATTGCCTTTCCTGCATTGCACAGAAATAACAAGTCACTGTTTATTATCCTCACCTGGGAATGCGTTTCCCTAGAGACAGTGATACAGTGTGGTGGCCCTGATACAGTTTTTTCTGTGGTGCTCTGGGAAAGGCCTGTGCATTGCTATATTTTGAGTTTGTTTTCCTCAATATGCATTCTGTAATAGTCAGCACAGTGTTTTACTTAGTGTTGTCTGAACTTCTCTTATTGTTTTATAAAACACTACTCCAGCTGGTATTAATTTATATGTACATTGTAAAATTGGAGTTTGGCTGATGGTTGCTTAAAGCCAGACGCTCTTGGCTAGTAAGTGAGTTATTCTGTTTGTATCTATGTCAGCAAGTAATTTCTGGGCAAGTTGTTGAGATCTAGAGAACTAGCAGACTGTGCTGCAACAGTCCTCCCAATAACCAACCCTGTAATTGAATACATAATTATAATGACTGATTGCTTAACAAAATAAGGGGTACCGCATTTAAACAAAAATGCTTGAGCAGAAGGCAGCTTTATGGCTCTGGCAAGAATTTGAGCACAGCGATCAGCTCTGCAGATAAGGGAATAGAGGAGGGAGGGACGTGGGAGTCATGCAAGGGTGATGATAAACAGGAAACATTAGAGATGCTCCTGGAGCAGCTTCAGCAGAAACAGACCTTTCCAGATGAACAGTTGGTCCTACAGAGAAATGACTGATCTGAAAGCTGCTCGCGAGTCGTTTGGATATGCATGTCAGCAAACCATTTCTGGCAAGTCAATCAGGCCTTCAAAAGAAAGACTTTAGTCTCTGACAGATGATAATTCACAGAATGTGCTTAATTCGCATTTATTTGGACTCTTCCTACCTTGCTGATGTCTGTTGAAATTGCCAGGCGGTAACCACCAGTATTCATCATTTACAATCCCTGCAATTCTGACCTTCTACAGAACTACACTGAAAGATGGTTTCTGAGAATTCTTTGATTTTATGTAGCTATTCATTAAGAGAAGAATGCAGTGGATACAATATTAATCAAGCAACTGGCCCAATAAATTGATGCCACATACAGTATATCATTATATTGTTGAGTTTAGATCAGATCATGCCAGTTAGGGTTAATGTATTTTTTTTTTTTTTGTCAGAAGCTGAAATCTAAATTTCGTCTGTTCCAAGCCAACCAGCACTTAATGTCTTTGTGTGTCTCTTATCCAGGGGTGGTCAATCATGGAGGGCCATTCATCTCCATTTTTTAACAGGTTAAATAAGTCTGGACTGAGGTTTAAATGGTTCAGGTAAACACTTTAGTACATAGTTATAACAAAGACCAGGACAAATCAGTGTCTGTAGTGAAACTTTAGTGTTGTGGGAAGCCTTTTTGGATCCTTAGTTTGTGCGTTTTACTTTCCTTTTCAGAGCTCCTTTACCGTGGAACCAGGGGCCCATGGAAGCACAGGAAGCTTCATATTAGGCAATGGATTCTAGAGGGTTCACTTCTGTTTAGAACTGACAAAAAAGAATCACACTGCTAACCCTTCTTAAGCAAATCTCTGGATATGTTACATCTGGGAACCAGTGTCAAGAAATCCCAGAACACAGAAGTGGGGATGGCTAACTTTGGCTCAGCTGTGGAGCAGCAAGCATTAAAAATGATGTCACGTCATTTTATGTGAGTCTGTCAAAGCTAAATATCTACCATTGTAGGTACTGACTTCATATTCACAAGCTAATCTAACCACCGTGATCAACTTGCTGGTTGTTCTTATATTGGCCAACATATTGAGGTCATGGGACTTTTAAAGGTTTCTGATGTATAGAGATGGTACACAGCTGTAATCTATTAAGTTTTCTTCCAGTGGGGTCCAGTAAAAATGTATAGTTTTACTGGGCCATATAGATGATACCACCCCCACCCCCCCCCCTTAAAATTCTTCAGAAGAATACAGATGCATTCTATTATTCTCTCTCAGGTTCCAATACTGGTATTGTTTAACAGACACATTGTTTTAACCTATGACCATATCAATAATATAGTTTCCACAGTTTTTCACATGTGGATTTTATCATTCAATTAGGGATGTCTTTCCCCATACTTATGACCTCGGAGTCGCTTCAGTATTCAAGTTAATACTGAGCCTGGCTTACTCCAGGCCTCTTAAATCAATTCGGTTTATAGAGACATTCACCAACATAGCAGCATTCATGTAAAAACCAGAATAAAGATGTAGCTGGAGCACAGCAGGGCACATAAATAAAGAAAAGTTTGTTCAAGTACTAAGCCTTTTAATTTTTTCTAGTTAAAAGCACTATCACGTGTTTAATAATAGATGCACAATGTATAATGAAATACACTGAAGACTGGAAGAGAATAAATTAGCTAACACTGTGTAAAATATAATGTGCCCTTAAACTGAACTTCTTAATGTATGTATCAATAGTTTTGAAAATGTGAATGTAAGGTTGTTCATTCCTGGCACTTTGGATATTCCACACAAACTGAGCCAGGTAAAAGCAATTTTACAGAAAAGTATAATAACTCGGTATGGAACAACAGAACCCAGAACCATGTAAGAAAGCAATTAAAATACATTTTGAACTGTGGTATACCGTGGTAAAAACATAGTAAAGTAAATAAAGCATAGTGCAAGTATAAACCATGATAAATCACAGCTACATGTAAAGCATGGTATAAACATTGTAAATAGAATTATTACTTTAGTCAAATAAAAAAAAGAATGGTTAAAATAACTGAAATCTCATAAATAACCACAAAACAAAAAAAAAATCCCAACATTCATTTTATTGAAGGAAATGTGTCATAATGAATGGAAAGCTTTATCTTATCTCAGTGCAGCAGAAATGAATGGTGAGTATAAGTGCCTATTCATGGGAGCTCAGCAAGTGCCACACACATACCTGTGACGAAGATGTTAGCTAAAACATTAGGGGTCTAATAAAACAGCTGTGGTGGTTATTTTGTAATGGCTTGTTTTTAGGGGTATTACACCCCTCGTGGAAACCTATTGAACAATACTGAATATAAAGTATTCATTCTTACCTTGGTTGGACACCTGGATATGGGAAATGATGTATATTGTGCTGATAATGCTTCTGAGTTAAATTTTTTATAAGGTTGGAATTCAGCACAGGTGGAGTGAACCTGTTCCTCGTATTAATTTTCCCTACTTTTGATTTGCGTTTCTAAACCTATAGCAGTGTATACCCTGGCAGAGTGGTAAACCTGATAACTGGATTCCAGGAGCATAATTACTTGTAAAGGGTTCCAATTAAAATGGGAAGTAGCTGCAAAAACAACAGCAGGGACACTTGGGTGTATGCCAAAGTGCTGCAAGCTGCAGATTTAATATTAGGAGGCGCATCAAAACACCTCCAGCTATCTTTTAGGGATTCGAATAGGGCTAATTTACACAAAAACTGCTGAAAGCAAACAACTCCCTTTTGTATAAGTATGCAGAAGCTTCCCTCCTCCGGCAATTAATTATAAAATGGCTGAAGCTATCAATTACAGCTTCCAAACAAATAGAGAGTCTGTTTAAGTTAATATAAATCAGCCGTGATGGATTTCAAACATTCACCCGGATGCCAGTGTTAATGATTTGATCAGTCATTGTTTGTGTATTTTCAAACAGCGAGGAAATGGGGGAGTCAGATATTTATACAAAGTAAATGAGAAAGTGTCACAGTGAGCTTTAAAAGAGCGCCCCCCCCGCAGATCTGACAAATCAGATTTACAGCGGAACTGACAAAATCTCAGCGTTATGGCATTCTTATTGGTTACAATTGCTTTACATAATGCTTTGAATAAATGATGATACAATATTCAGAAACAACCCTTGAGGGTTAGTGCAACCTTTCTCAAAGTGAGCACTAGCACTTGGGGGTTATTGATCAATATTGCTGTGCATGTGCTGTTTTCCCTTTGCATCCCTGGAACATGAATGTGCCACCAGATATGGCACTGGATTGGATTGAGCCAGAGAGCAGTGTCTCTTTCATTATGTAAGGAAAACAAAGAAAACTATTGCTTGATTCTTGACCATCAGAAGCAAGGCTCAAGTCAAACTTTCTAATTAACCATGACTCTCTGGTGCCTCTAGTTATTGAATCCCTCCATAACTAAACATACTTAAAGCCACATCAGAGATACCTTCGGCACTGTCCATGCAAGTCAATATTGTGCAACACATGGGTGTTTTGTTCTTGGATAAAAAGAGCAACTTGGTGAGGGTGTGAAATATTACATCATCCTGTACTGTTCATTTTTGTTTAGATTGATTTTGGATGATTTTTGTTTCAGTCATCACGTCCTAAGACGTTTAAAACTCCCCTGATGACTAAATATACTGAAGCAAGGAAGTCTGGGTAAACCACAGTGTGATTCTCTGCCTTTAGTGGATGTATGGAATACCACATTTGTTATTTCTTACTGATGTATTTCTTTTAAAATATATGAATAGCTTACTGTTTTTAGATGTGGCTTGATTCAAAATCATTGGTTATTCTCCCAATAAAGACCTGTTTATTTCACCCGAGCTGGGAACATTACATCACAGATTGCTGGCACTGGCAAGCATGGAGAAGAGAGAAGATGGCATTGAGAGCAAATCTTGTAGAGGTTAAAAACCTCTGGAAAGCGACCCCAACCATACGCACTCACATAAAGTAGATTAAGTCGAGGTCCTGTTTCTGCTGAGCCAGCTGTTATGCAGCTGCTGTGTTCAAAGCTATGCATTGACAATAGATCCACAAAGCTTCTTTCATAATCAGGGCCACTTCTGAGAGCCTGAGGGTCTGATCTGTGATGGGGGCTGCTACAAATTAGACACAGTATAAAATGACTCGAAAAATACAGTAACTGGAACTTATCCACCCAGAATATTTATCGTGCATCCAGATAGCAATTCCATAGTTTAGCCTTCTGTGCACTCTGTTGTTGGCATGCCAGTTTGATTACGTTCCCTATAATTTAAGTTGCAGGCACAGTCTTCCACCCTCCTTGAAGCTTTTTGGGCACTCTTTCTGCAGAAGGTATGAATGTCATAATTAATATGTCAGAGTTGGGATACAAATAATACAGGCTCCAATAGTAAGTTATTTGAATGGATAATGACACCCAATAGTGAAGACAGTAACGGCTCATACCACGTTCTAGTTTTAACAGGAATTCAAAAACTACACCTATGAAGGGGTTACAGCCCCGTTTCACTGGGATCAAAATGTAATTATTTTATTTTATTTATAAGGTAGATATAACTAGCTCTGTTGAGGTTAAATAACATACATTAAGCAAAAACTACTGTAAGCTTTATAAGATATAAAACACGCACACAAGTGCACAGAATGGTCAATTGTGTTTATCACAGACTTCCTTTTACTAGTTAAAGAAACACCACACCAGGGAAAACATACCATGACTTCACAACTGTGCTAAAAAAATGAAAAATGAACAGGAGTGCCAGCACAGCTGAGGCTGGTAATCAAAGCATCTCTGTGAAATCTCCTTAAGCTCAGTCAGCTATGAAGGTTTTAAACACTAAAGTGGAACAGAGAAAATAAAAAAAACCTCTAAAAATGTGAGGCAAAATAAATCCTTCAATCTCTTATGAATGAATCCCAGTCCTACCTGCCTCCGAGCAGTCCTGCAGGCACATCTTGTACATTTTCATCTTGTGTTGTTCCTCTGCTTCTTGACAAGCATGTTTTGCTCCACAGTGTCACCTGCTTGAAAAGCTGAGGCTGGAGTAGCTGCTGGTCTGTTTCTGATCAGACATGGTTAGCTGTGGAGGATGAGGAATGCATTTCTAGTTTTCTGTGCTACATGTTTTGTTAAAGTTGTGGTAGTTAACAAAATCATGTAATAAATCTTACCTGTGGTGCACTTCTATTATATTGGTCTTAAATGTGCAGTTTTGAAACCAGCCCATGTTCTAGTAATTATCCATTTTTATTGGAAAACCTGCTGTCAGGTACTACACTGGATTAAAGAAATCCGTTTGCAAGCCATGCTTTTATGAAGTGTTGTACTTTCGTGGTTATTAACCTGGAGAATGAAATTGTCTTCTTTCCAGTTATCTGAGATGCTTTCAGACAGTACCATGCTTTGACCTAGAAGACACTGCTCAAGGGAAATTACTTGGCAAGTAAAGTAGTAACAGACTTATCAGATATAACATGTATTTATTTCAAAACTACACATTTGAGTCCCATGTAACAAATGGAAATGTACGGCATGTAAAAATTATGGACTTATTTTGTTAGCTACATCTACTTTCAAAAAATAACTCAGGATCCTAAAACTCTTACATATTCACAAAAAAAAAACAGCTTCATAGGTTCAATGCAAGTATAGAAAAATGCTGAAACCTAAAACAAGGTTGTCCAAAATGTCAGACAACAACGTTTGTTCATTCTCGTGTATTACCTCATTCTTGATTCTTTTTTTTACAAAACAAACTTAGCCATGTTAAACCAATTAAAGAACAGTAAATGCAAACTAAAGGCAGCTAACTGGTTCAACTACTGATAACAGGGGCAGCAGTGTGGAGTAGTGGTTAGGGCTCTGGACTCTTGACCGGAGGGTCGTGGGTTCAATCCCCGGTGGGGACACTGCTGCTGTACCCTTGAGCAAGGTACTTTACCTAAATTGCTCCAGTAAAAACCCAACTGTATAAATGGGTAATTGTATGTAAAAATAATGTAATTGTATGTAAAAAATAATGTGATATCTTGTAACAATTGTAAGTCGCCCTGGATAAGGGCGTCTGCTAAGAAATAAAGAATAACAGCCCATGGATGGATTTAGGAAACCAGTTTTGTTTTTGTTCTAGATTCAAGTAACCTTGGAAGTTCCTGTTGGAAAACATACTTAAATGAAAAGAGCAAAGCTTGGAACTCATTTTCAGATCTGCTAATACATTTATGCATTAAGCCATATTTGTAGAGGCCAACATTAAAAAATGACAGCTGCAGTACTTATTTGTATTTCCCTGAGTGCCATCAGCCCTTTTCAAAATAGTATATGCTATCAGAGGAGTTTCTTTTAAGAAAACTTGGCTTTCCGGTGATATTGGTGACCCCCCAGCAGGGTGCCTGTGAAGCAGGTGTTTATCAATGAACCACTGAAGTTCAGTTACATACACTTTAGCAGAGGCAGTGGTGGCACACCAAAAGAACACAGATGTCAACTGTTTAAGAAGGTAAATGGGTTAGAATGGCAGTCTCCTCTGGGAATCACTGTGAGATACAGACCAAAAGCTTTTTATTACCGGTACTTTTACATGTTCCTGACATCCTCTGCTTTGCTTGAGGAATTTATGGCTTTTTATGACCAATTTAATTAAAACAACACTACTCAACATCACAAGGTATGAATGTAATATTCACTACAGATGTCTGCAACAACTTGCTTCACCCCCCAAACACTTTTTAAGTGATTTATTCAGGACAGACCGACAGGGAGAAACAACATCTTGTGTACAGTATGTCACACCACATGCAAGTGACTGATTACAGCTGAGGGCTATGTTTCCGTCACCCACACTTGTTAAGTTTGATGTTAATTGATGTTTAACAGCATTGGATTCATTCTGTTGTTCCCAATACAAATGATTCAAACACATGAGCAAATGTTAGTCCCATAGTGATGTCATCAGCAATCCCCCTATCTACCACTGATGAAAACAGTGTAATAGTGGTATTGCAATTGCCTTAAGCATGTAAATCAGTGGTAATCATCTGGTCACCAGAACACTGTTTTGTAATGGTACTGTGAAATAACAGTAGCCCCAGTTCTTTAAAATCCCAATTTGGGGTTTTAAAGCAGACTATCATTCTCCACAGTGAATGATAGTCTGCAGTGCAGTGGAGTAGTGGTTAGGGCTTTGGACTCTTGACCCAACTGTATAAATGGGTAATTGTATGTAAAAATAATGTGAAATCTTGTAACAATTGTAAGTCGCCCTGGATAAGGACATTTGCTAAGAAATAATAATAATAATAATAATAATCAGAACAGAATACCATACTGTGTGTAATTTAATTGTAACTTATTGCCAAGTCATTTTTCTTTGATGATAATTGTAATTTGACTTTCCAACTAACCCAGTTATGCCTCTATTTTGGGTTAGTTGCTGTCTTTGAAATTAATTTTAAAATATTATACTATTCTGTTTTTGCAATATTTTCATTTTATTTGGTTATGGTTTGTCCAGCACTTCTCCACATTGTGGAGAAGGAATTCAGGGTTTGGGGGTCAAACAACCAAGAATTCCGGCCAACAGGCCAGTTACATTTTAAAATGAAATCCTTACATCTGAATAAACCAAGAACAGACATAATAAAAACAGGAACATAAAAAAGAAAATCACACATCGTATGTGAACGCTGAACAAATAGAGGCTGATGAATAAAAAGCAACATTCAGTTAACCTTTTAAATCTTGATGGGATCAATACAGAACATCTTAATTTTGACATATACAAAGAGTCTTCTCATATTAAATTAAATATGTAAAATAGAAGTGGATACATATCATAGGTACATATGTATTCAAAACTGTGAAAGGCCTTTCATTTAGGAGTCTATTAGCCTGAGCAAAAGCTTTGTGTATTGAAAAGTGTGTGTGGAGGGGGGGAGGGGGAGGGAGAGTGACATCTGCTTAATGAATCTTCAGGATGGTTATAGGTGATGAACAGATCACCTAATGATTGAGCTTGCCACCTGTGAACATGCATGTCTTACTCCATTTTCTGGATGTTTGTTTGTAACCAGTAGACTATCTTTTATCTCTCTATTCAGGTGTTACAGACTCCTGGTGACAATGACAAGGTTGTACGAAAGGCAAATGTTTATGTCTCGCATGTTTTTGTGTAGTGATATATGCATTTAGATTACATTGCCAATGACAAAAAAGTGAGCTGTGGCCTAGTTTGTTCATAACCCTCTACTGTAGTATTTGAGGTGTAACTGTTTGGCTTCTAGAATGACAAAGTGGCAAAAATGTTTAAAACAAGTTTTACCAACTGAGGAATTAAAGAGAACCAAGGGTTAAACTATGGAAGAATGTAGTACATTTAAGTTGAGGCTCCTTAATTTGTCAATATTATTTTATTAGGTTTGGAAAGAATTATGTAGTAGTTTTAATTGTGTTATAATGTGGTTCGTTTTTGGTGTAAAAAGCATATTTGTGACAACAGTTTACAGAATGTAGCGGATATGAATGTGTGACAAATGTTTCTCATGTATGTGTTCCTAAGGCATTTCTTGCATTTGTACCTTATCTTGTGGCATATGCTGCAGAATACAAATACACTACAAGTACCTGTATGCACTTAATGGCTTTTATCAAGTGTTAAAACAATGATGGTGCTTTACTCGTTTATATTTAAGCATGTAAAGTGATATGTGTTACGCTATAACTAATTCTATATTGTCAAGGATAAAAAGGTAAAAGATCAGAGATTATACAAGACATCTAAAGAGCCCATTTTGTTTCTGACTGATTTTGAAACAGCTGTAGCATTAAAGAGTGTATTAGAAAAAGCAAATGTTGGCAGGGAAGTTATTGAAATTGAACACTTCAAACAAGCGTCCAGCAGGGAACCCAAATGAGCTGGCCCACATAATTGCATTGAAGTCTAATGTGAAGTGTTAAGCTCCGGTAGTTAAGGGTTAGCGTCTTTTTAAGCTGTGGCACGCATCACAAAACTATCATGCATGCGCCATGAGATTGCTATCCTAAAGGAATCATATTTGAGCAACCAAATGGTATAGCAGACAGCACAGACACATCTGAGTCTTGAGGTCCCAGGTTTCTTTCAGCCTGGTCTAGACACAAGGTTACAGATGGTGCACAGAGCGGCTGGCTTGGCTTTCTCTACCAAAACCCTTTTAATCCACTGCAGTGCCAGGCTGTAACAGACCACTATGACCATTTCTATGCCCTGTCTCTCCAGGCTTCATGAACTATAGCCCCAAAACATCCCAAACCCAAACTATACCTAATCTCCACTGAAACTGTGTGGTTTATAAAATAGATAAACCAGCATATTTGGTTTAGAAGTATATCTCAAACTATTTGTCTGGACATGTCGCATAGTTTGAATATAGTTCTTGAATGACTTATCCAACATTTCTTCCTGTATGAGCAACTGTAGATGAGAACATCTGTTTGATTGACTCTCAGCCACATAACAGCAAAGCAGATGTAGAAATGTGATGCAAAAATGATAATGATCCCCAAGCTATGTGTATTTCCAAGCAGTAGAATCAATGGAAAAGTTGAAATAATGTGCAAAAAATACAAGTAATAAACAGTCATTGTAGCAAAATGGCCAATATATTTTACATTGGACCTTCCACTACATGTTTTTGTACTAGACATGTTATTAACACTTGCCCAGGCCTTTCCTTGGTATGCTATACATGTATATAAATGGAATTGGACAATATATTTTCTTTCTTTAACATATAGACATAACAAGATAACAGTTAATCAAATCAGGTCAGCAAAGTTAACCCGAAAATATATATTTTTTTATTGTACCAAATAACAGTATTAAATGCAGTTTCACACAGAAAATGTCCCTTCCAACCTTTAAAGCCTACAGTCTGTTTTGGCAGTACTGTATGATGACATAAGGCATCCTCAATAAGTCATTGTTTTTACTGGTGAACTCTGAGAGTTCTCATTTCTTTATGTGCAGTTTCTTCCCCATCGCTGTGTGTTCCTTGGCTCCGGACTGTTCGCTGTATAATTAGGAGATGGAATGGTAAATTGAAAACACCTGTTCATCGTCTCCCCTCCTTCAGGAACTTATGAGTCACTTTTGAAATCAAAGACTCTTTTGGTCAGCATAATTTGATCTGATATTAACTAATATTATAATCCAATAGAACACCCAATACAAAAGGATATACTGGACATTGAACACATTTTTTAAAAAAAACATTATAATTATATACATTCTAATGATATACATTTAACAGAGACACAGCTGTTGATGTAACATTTACCCAAGAGAAAAATTTCTTGCATGTAGTCTTTTTTTTTCAATTCCCCTTTAATGACAAACAAGGTGTCAACATACATTGTTGGAGGTGGGATAAACATCACCATGACAACAATATCTCCATTGCCCCTACACTGCTGAGAAACTCAGCATTCAGCATACTTAACACTTTCAAGTCTGACTCAAAGTATCTCTGTATAGGGTAATATCCACAGCACCTTTCTGTGCTGAATCAACCGAATTGCAGAATTGCAGGAACCATTAGACAGCATACATTTTTGCAAAGGACAGAGAGTAAAACTGTTATATTGCATACAGAATATTGCACAATTAACAAACATTACATTATCAATAAAATGGGCATTGTGTGACATTTGGTGATTAGTAAATAAGCACATGTTATCAGTTTTGCTTTGTGAACAGATAATGCACCAGAATTGGTTCTTACTAGTTCTGTAACAACAACTTTCTCCTTTGAGATAAAAAGGTACATGCTAGTCCCATTATGATGTCATCAGCAATCCCACTATCTACCATGAATGAAAAAAAGTGTAATAGTGATATTGCTGTTGCCTTAAGCGTGTCAATTACTGCCATCTAGTCACCAGGACACTGTTTTGTAATGGTACTGTGAAATAACAGTTTGATACCTTCTGTCTGTTTTGACGACATAAAAAACTGTACAGCACTAGTTGACAAGGCTCAATGATATTGATCCCCTGTCCCCTGACTAAATTTCCTCTGACAGTTCCATTACCGCACCCATCAGTTTGTTGATAAGTCCCGAGCTTGCATGCTAAACAGGGCTTCCCGGTTATATCAACATTAGATCTGACAGCAGCTCCATGCTCACATGTACGGTCTACTTTCGTCCAGTTTGCTTTTAACATCTCATGTCCTTCTAGGGCTCAGAGGCATAATTACACCTCCACTTGGATACTTTTAAATATACCCCATGAAGTCATTCAGTCATAATGCCTTTCCAAATCTATACTTTTTGGGCAATTATCAATTTGGCACTGCAAAAATCTCCAGTTCAGTTTTCAATTAAAGAGCTGAAAGTCTTTCAACCCAGCAATTACACCATGGGGGCAGAGGAGCCTTCTTTTGCATTTTTAATACTTTCAAGATCAATTACTGTGTCTGCTATGAAGGTTGTTCAATTAACCATGTATTCTGCAACACCTCCTCAACATAATGGCGGTTACAGTGCAAATGTGTAAGGCGTTTATTTAGCCAGGCGAGTCATTCCAAGTGCCTGCGCCATGGGTGTAAAGGATACAAGATCAGTCATGTGGACAAAAGATGGTGTGGGCTTCTCTATTATTCATGCATGTCAGGCGCAAAAAGAGAGCCTTTCAGTGCTCTCAGTCAGGCTGTGGTAATTTGTATTGTACAAGCACACATTATCCAACCATTAATAAAATTAATGGCCTAGGAGCTGACAGTAAGGCAGGACTGGAGAACTGCCTGGGTGACCACAGCAGTTGAACTGTTTTATATGCAAGACAATTATAGTGTTTCTAAGTGAAGTGGATGCACTGGTAGCTCCATTTTCCTTCCCTGGGTTGTCTGCCTTATTGTGAAACACTGAAATATGATTTCTTCAGCTTTAGTGGGTATGCTTGAGTTATTAACAGGAATATTAAGAGGAGGAATATGGGCTTTATTTCTGAGGTTTACTTTGTCCAATCCTCATTTGTTGTTAATGGTTTAATTATGTTTTATTGGTGGATCACGATCATGTGTACAGTGAACAAAAATGTACAGATATCTTGAAACAGCTATAATGCTGTGACAAATTATTTATCTAAGGGAACTTCTTTTTTTTTTTTTCTTCACTAGCTTGGTGTCACATTCCCCAGTGATGTCAATCAAGTTCATCCCAAAGGCCCTGATCTGTATTGTGATCTTGCAATTGAACAGGCCAAGGGAGTTGTGCTCAAGCCAGTTCATGACCTCTTTGTATTAATGGATAGGAACATTGTTGTCTTGGTTGTATCCATCACTGTAATGAAATAACTGAGGAGCTGCAGGCAGACCTGCTTCTGCCATGATATTCAGGGTCTCAATCCAACTAAAGCCCAAGGGATGGACATGACAGCCACCTCTAGGCAAGACGACACCTTTCAGCACTGCATGTTTTGTTTTAAACCTCTCTAAAAATCTTAGGATAAACACTGATATTAGTAAACTTTGGGGCATATATAATATATACTGTGTATACAAAACAATCTCAGGAAGTATAAGGGTTTGAGGTACACCCCTTTTTGTTGCTTGTAACACCCTGTTTGCCACTCACAACATGCGCATTTTAGCGAGTCTACAAGATAGAAGCTGTTTTTCACAGGTTTCTTTGATGTTCTTGATTTTTCTTGGTATTTAGAGTCGTTCAGTGGGCGATGATGCCAATTGTGCGTAGGCCTTACCTATGGATAAGGTGATAACTTGTAGTCAGTGGTTATCGTGTTCTGCCTCTGCTTTTTGTGGATGTTTGTACAGAGCTTTCTGATCGTATCTGTCATTATTTATTCATTCCATTGTGGTGAAGTACATTATACTAGTTATATGGTGTTACTTGGATAATTGCCTACAATTACTTCGTCAGTTGATTGTGGCACCAGAAGCTCAAACAAAATCAAGAGTGAAGTCAAGCCTAAAAAAAATACAGTTAATAATCACATACAAAGAGCTAACCGACACAATTAAATGTATCTCTCCTTTGTTTCACGTGTATTTATTATTTTTTTCTCAAATGCCAATCCTGATCTACAGGGCAAAACAAAAAATACTATTGCTGTACACCACAATGCAGCAGAATAAATAACATAAATATCTATTCAGTATTTAGAAGAAGTAAGCCTTTGTTTTTTTTTAACCTCGAGTTTCTCAGTAATGTGCAGCCTCATGTTAAGGCATTGTGTGGAGCACGTTCAGAGCGTTATCTCGTACTGCACTCACTAACAAACAGGAAGGGCTGGTCACAAGTTGACTTCAGAGATAGATGACTTGCAAAGTCAATGGTCATCATTTATTTGTTCAGACTAACTGAAAAATCATATATATATATATATATATATATATATATATATATATATATATATGTATTTTCACTCTGCTGCCATGGTTAAAAAAATTATAAAACTCCAAGGTTAGGATTCAAATCAAACATCCAACAGCACATGTTATGTCTCTTTAGTTTCTGTCTGTGGAAATACAAAAAAATATGAAGGTTCAAATTGTAATGATTAAAATGGTGACAGTATTTAGATCTGCTGTTGTTTAGATTAATTGAATGCTGGTAGAAAATGCCAGGGGACACTCCTCCAGATAAAAGGGCACATGTCTGCAAACCTCCATTAGATCATTTATCTCTGCTTTTTGATCATTTGGGAGCCAAATTGTTCCTTTTTTTACCATAAGATGGAAAGGAAAAAACTCAATGAATAAGCATTTAACGTTATTAAATATAAATCAGCTTTTCAAAGATGTATGTGATATATGTGTGGTGTACACATTTTACATATATTCAGTCAATAATATTGCATGAAGCAACCCACTGCCTCCAAAAGGAAACTGCATGATACTTAAATGAAGAGTTGTCAGCATGTGTTGATTGTGTACAAATGGATGTTCAAGCTGTGATTAACAATTGGTCTGCAATTTGCACTGTTCGTTTTATGATCTGTGTGTTCGGTACCAGCATTAACAACAATATTGCCCGCATGGAATCCAAGTCTTAAGCCTATGAACGTTCTGTATAAAAATGACAGAACCCACATAACCTAGTCATGAGTTCCTATGGGACCAGACTGACTCTGCTCAAGTGTTATTTCTTTATAATTTGCAGGTTTACACCTCTTTCTATCTGTAATTGATGACAGAGTGCTTTTTATTAGCAATGTTGGTATCAAAATTGACTTCCCCGGGGTCTCTTATAAATCACGTTAGCTAGAGTACAAGCACACTAGTTTTGTGTCACATGACAATTTCAATGGATACTCATAAAGGGGTAATCATGTTGAATCTACAATCCTGGAATTAAACAATTAGGAGCAAGCTGAGTTCATTTTTAGCCCTCTCACTTAATGAATTTTGAAATGGGAAACCCCATTGAGTTAGAAAGTACTGATAAATATACATATTTATAGTTCTTTGCAAAGATTACTTAATGAAATATACCCTAAAACATTTTCTGCCTGTTCCTTTAGGAAATTATATAAATCCAGGAAATTTAGGCTATGTGGAGTAATATTCATTTAGATTAACGAACACAGCATTTGTGATTTGTTAATTCAATCCATTCAAAAGCTTTATTATACATATACCCACCCTATATCTCTATATATCTTTGTCACACGATGATAAGTCAAATTCTGTTATAGCAATTTCCTTTGGTCTGAGTTAAAAGAGGTTTGTGTGACCAGTGTTCAGCCAGACCACTGTATGGCTTACAAAAAAGTAATACCAAGCATCCATTCCAAAGAACATAAGTATCTTCCATACTCAAGCCTGTTGAAATCAATTATATTATCAAGTGAACATTCTTCTTTTTTGCAATGCAATTATAATTGCGTTCTGTAAATGTTGTGGCCATTTGACAGATTTATACCTAAATACCATAAGAATGTATTTACATTGTGCATTCCAAAGACTCATTGAGGAAAAGAAGAAATTATATATCATTCTCATCATCCCTCTTGTCATCCCTCAGTAAACAGTTCCCTTTCCTGTTAAATGTATCGCATCTCATTCCCAAGTTAATTAACCCACTGGAGAAGACAAAAAAATAGAATGAATTACTATCCCTTCTCTTAAGCAATGAGATCTGGTGAACAGGGAACAAACATGAGTAAAAGAAAAGCTTACTTTCACTGATGACTGGACTCTGCTTAATACATGGTCATGCAGGCTACACCTTTAGGCGTTTTAACCTGTGGCTCACACTGAGCCATTATTTTCTCCTGAGTGGATTGCATGTAGACATGGCTGAGTGACGATTTTTCTAATGAAGATTATGCCAGAAATATCTAGCGAAAACAGTGGTCACTGTGTTATATCACAATAATATCAATATTAATCAAGATAAACGGATTACTTCAATGACACATTGTGAACCCTCCTTTTGAAAATGCTGTATCAGATAATTGGTAAAAAAAATGGGTCCCTACTAACTGTTCTTTGAAATTCGGTGTTGTTCACCTTATAAGGATACTGTGGTTTACTATACTGTATCTGTACTGATTAATAATATAGCATTTGGAAAAAATAAACAATATTCTCACTAATAAACTAAAAGTGTTTCCTCAGAATCATGACACAGTTTAACAAATTAATTCATTCATTTTTTAGCAGACACTTTTATCCAAAGCAACTTACACAGACTAGGGGGTGAACTATGCATCACAAATGCTGCTGCATGGTCACTTACAGTAGGACCTCGGTTTTATGTCTCATCCAAAGGACAGAACACAGGGAGGTTGTGACTTGCTCACAGTGAGTCCGTGGCTGGGATTGAAGCTGGAAGCTCTTGGTAACAAGCACCTTTCTTAAACCACTGGAACACCAAGCCTCCTGTAATCAAAAGTATATAATATAAGCATGGAGTTACATTTTCTGTATACTAGTTCAGTTTTAGATTAGAAAGCAACAAATAGTTTGAAGGTGAAGAAAAATAATGCACCAAATGGGAATACAAAGAAACATAAGGACATGCTTTACATGCAGTTAGAAACTGAAGATCAAATAAGGAATATGAACAATCCCAGGAGCCAGACAGGAATACCTGAAAACCTAAGACAGCAAAAAGTAAATGCTAAAACTCAAAGGGTTAACACATAGACTCTATGCAAGTGAATGCCAATTTAAGATAAGTCTGATAAAGAAAAATACCGGTCTGAGTTTAACTTTCTACAGAATCGATTTTTCGAATCAGTCCCTGTGTACAGTATCTTGGTTATTCCCAGATAGCATTGTGTTGAAGATTGTTTTTATCCTTCTCTATTCAGATGAAGCAAGGAAAAGATATATTCTCATTTAAAAGCTGTACATTCATACAGTACCACACCATGTGTCTTTCTTTATGTATTGGCTCTTGTGATCTAGTATCAACAGAACACAGTTTTTACACACCAGATGCTGATTAGATTTGCAGCACTGCTGCACATATGTGTTCTAACCTTGAAATGTAATTTTGTCCTTGTGGCTAGCATTTGGTGTCTGAATTTGGTATTATGTTTTACTTCCAGTTCATTGTAGTTTGTGCATCATGGATACAACATAAAAGCTTTAAATTGAAACCATTTTAACTATAGGCGGCAAGCTTCTGTTCGTTCTAAGTATTGGGGGGTACTGGGATGCTGTATTAAATGTATTGATGCATTTAGGGAAGTAACTGAGTAAGGCATAACGTGAGGTTTCACTTTCTATAGCTACATTATAAAGCTATATTTGTTTTGATGAATGTTTTGTCTTCATTAAACTCTTCTGAATATTCTCCTATAATAGCTGTAAATGTATACATTTCTACTTAGACTTAACAGAACAGAGTTTTTGAATTGTGGTGTTTACTGCATTGTACAAAGGTAAAAGAAAAGTGTACTAACCCACAGGGCAAGCATGGCAAACGAGAGAGAACTGTGCATGTGTGTTATAAACACTGGGAAAACATTGCACACTTGAATATGTATGAAGGGAAGTGATGGTATATATATTGTACTGTGTGTGTGCATCAGTATGGAAAAATTCCCAGTTGTTAAGAGCATTAAAATCCTGTCTGCCATTCATTTTTCTTGTTATTCAAAGAAAATCCTGCTACCTGTCATGACTTCCATGATCTTATTTTTGAAAACAAAAAGAACTTAAGCTTAGATGTTAGTTTTAAGAGCATAGTTAAACACAGTCACGGGCTTACAATAAGTTGCATTAAGCAGCGCAATGACATAGGAAATTGACATTGGAGATATTCACAGTGCAGTGTGCCATGTAATAATTTCAAAAGTTCACTTTAAATTCTTTCTAAATCTTACATAGTAGTCATTCTTAACATACAGCTACTGGAATTGCATCTATGATAACACATTTCTTCAGGTTATTATTCTTTAAACTTTCCAACCTATGCTTTCTAATGAGTATTGATTGAGTAGCTGTTAAAAGGCAGCATACACATTGCTACATTTCTAATGCTTAAACAATACAACTCTGTTGTAATGTCATTCGATTGATTAATGGACTATTTTGCTATTCAGTTAAAAACAAGCTCGCTAATAGCTTCATGCCGTGGAATTGAAATGGTGAACGCTTCTCAGATTCCCCTTCACGTCGAAAAATGACAAAGCTCAGTTTCACATTGTGTTGAATTCTAGATTTGTAATGATGTCTAAAACTATGTACCATAATACATTGCAATGTAAGATTCCTTGATTTCTACACTTTCTGCACTGTCTATGAAATTCAGGCAAGACTTTGTTAGACTTGACATGAGGAATAAAACATGAAAAAGCCTTTTCTGCAGGAGGCTGATGGCTGTATTTCAAACATCTGTTCCCAATACAGAGGCTTTCATGGATCCTATTTCCTGAATCGCTATCAGATTCAAGGCGCTAGGATCAGTTTGTTTGGAGCTGATCATTTTCAACAATTTACCAGTCATTCTGCTTCCTTGCAGGAAATCATTTGTTTAAATTCAAATGTGGCCAAATGGTAAATTACTGAAGAAAAAAAACAAACGGAATATTACTCACTTCCAAAGTAATTAATACAGATAGCAGCTGCTAAAACTGCCAGTTCAAATGACATTTGTAAGTTGCATTGCCTTTCAATGCAATTATATAAAAACTAAAATTATCCCTCATGCTATAGCAAAATGATATCATGTTTTGCCTGAACAGAACCCCATCTGCATACAGCTTTATATTGACAGAGTGCAAAATACTGTTTTCAAGTTGCTTATCTGCTTTTGTATCACCTCTTGGCATTTATTAATAATATTGACCATTTCGCATTTGGGATTTGAAGAATATGGATAATCCAGTATTCTAGTGGTAGACTGAGCTAAACATTCTTTTCCAATGAATGTTTAAAATGACAAACTAACTCACTTAAAACAATAAATAGTACCAATCTTTGGAAACTTCAAATATTTCATAAAACAGTAAGTAGTTTATACAATAAGTCAATAAAACTTTAAATAACAGCAGATCAAAAATCATTATACCAACATTCAATAGCAGGAATTGTGGCTTTGAGAAATCACCCAGCATCTGAGAAACGTAATGCCTGAGAATAGAGAATAACACATCTAGCCCACTTACACTTGTCAGCTGATATGACACATTTCAGTTGAAATTGGTGGGGAAGTTCAGCCCCAGCAGATGTTGATTAAATCTGATACACTCTCCATGTGTGTTCTAAAAATGTTTACCTTTGAAACTGTCCTCCATTTTGTCTGTGTGGCTAGTAGCTGCTGTCTGAATGATGTTTTATTTGAACGTTGTTATAATTTCTACATCACAGTACCTTCATATCTGTTTATTCCGTTTTTAAAATATTAATTTTGTACTGTATGCTTTATGTAGTGTTTTTATTCACTAAAGTGAAAATGTTAACAAACTTTAAGTAAAGTTTAATGTTATTATGGGTTTAATACTTACACCCATGTTGTAAAGAATTTATTTTACAAGCATATATAGACAAGTTCAATTCTTAATGTTGTTTTGTGAACAAATTGTATTGTATATAATTATTTTTAAAAAAACACGTTTAACTGTATTATTATGGAACTTTTTATTAATTTGTCACAAATGTGTCTGTATCTGAAAAGTAAAAAATTACAGAAATATGTGTCTTGTGTTATTTCTTTCCTAATAGCAGATGCTAGGATGCACTTTGAGTTGTGTTTGATGGCAAAATTGTTGGTAGTTCTTACTTAAATCTATTCTGTTTCTATAAAATATACATTTTAATCATGTCATACATATTTGGGGGTAGTCATTCCAAAATAAAATACTAAATGTTAATCAAAATACTCAGTTGGGATGTTTTGTGAAACTCACTGTTGTTGGAAAAAACACAATTGCATTCCTAAATTTAAGAACAGATAAAGCATTAACCAAGGCAATCTTTTGGTCTCTCAAAAACCTGTCATGCATATTAAACCACATCTCGGTAAAACTGTGTTCATAAGAAACAGGCTTTCATTTGCATTACCAAAGTGTGCATTACAAACAGATATGCAGCAAAGATTTAATAACAGTCCCAAAGAAAATCAACAGAAATTGTATGCATTCAGATGTTAAATTCTATGTAGATATTACACTGCCTTTATGTTCATGTATTCTCATCTTTTGTCCATACCATTATTGCTTTACTTGTTTGAAGAAACATGCTCCTTTGAGAAGCATGTGCTGAGATCCCCGAAATGTCAGGAAGTCGGGTTAAAGTTACATTGTGCCATTCCTTTTCCTTACGAGGAATGGGCAGGGAATAACATTTCCAAATGGGTCAGCATGGGTCACACAACTACTTCCTACACGTTCGATGTTCATCAACTTGCTTTAACCTCGTTGACATTATATTAGGCTATCCTGTTCCAAAGCTATAACACAGCATACATGTAACAACAGTTGAACATTATTACTGGCAGTGTAAAAGCAGCTACACCTGGAGATGCTAAAAAGCTTTACAAGATTACTTTTATATTGTTGTTGTTCTTGCACTGTACAGCATTTCTAAAACAAACAAACTTAGCCCTGAGCACTGAATTCTATCTCTCAGTTCCTAGCAGGTTACTCTTTTTTTCCAGAAAGGCTTTTCGTCCACTTAAGTGGAATACATAATACATTTCATATAGCTGGCTTCATTCTCTGTAGATATGCTGCATGAATCAGCGACAGGTGATAAGTAAGAGATTAATGCCCTTTGTGTTTTTACTTTATACCAGAGGATGTTATTTAACTTTTAATGCAATCCTACATATTCTCATTCAGGTGGAGAACAGATCATGTCAGCGCAGGAGAATAGTCTATAACATCAGTTTTACATTCTTCCCTCTTTGTAAGCTTTGTTCCATTTTTAAGACTGTTGAATCATTTGTGCTTTATATAAAACTAGCAAATAATAAACAGCAATTATGACTATTATGATTAGTTTTTTAGTTTTATTATTATCCCTATCCCTGGCCCTGACCCTTTTTAGCAGCTATTATCCACAAACTGATCCAAACCTGTGATAATTACTAGTAATGCTATAAAGCATTATCACAGAATTTAATTCAGTTCCAGTTTGTACTTGATTGTGGTGCTGGTTTTGCCATTTTAAGTACATGAACACAAAATCTAATTTAGTTAAACCCCTGAACATTCCTAAGCAATTTAATGCCTGCAATTGCTAAAGTTGTTTTGGTGATCCTTAGAAGCACCGTATGTATTCTGTCCTGATGATTGGCCTTTTCCAACAGAGGATATTACCTGTTAATTAATTCATGAAAAGATCAATGGTTGAAATCCTCCGCTCAAGGAACGCATCAAAATAGTGCCACCCAAGTTGCAAAATGGTGAGGGACACAAAAAACTAAGGCTGTTTTAACAATAAGACTCACATTTTTGATGTGTTACATGATCCTACTGTCCTGTGTAAAGCTTTCAACATTTTCCTTTCCTACTAGTTTCATCACAAATAGTAAATGTAGTTCATAATGTTGTAAAATTTCTCAAACACATTTGATTATCCAGGCTTTAAAAAAAAAAAGTTTAATAGAAACAGATGTACATTTTGACATGGTTTGCAAAATATTGAGTTACTTATTCAGTTTTAGACTATAGAATGACAAAATAATTTAATATACCCTAGTCTTCCTGTGTTCTAAAGACCGACATCGTCAACTGCTAATAAATGCATATAAGATACCCAACAATAACACATACAAGAAACAATAGAAAATAACGTACAAAAGGAAATGGAACAAAGGATGAAAAGGAAAACCAGGATTCGTTTTCTTCCACCACACCCCTTGATGAGAAAAGAAAAATTGAATGAAAATTAAAGCTGAGAAAACCTTTGTGGAGTTAATAAGGTGAATAAAGGCATTCTTATACTTTAGGAGGGTGTGAATATTTTTGAGAGAGATACCAGCCCCATCTGAATCTGGCGATGCTTTAAAACATTCATCCCACACCAAGGTTGTAAATAAAAAATTATAGCTATCATGAGCTATATCCACAGTATGCACATGTAAAAATGTTATAGTAACATACAGACAGACAATAAAATGTCCTAAACAATTTTCATTAAAAAATAACCAAGTGGTTCTTTGGATATATGTAAAAATGGAAGTGTTACATATAGAAAAACGGACAGGGTGTCTTCACATACCCCAAGATTCTGATACATGTACTAAAGAATGTCCACAGTCAGTGACTTAAACTATTAAATTAAGCGACTATCTGAATTAAAACAAAAAACTGTGACATAAGTTTGTATGGGTGTCTCCACTATATCCATGTTTTCAGGGATATGCAGCCCTTGCAGGAGATAATTGGGGGTTTTCATAAAACATACTTTCAAGTTGTTTGATTTTTTTTTTGATTGTCAGTTTTTGTTCATTACTTATAATGTATATGTATTTTGCGTTGTCAATGATGTATCACAGTGAAAGCTGAAGGTAATGTATTTCTTACTGTAAGGTGGGTATACAGAGCACCGGATTGAGTTCAATTCATTTTTCGTTTTTAAGAATGACATTACAGCTGCTGTGGGCTAGGCAGCACCCCAGGAGGAGGTGGGTGATTTCAAAGATGCTCTTCCAAGGCGAGTTGACCGGCCCCGTGCGTTTCAACTCAGAGATGACCATTTGGGTGCGTCTGATGGTGAAACAAGAAGAAGGTTTCGGCTCAATAGACAAACCATTTTAAATCTTCATCGCGTGAAACTTGGCGTGATTATGCAGCCCCCGTTCTTGTAAACATGATCAATGCCCTTGACTGCGCCAGCTGTTGCATGTGTTTGGCATGTGTCGCGTCCTCCTAACCCAATTGTTTCAGGTGGAGTTGTACTGTATACAGCCTCCTCTGCTGGTGTTAAAACACCAGTGGAATAACCATCACCAGTGCCAACAGCTTGTCTATGGAGCTGTGCTGCTTTTCTTTAACCTCGTGTCCTTTGTCCTGACGTCTCTTCAATCCAAGACGCTTCGTTTTACAACCGAGACAGCACTGACGTGTTCTGTTACCTTCGCCAAAATTAGCTTTCTGTTTTATGGATGCACTATTTTTTATCCAAACAAATTATCTGCGTTTCTTTAGTGGAACATTTTGGCTTCCATTGCCATTCTCTCAGGATGGGTTGATTTCCACAAGTCATACTAGCACAAAATACATTTTCCGTTCAGCTCTATTGACGTTATAAGAATGGGACAAGTTAATTTAAATACAAAAGCTGGTGGAAACTTGCAAGTGATTTTCCTTCAAAAAAAGCATGCCAGTAAAACAATCTGGTCATATTTATCCTGACGGTGGTTTTATGAATCACAGGATGAAAACCGTCATGGCGTATTATCGGGACACTGGTAGGGCTACTGTCTATTTTCAACCGTAAACCCCAATAAGCGGTCCTACTAATTGCCCCAAAGTACCATAAAGTTACCACAAAGTAACCACACACTACCTCAAACAATCTTTTAAGTAGCATAAACAACATTTTATTCATGTACTTTGGGGTATATTATCCCGGCAAATACAATTCATGTTTATAACTAAGGATAGCGTAACTGATTCAGCAAGGAATGTTTTCTGTATTTTTTTTTTTCAGACAGGTTGTTGGTTTATGTCATGTGTATGTGTTTTACTCTCACACAGTTGTATTTAATGAAATGGTTAAAAAAAACGTTTAGAAAAAAAGAAGGCATACTGTGCTGTTGGGTTACTTTGCAACAATGACACCGATTGTATCGCAGTCTGTTTCTTGTCAACTTCAAAAGGCTCGGATTAAGTCTCAGATCCTTTTCTACCCCGTCAACTCTCAACATCTTTATCACAAAAGCACACTTTATCTTCAGTAAATATATTGAGGAGGGTTTTTTCCCAACTTTTCGGCCCATCAGAGTGTATTTTATTTTTAAATAAACGATTTTCTCTTGTCTCTGATGTGGCCGCCAGCTCTGCTGGAAGTCCGAGGCTTCACAGGTTCGAGACAGTTGGCGGATCATGCAAACTGTATCCGCCTTCTCTCGTTAAGCACTAAGAAACGCTCGTGTTCTACCGGCATGCTTCACTTCTTTTATTACCTATGTTTTCAAAATATATAATGGTGGTTAAAGTAATTAAGCCAAAAATTAGTAATTATTAGTATTGATTTATAAAAGTTATTTTCTAATGTTAAACAATAAATTATCTCTAACTTTACATGAAGAACCAGTTACCTGAGGATGAAAATAATAATAATAATTACATTGTTGGCAAGTGCAGAGATACACACATGCATGCATCATATTTCTACATTTTTTAAAATAGATATTAAACATATTTTATGTTTCTAAAGACTAGGGAGATTTCATTATTGACCAGGTGGCAAAGCAGATTAGTGCATTGTCCGAATCAAGTGGTCTATGGCGACTTATTGCTGAGTGCTGACTCAGGCCATTGTAATAAATCTGGCAATTGTGAATTTCTTATGGTTGTTCAGAATTAACTCATTTGGGCACCAGTGATAAAGCTGGACACTAGGTATATAGTTGAAGTGTACCATAGTCCAGAACAGACACGACTGCCATTGTCCTGACCATGTTCAAAAATAAAATTAAGATTGCATAGTCCTCTCTTGGCTCGAGTCACACTTTATTTGGTTGAAATATGTAATGTTGTTGTCTTGATTCTTCAGTAGTGTATGCATATTTCAATGGGCATGTCAGCATCCCCTTCATATTTCAAAACTAAGAAATATGCCTTCATAAAGCATCTTATCTTGACCTCCATCCTCCTCCAGATCCAAATGTGTAAAAAGCAACAGGTGCCAATCGCAGTTCTCAGCCTTGCTATAGCAAATCAATCCAGATAGAGGGCTCCAGTCTCCTGTGTTGTCACAGTGAATAGATCTTCAACCTTCAGAAATTCTGAACTTCACCAATATTCCTGCTTCAGCTTGCTGGTAAACGTTGTAGAGCAAATTCAATGGGCGTCGTGCAATTCTTTTTTGATCAGATGCATGTGGTACAGTAATTTGCGCATCTGGCAATGGGCTGAACTTGATCAATCAATGTTGCAATTATGCAATCGATTTTCTATCTTCTTAAAAATCAAGCACATGAGTAATTTGGCCTCAAAATACTGCAGATAAAAAGTGTATATGTCAATAAAAATGACTCCACAATAAAATATGAGTGAGTGTTAAATACATTCTATGAAAAAAATACAATGCCTATTATTATTATAGCATGCATTGCATTGCATCCATGTGTTATTTACGATTTTATACAAACAATATAGTCTTCCAGAGAAATGTTTGAAAAAGGATTAAAAGCACTAATTTCACCAACATCACTAGTCTATTACTCCAAATCACATGGACAAGTACCTGTATGCTAAATGATAACGTTTGCCCCGTCCTGAGGCATTTAAAAATGTAGATGTGTTTACCCAACGTGCATCTATGCGATGACATCATTATTAGCTCCATATCACTTGAGCACTGTTGATTGAACCGTTTCAATTGAATCAGACAGGAACGTTGACTGGCGAGTTTTAGGACCCAGGGGCTACATGAAGTCCCAGAACCGCAGTATTAGTATAAACTCAAGGAGGTTGGTCTGAGCATTCATCAGTAAACCAGGCAGTTAAGACAGATACGGACGGACAACTGAATTGATTTTTGCTCCTCTCACACTTAAACCCATATCTGGAGAAGTTGAAACCCTGGCAGAAAATTACATGAACAAAACTTTGTAATTAGTTGATACTACCCCAGATATGTTTATCTAGTCCTTGTATTTTACATAGTATAGCCTACTTAAAATGATAACAATGAAAAACAACTTTTAGATTAAAAAACTAAAGCAAAAAATATAAACAAAAACAACGAATCCTGGGGATTTCAAATGTGTTCTTAAACTAATCGCATACTGTAAAGTGACAGTCTATTGCAGTTTTTGTTGTTTGGCGTTTTTTTTTTCACATATGCTGGGAAACAAATGTTGTAATTAAAGTGTTGTGTGGAGGAAACAAACGAAGCAGACGACCAGAGTTTCAGTGATGCCTGCCTCGAAGGACTGTTTCCTGACCCGGGACAGCCTAGATGCTGAAATGCGGTCCCGGGACACGATAGAGGGGGAACTGGATCGGCTGAGGATTCGGGAGAGGCTGGAGGCGACCCTGGCCGGTCTGGGGGAGTTGGAGTATCTGAAACAGAGGCATGAATTGTTGGTCAGGACCGTGCTAAATCACGGGGGAAATGCTTATTTAGCCGGGGAAGAGAATATCACTGGAATGTTGGAGGAAAACTACCTAAACCCGCAGGCAAAAGTCTTGGAAGAGAACATTTTGTTACTGAGAAAACAATTGGTAGGTGTTTTTTAAATACAGTTTTTTTTGCCGTGTTTATTTAATTTAATTAACATTCAATGTGTCATATAAGTAGGTAACATATTTAATTAAATTTAAATAGTTTATTGATTTTCCACTCATACTATAATTGATAGTTTTTAGAGAAATGTGAACAATTTCGTGGATAGATACGCTACATCTGTGTTTGTGTTTGTAATTTGGATTTTTTAAACAAATTGATTTGTGGTAGAACATTTTGTTGTTTGCAAATGGTTAACATTAAACATTGATAGCTCATTAAAATATGATTACCTTTGTTAAAGGGTATCTACAGCTGGCCTTTTGAAAGACGTGTCTCAGTTGACCATGTTGACCATGCAGATCCCTTCCTAAACATCCTGAGTACACAAGCGAGCAAAGGAGATTTTGAGGGATTTGTTATAGTGAAACAACTTTACAAAGCCAAGGGTGTTGTCTAAACGTTTTTTTTTTTTTTTTTTTTTTTAGATGGGTGTTTTGTATACATTTAATACGGGTTGAATGTTATTGACAGCGGTAGGGCGATGCATACTATTAAATACGAATATGATCTCAAAGTAGGCGGTACGGTTCTTAAGAGGATAGACTGTGCAAGTAAAAAAGCACCATATGTACTTTAATTATAAACGGGATCATCTGTAATAAGTCAATTTGCCTCTGTTGCCAAAAAAATACAACAGCAACTATCTTCCAAACACTAGACTCGTAGGCTACTATATCGGCTCTGTGATTTTATATGGAAACTATACTAGCCAACTATCAATTTCCATACCATTATTGGGAGAAATCGGGTGAAGGGACTGTATGTTAATACCAGTAGAGGCTACACTGAAAGAAAAGAAAGGAATTTAAATATAACTTCCTGGAGGGGAAATACATTCCTTAAACTGTCCTCCCCGGTCAGTGAGGGGTCCAGCTGCCGGTGTTAAACTTGCTGTTGAGTTACAATGGACTCGGCTATTGAAACGAACTTTTACAAGCAAATACCCAGCCCTCCCGCAGAGCTCAAGGGAACCAAGGGGTGATTTCAAAATAAATCTCATTAGGTCATCAGAATAAACGGTATTTATTTAACGTGTGTTTATGTAGCAGACGCAATCTGTATTATTATTATTATTATTATTATTATTATTATTATTATTATTATTATTATTATTATTATTTATTTCTTAGCAGACGCCCTTATCCAGGCGACTTACAATTGTTACAAGATATCACATTATACATTATTTCACATTATACAGATATCACATTATTTTTACATACAATTACCCATTTATACAGTTGGGCTTTTACGCAATCTGTATCAAAACAAAACTGTTTGTTAGGGGTGCATATCGAAAATGTGTTGATTCTGATTATGCAAAACCAGTTAATATGTGGCATGGTTCCTCTTGATGAATACAACAAAGAAACCTTTTATAAAACACTGTTTCAACACAACGCCGTTTGTATTTCTTAGCCTAAAACTCCATCTTACTGTTAACATCCATCTGAAAAAATAAAAATCGAAATGTTGCTGCATTGCTTAAGATTTCTGTCAAGGGGTCATAAACAGAACTGGAAGATTTATTGTTTCACTGTAAAATCTGCAGTCACCTTGGAGAGTTGTGCCAGTTTTATATTCAAGGTCATTAAGAACTGCAGGGACCCATTTTAAGACATTTCTGAAAAAAAACCCGTATTATTACTATTGTGCGGAAATTTGTTGTTTTCAGGGTATTTCCATAATTCTTTATAAACTGTATTACTCAATGTACCCCACAGAGACTAGTCATTGGACGGAGCTTTATATCATAATTTCTTCACCCAGTGATGTTAAATTAGATAATGAAACGTATACAGTTTGGAAGTATTTTTACCACCAACAATAATAGACATTACATTTGAAATGATGGATACCTTGCAAACTCCCATAAAGGTAACGATCAACACGCCCTGTGCATTGCATGCACGCCTGTGTTCTCCCTTTCTGTAAAGCCATAGCCCTTTTTACAGGTTTTTTATGTCTGTCTCTTCTACAAAATGTATATGAGGTTTAAGGAAAGGCACATTTTTGCAAAAATTGACTAGCAAGCTGCTGGCCTGTGTTAAGCGCAGAGAACATCAATCAGATTGAGCTTCTGTCAAGTGCTGGTTTCATGAGCTGGGAGTTAATTTAAGGGGACAGCAGCTCTACCCAATATAGCACTGTGTGTGTGTGTGTTGTATTATAGAGGTGAAACACAAAATGGCTGAGATTAATACAAATGACCATTGAGTATCTATCTATTTGTGAGGTTTATTAATGAGGATTTTGATACAAGTAACTGCTTTGTAAGAAGAGGATATATATATATATATATATATATATATATATATATATATATATTTGTTTTAAATATCTTTGCCAGAGAATGTGTAAGAATACAGCAATACGTTTCACTAATAGTATTACAGTACTTATTTCTTACTCTGTCCTTCTTTCAAGTGGGAGGTTTGTTTTTTTCCTTGGACTTGCATCTAAAATTAGAATATTAGGTTCATGAGACATTCCTGCTATGTTTCTTTAATTGCTAGCAGATTGAGGTCTCCTGTTGCCAAGCTTCTTGAGGCTTTGCTATCTTGTATTCTACATCTGCTGCAAGAGCCTGCTTTTATGTGGCGGCTGGTAACATCAAACTCTTGTCCCTTGCAGAACTGCTTAAGGAGAAGGGATGCAGGCCTGATAAACCAGCTCCAGGAACTGGACAGACAGATCAGTGACCTGAGACTGGATTGTGAGAAACCCTTTCACGATCACCTGGAAACAGACAGCCGACCCAGTTCAGGTAAGTGTAGAATGGGGCTGTAAATGGAGAAATATAGTATGGCCATCCTGCATAAACTAAAACGGATCCCTACAGGCAGTTTTACAAAAGCTGAAATGTTTGCTTTTGTTTCTCATTCATTGGGAAGAGTATAGGGGTTCTAAAACATTTCAAGTTGACTTCTGTTTCCCTCTACCCATCTACACTGCTGAGGACTCGTGTCTCTGTTTAAAAACAAGCCCTTCATTTAAGTAAGAAAAGGCCAGTAATTCTGTTTTTTGTACTTTGTGTTTTTTTTTAAACAAACAAATTGACAGATTTCTTGAGCTGCAATATGTGATGGCAGAACAGGGTTCAAGGGAGTTGTCTCAAAGGACAATTTTATCATTTTCTGTCATTCTGGGCTGTGATTTGCAATGTTCTGCTTCAGACTTCTGCTTTGAATGCGAGAAATCAGATCATTTAAGCACATTTTACGCAAATGAGGCAGTACCATATAATGTTGTAATTGACCTTGTAATGTAATCAAAATCAGACAAACTAAATATTTAAATTATGAACTGTTCATAAAGACACAGCTGTATCTTACAAAACCAGGTTGTTTATTTAGTACTGCCTGTGTCAACACTAATCCAAGGAGACCACCAACCACCAAATATTTTTTTTAACCTCTTATCTGATGTAGATAGCTACTTCATTATTTTTTGTTAACAAATACATGTGGTATATTTAAACAAGTGTTTTGCTTTTACACTTGTCAACATGTGTGTGTTTTTTGTTTGTTTATTTGGGATTATTCTAGTCAGTCAAATTAAAATATCTAATCCTTTTCTTGTTTTTTGAATTTATCACTGCAAATTTAACTAGATATCCATTAAGAATTTTTTTTAAAGAAATGTTTAAAATGTTTCTTTGTTCAATTTTTCTAGGTTTCTATGAGCTGAGTGACGGGGCCTCGGGATCCCTTTCCAACTCATCCAACTCTGTTTTCAGCGAATGTTTATCCAGTTGCCACTCCAGCACCTGCTTCTGCAGCCCTTTGGACACATCACTGAGCGCTTCAGATGGCTGTCCCAAATCTGCAGGTGAGTCCAGGCATAGTAACAGATCTGAGTGGTGTGGTAGGTTTGTGTGTGGTTTTGGAGGTGTCCATTTTAAATGTCTTTATCTGTGTGGCGTGCACTGAGTTTAAGCTATTGGCAGTTAAGGCGGCTAGTCCCACCCCTTACCCTGTCCATCCATGCTTGATTGCCTGAACAGCTGCACCAGGCTGCCCTAAAATAAAAATCCAACTAGTGTAGTCCATTAGGAATGCTGTCTCTAGATTACCAGTACTTAGAAGGGATGGGTATAGCTCTTGTCTGTATGTAAATGGCAGAAATGGAGGGACTGGGTTACAAGAAAGATGTTGCATGACATGCCGTACGTTGCCCATTAAAGCTGTTGTTGGATATTTTGTGGAATTAATAGCTTTTATAGATCGATCCGTCATATCTATTCTTTGTCACAAGAGACTCGTTTTGTTTGGTATCTTCATGGTTTTTGTGCAGATGGCTGACAGGGCAGATGTTTGGAGTCTTATTGCATCTTAAGACTTCTTTTTATTTGTATTGGATTTAAAATGGCGATGTTTTCCTGAAGAAACAAACGCAATCAAAATACTGGAAGGTCTTTTGAAGTTGTAATAGCGTTTGTCCTTCCTGACAACCTGCATGTTAAGTAGATAACTGTGCAAGCTGTATCCTAGAGAGATGTGTTTGTTCTTCATTGTTGTATCTCAACAGTCTTAATTGTTTGCTGCTGTTCTGTTAAGAGGATACACTGAATTTTCTTCATGTTACTGAATAATGTTGTTGGAAGTGATGTTCTTCATATAGATGAAGTGATCTCCAATCTATAGATTGCATGGCAATTTCCAAATAAAGGAGATGTTGTGGCCCTTGCCTCTGGTAGGTATTCCCCCCCTACTCCAGCTAATGGACAAGGTCACTGTTAAAAAGAGAAAAAAACAGCTTGATCTACCCTTTATACAGTAAATGTGTCCTATTATGGCCATAGGCACTCAGCTGACACTATTTTCTGCTTGCCTCTGTGTTCCACACCTAAGGTTTATAATGCCCCTGGCAATATGCAAGGCTTTAATACTACATAAATGGGAACTACTATCTATGTAGATGGGATGTTCAAGTGCTACATGAAGAAAAACATGCCCAGGGGGTGTTTACATTTCTAAAAGGGAGTGTAGGAAACTGAAACACCATGCTTAAGGCAGTAAATTGTCTTTTTCTCAATTTGTTTTTACTTTGACTCAATAATACTCTTCTTGTTGGATACCTTTTTTGATTTAACCTGACTGTTGTACATTTTTTAAATTTATTTTTTGGCAATTGATACGGTCTGTGGGGTTTTTAATGTGAATTTTAACACATGTTTTTAATGCTCCCTTTCATCATATTTGCAGATAACCTTGCAGGCTGGATTGACTGTGTTGAAGGGCAGTGTGAAGACCAGAATTCGGCAACAGTCAAGCGCTCCTTATCAGCTCCCTATTCAGCATCTCTTGATGGAATGTCTGACATCCAGACCAAGTACCAGTGTGACCTAATCTCCAGGAATGGGAATGACGTCTACAGATACCCCAGCCCTCTTCACGCAGTGGCTGTCCAAAGTCCAATGTTCTTTCAGTCCCTGGTTGGTCATTTCAAAGAGGAAGGATTTAAGGCCAGTGACTCCACCAGTGACTTTGCAAAATCTGAACAGGCCATGGTGTCTCAAAGCCCTTCTTGGCCTGTACCCTCTCCATCTTCATCTTCAAACAAAAGATTAGATAATTACATCTTCGGTCTCCTTCAGAGGAGGGCCCAGCCTATAAGGACTAATAAGCCAAGGACAAACTTAAATACAGACCCTGCAAAGAGCATTTTAAGACAGGGAAGCATTTGTGTCAGACAGACTGTTGGTGAATCTCAAAGCAAGAGTTCTGACCTTAAAAACCCCAGACAAGCATGTTTACATTCCAAGGGAGCAAACAACTCTGATATCGGTGCAATGTCTCCCATGAAGCAGTGGCCACACGTTGAGGCAAATGTTGAACAATTGGAAAATGACAGGGCACATATCTCTTGTGCCTACCAGCCACATAATGAACAATACATGACAAACAATAATGAACTTCAGCATAATAGTCTACCCAAGAAGAGGATTTTTGTGGCAAATAAGGGACTTCCTCTTAGCACTGTAGCTATAGACCTTCAGGAGGTAGGTAGCCCGCATTCAGTTTCCTCACCAAAAGACAATATGTATCAGTATGTTGCTATGTCGGAGGAGAACAAGGCCCCCCAGCCTGTGAAAACAGTGCCTGCAAGGAAAGGCTTGAAGCCTCGTCCAGCTGTTCCTTTGTATCTGGAGGACAGGCCACCACTAGAACTCAGGAGTGAGGGGTCTTCCTCTCAAAGCCTGGATGAAGGTGGGCAGATGGTAAATGCCCAGTATATCCCAGCCCAGAAGCAGACTGTAAAACTCCGTAAGGGAGGCAAGAATATTAAGATTGTCAAAGTGAGGAGTGCTACGCTCAAACCAAGAATGCACACTGAGCTTATTCCAGAAATCTGCCCGGAGAAGCCGAGGATGGTGGCTAAAAAATGCCGTTTCCCAGAAGAAGTTTCCAACCCACATAAAACTGCCAAAAAGGGCACCTCAAAGGCAAAGAAAGGTAGCAGCTTCCAGCCAGAGGGAAGTCTTTCCACTAGACAAGCTTCGTCTACCAGCAAACCAACAGCCAGGCATCATGGGCATGGACGGGAGACTGTGGTGGCCAAACCGAAGTATAAAAGAAGTGACTACCGTAGGTGCAAGACAATAGCTGAGGTCCCATATGAAGAGGCGCTGAGGAGGGCCAGGAGGAGGCAGAAAAAGGAAATTCTAGGCCAGGTTTCGGCGGTATATCTGCGTCCCAACGCACAGTACAGCAGCCCTTATGCATACATTGGCAGCGACTCGGAATATTCAGCTGAGTGTGCCTCACTGTTCCATTCTACTGTACTGGACACCAGCGAAGATGAAAAGAGCAATTATACTACCAATTGCTTTGGAGACAGTGAATCAAGCCTAAGTGAGGTGGACTTTGCGGGCGAGAGCACAACATCCAGTGACACTGATGAGAGTGGTGGGCTGGCTTGGCCGCAGTTTGGTAACCCAGCTGCACCAGTCGCCCCTTCTGAAATGACCTCTGCACAGGCCAAGGCCTTTGTGAAAATCAAGGCGTCGCACAATCTGAAGAAAAAGATTCTTCGCTTCCGCACAGGCTCTTTAAAACTCATGACAACTGTATGAAAGGCATATTTAATCCTTAGCAGTGGCCAGGCCAGTTTATTTGTGTTCTCTTCTTCCTGTGATACCTGGGCTAATTTTAACTGCCTCTTTTATTGACCAAGTCATTTGAATTCCAAACAAATTAGATAAAAGTATAACTGTAGAAACATTAGAACTGAAAAAATGTGCCACTGGTAAAGATCATTTATCTGTACCCTACTGCCCTATCACTTGTTTATTTAACCCATTTGTTATATTTATTATTTAAAACTGAAACATATAGTTAGCCTGTCTTACTGTATATGTGTGTAAATACATGCCCTGGGTCAATTCCTTTTTGTATTAAAAGCTATTTAAAACTTAATATATTTGGTTATAATATCAGTCCTAAGTGAATTGGAAGGCAGTGTTGAGCTGCCATGTTTTTTTTAGCAGTCCTTTGCTTTAAGTTAAGGGTTGATGCTCCTTTGATAGACCCAGTCTATGGTTTGAGAGCAGATTGTATAAGGACTATTAACTGTTAATGCTATGGTGCTTTTGTAATGTGTGCGCATACAATATGCATGAGCAATCGCTTTACTGTTTTGTTGATGCCAAATAGTTGTAAATTGCAATTTGTTGTATATAGTACATTTCTACTGGTACAGCATATTTTTATGCTTTTAATAAATGTCTGCTTTGAAGTTATTTTGATTTGTCATGTTATCAATGTCTTTTGCACAGTCTGAGACTAGAACACAAAACCTTTACAAGTTAAATAAAAAAAAAAAATAGTAATACATTAAATAAAAGCTTTTGATAGCAATACTGTGTTTCCACATTAAAAGTGTGCAGGGACAAATTAATATTCCCAGGTTTAAAAAGCATTATTAAGGAAAGTAAATCTTGAGCATTGGTGAAATATTTTAAACCCTGATAGAATGATGGAGTTACCGTAGATCTTTCTGTATTCCAAGGTTCTGCTTTTGAGTTAAAAAATAACTTGCTGCACACCTGCCCAACATTCCAGGGATTTGACTGATTTGGCTCTGTCTCAATGCTTAAGTGACGCCCCTCGTTTCCATATTTATGTGCTTCTGAAACCGCTTGTTAATTCCATAGAGCCTCGATAGGTTGTCAAGACTTGTTAAAAATGTGTTTACCTGCAGTGCCACCTGGTTCAGAGCATTGTCCCATGCAGCACCTCTGCCCTACAGATCAGGGATACTATTACTGCAAAGGAAGAAAAAGTACTGTACTCTAGCAAAGAAAGAGTTATGTAAGGCTTGCAACAGATAAACTGGTTTTACAGTAGATCACTGTGTCAGATGAGAGCTTTATGAGGTTTCTGCCAAGCTGCTTCCTTCTAGTGAATTTTACAGTATCCGTTGCAGGTGCTTGTCTTTACGATATCCAATAGTGGTTAAAATAGCATAGCCCTTGGTGTCATGATGTCAATTAGTGTTTGGGTAGTCCTACCTTGTTTGAGATTTGTTCATGAAAGCACTGTATGCTGTAATTCTGCAGTGGCCTTTGAGACATGGTGCTAAATCTAGTGGGCTGCACTGAACTTATTTTTTAGTGTTGAAGGCATCTGAGGAGTTTCAGTTAATGGTCACTGTGGGTAATGATCTCTAATTGATTCCCTGGGTGACTGTGTTGCCAATGCAGCAGAGAATGTTAACCAAAATCAGTTATTGGAATGCTCAGGTCTGATGTTGTCATGTTATACTATAGAGCTATAGTCAAAAGTTTTACATCACATAGAATTTTAGGATTAAGACATTCATAAAAAATAAAAACTATAGGAACATAATTTAGGTCTTATTTAACATCCTGTAATCAAAGAAACAAGTACCGGAAGACATAATAGTAGTACAGTATTTCATGTTGGACATTTTTCAATTTGTCAGTTTTTTAAGTATATGGAAAACTCGAAAGCGGTATGTAATTCAATATTAATGTAACATTATTCAGAAAGCTTCATTTGACTTTATGCAACAAAATGAGTTCATTCTATAGGGTGATACAAAACTGCTGGCCATAGCTGTATAGCCCAGCTGTAGCTGTAGTACGAAAAAGAAGTTTCATTTTAGTAATACTATACTTTTCTCCTGGTTTGGATTGACAATTTTAAATATTGCTGTACATGCTCCATTTCCAGATTACAGATGATTCCTATTTTAGATGCCTGTCCTTAGTCGACCAAAGCAATCTGGTGACATTACTCTAATATCAATTTAGAAATCTGGACATACCAACACACACATGTTATGGCTCAGGTACACTATACCTCATTTGGTAACCAGTTACACAACAAGCCATATTTTAAGGTCTTTGCTGAATGCCAAATTCTTGTGGCTCAACAAATTGGGTTTCAGAGTGCACGGTGTAATGCATACAATATTGCAGTTTTGCACTGAACCCTATTGCTTAGTGTGAATGTCCATTTGATCTGCAGTTGTTTTCTGTTCCTCTTCAGCTGCTGCCCTGAATGATTTGCATTGGGAGCAGCATGACCTGCTCTTGTCTCTTCTCCCCTCGTAGCAGACAGAGCACATTCTTTAATAGTGTGATGGACAGAGCCATCTCCAGCTCTGACCTCAATGCAATCTGCCTTCCAATTCCATTCAATAAGAAGAAAGTGCAGGACCCCCCCTGCAATTTGCAGAAAAAGATGTAAACAGTCTTTCTGAAAACCGTGATCATGAGCACACATTACTTATTATCAGCAATAAGCTTGCAGGGATGCAGCAAACTCTGGAACTAATTATCTGTGATGTTTACACATTTAGTCATGGTGGTAATTACTATTCTGTTTTCTTACACCTCTGGCTCTTGGGTTTACTGGGCAGATTGTGTATTTCTGTTACTTGACACAAGGTGTGTCATACCATCCTATTCCCTGTGATCTAGTGTGGCTACCTGCCAAGTTTGATAATTCAATGTGTGTCTACTTTACACCCCACCTCTTGTGTATCTGGGAATTGGTCAGTAACTTTAAAATGTCCTTTTGGTAGGAGAGGAACAAAAAACATTATTGGTGGCTATCCAATAATGTATGGCAGTGCCAAATCTAAAATATTGATTGTTGAACTTCTGTTACCATATCCAGCTAGTTGAAGAACATTTTTACATAAACATTACACATTGATTTCCAGAAAATAAACCATTTATAGATATGTAGATGGCTCCCATTTTTGACATGTGGATTCGGGAGGAGAAAAATTATATTAGTTTCTAGCAAAAATAAAAATGTACATCTCAACAAATGTGCTGTCTTTAAATATTTTACAATAATCATGTTTTCACAAGTGTTTTCTTAGCTTTTGGTAATAAATCAAGGGGCCAGGCAGATGTAATACAAATAATCAATGAGTGCGCAGCCTTTTTCCACAAGAGTTATCAAATTGTTGACATTATCCAGGTATAAAATTGTCCACAGCAAAAGACAGACACCCCGTGCATCTAGATGCTCTTATGCATACAGTATACAGTTGTTAGACACATTGTTAAACATTGCAAACACCCAATGAAGTAGTTCTGTAAATAGCATGTGTAGCTGTAGTCTGAGCAGATAGATAGTAACTGCTCAGTTTGCAGGTACCTATACAGGTACACAAAAATGCTTAAATTACTGATGTTTAAGATGAACATTCAGACTCTATGGGCCATTTGGGTTAATAGACTTTTGACTCATTAATGTCCCTGGAATAATGAGTGTAATATCTGCACTGACTACCCATGATGGCATATAGAAGCCCTTTAAAATGGTTTTGTCCACATCTTGTATGTACATGTGTGCAATATCAGTGTAAGAAATACCTTTTGAAAAGTACACTTTTGTCTACTATAGACTATGACGCTTCTTTGGTCTTTAAAAGAATGTTGCAATGTCATCTGTTTACTACTTACTCCTCCTCTGTTAGTGTTGTTGTGAAACATTTCTTTGAAACGAATGACACACAATTTTGTTCCCGTAACTGCCTCTTGGAGACAAGTCTGCTGTCTACATTTCAAGCATGTTCCTGGTACAGTGGGTTTGTACTGTACTCTCTGCAGGGATGTAGTTCACAGTGACAATGCTATGTCATTTACACAATGGCAGGCAAGTATGCAAATACTGTATGTATGCAAAGCAGACTGGCTCACCCTAGCAGTCAGCTGGTCAGAGCTATGGGTGGTCATTCATAAACCAAATTAACAGTCTGCTCACATAAAAAAAAAAAAAAATCCATAGATTACACCTGGAATTTTTCCACTATTATAGAAAACTCTCTAGTATTTTACGTTATGTGTAAACTAGGAGTACACATAAATACCAATTTTGGCCCACATAAAACGGACATCTGTAGTCAAAAACATGTAATACATGTAGGTGGCTTTTATAAACAAACTAGTGTTTAATAGAATAAACACACATTTAGATGCCAAAGGAATAAAAAGATGCCACATTGTAAAAATAAATCATGGTTTGTGTTATGACTGTAGTTGCAGATATTGCTTATAAACACCACCCAGGCCTTGCCTGCACAAAAGTCCATTGTCAGTGTGTGATATCTGAGATATATTCTCATTGAATGGAAAATAAGCGTGATGCAGATCATCCAGAACCAGGCTGGCTTTGTCAGGGTTGCACAAAGATATGAGTTGTGGGTTGCAGTGGCTATGTAGCGTTGGTCCTGTGGTTTCTCAGACATGCTAGACATTGTCTCACAATGAGTCCCTGATGGCTTACATCATTTTGGAATATTCTCACAATTTAGTAACTGAGAAGGAATCATTTCACATACTTTGTTTCTTTAACTCTCTATTTATTTCTATAGTTAACTATATTTTCCTGAAATAAAAATATAAATCATGGCTTAACCCTGTACTGAATTATAGGCTATATTGTAGACCAGTGGATATAAAAAATGTTATGAGAAGATGTCCCTGTAAAATAGATATGGATGTGTTCTGGAATCCCATTAAATAGAAGTCATAGAGCATTTCTATAAGGATGCCCTTGGTCCACATACATTCATTGATGTGATTTGATGCAATTCAAGGATAGGTATGCGACGTGATTATCGCCTACCATCATTTATCACTTGATGCATTCTGCATTATTATTAGCTCTGCCAATCCATCTATTAGTGTGAAAACAGTTTCTTTTTATTTTATATGTACTGACAATTTGACAAATATAAGGTATCTCAACAGTGGATATTATTTTCTTTCCAACACATCATTTTTTAATTGTGTAGAATATGGTAGCTAATTCTAGCCTCTTAATGCCTAGGTATTGTCTTTCAAAGAATAGACAGTTTGGGGTGTGGTTACAGCAGTATCAAACTGCAACCTGTCTACATTTCTCCCCTCTTGGTGGTAAACGACTTGCTGGGTCAGCCCCGCTTCAATTGCAATGGTTTCTTGGTGTCAATGAAAAAGCAGAGGTACCTCATTAAGAACTAGCCATGTGGTCACCTATGCAAAGTCACCAGATTTAGTCATCCCAGAACAATACAGTTAAAGCAAAGGCCATGTCAGTCTGGATGAAGTGGTTGTTTCCAATAAACATCACAAAAAGAAATGGCCTCTGAGATTCTATTAGTTTAATCCAACTAGAAAGGCTTTTCAAGGAAATGGGTGGTAATTTCCCTGTTTACAAAACAAACTTGAAATGAGTTTTTGAATAGATTTTCACAGTGGTGTATGGGTAATTCAAACCAGAGGCATTTTATTGATATGTTTCACCTTAAACTATATGAGTAGAAGCAGAATAAGCAGAGGATAGAATAGTACATGTAAGTTTAATGGCACTGTTGAGATACTATTATAATTTCCATTGAATGACCAGTTAAACTCTTTTGTCCCTGTATAGATGATTTTTTTATATAAACATCATTAATAATACCAAGTAGAATAGTCAAGATCAGAGAATGTGTTTTTTTAATGAATCAGGAATGGTGTTTACCAGTACTTGTTTGTTATTCTATCATCCTTATTAAATTCTTCTTGCTTGCAGATCATTACCTATCTGCTATCACCCACAGTAACTTCTACTGCTCCTAAAGCAGTGCATGATATATCTGTTTGTTTCTTTACTGCTAGTGAAAGGGTTTAACACAGCTGGAATCTAGCATTTATACACTTGAAAAAAAATCTGGAATTTCAAACAAACTATGACTCTGATTTCCAAGAAGCATGACTTGGCAATCTCAAAAGATAGGAATGTACTTACGACAGCACAACTAGCACACCACACCCTGCCTGAACCCAATTGTGCAGTTCAATGTTCTAAAAAATAGTTTTTTAAGCCATTTCTTTCAATGTCATTTCTAACTGCTTGGCCTCCCTAACAGATTTAAACACCTTCATATTTAAACCTGCAGTAGACTTTGTGTAGAACATGGCAATGAGAGCATGTCTTTGGATTTTATTTTAATTTAAGTGAATAGAGAACCATGTGTCCCCAGCTGTTCATAAAGCTAAGCATAAATCATCTTGTGTTGTGACTGTGGGGTTGACCCTCTGTATTCAGTAGGTCAAGAGATCTTATTCTGACCCTGCCTCTCATATTTAAATTGAAAGTGTGAATGCAATGGGCATTACCAGATCTTTATTCAGCAAAGCAGAGAAGGGCATGGTGTATATCTATACACACATCAATGATTAGATATTCCTATAGGCAAATGTTTAATTTACATACCTAACATACAAACCAAGCCTTGAATCATGTAGATATACTGCAGTCTAGCTAAAACAAATGACATTGAAGTCTGTTACCGCTTTTCTGATATAAGATACTGTTTTTTTGGAGCATAATATTCGTAATTGTAAATGTCATCTATGCAATTGAAGAGTAGCTGCTTAAAACCAAAAGTGGATAAGAGATCAACTGAATTTGCATGCTTCAACATTGCCTTTTTGTTTTTAGCTCTCAGAGCCAATGGGGCTGTGACAATGGTTGCCTTTCCATTAGTCTAGCTGTTTCTTTTAATTATACCAAGACAGGTAGGGATAGAAATGATCCCCTAGAAGGATTGGTGTAAGAAGAAAAAAAGAGAGCTGATAAGATAGAACCAGGGAAGGCTGTACAGATGAGCTCCCAGTAACTAGCAGGATCTCCTTTAGTAGAAATAGAGCAAATAGAATATGGGGTGGGAAAAATAAGATGCAGCATGAGCATCAGAACAGTATTCCATCCTGGGTATCAGCAGTGGTTCATGCTAATTTGTAATTCTAGAGGGAGTAGTTGAGCAGACTGCAGATTAAGTAGAAGGAGTAGAGAAGCGACTATGTGAGTGTTGCAGGGTAATTAAAATAAAATTGGACTTGGATGCATGACTCACAGGTTTCATGGCTCAGTAATAAAAAAAGCAGAGGAATATTATGGAGATAAAAAGCAAATGTACTGCATCAGGTCCTGGAAAGATGCAGTGTAATTCATAGTTCAGGTGCCATGGAGGAGAATTAATAGTTTTGTTGTGTTGTTTACAGATGAGGTTTATGAATATAAACCAGATTAACAAAATACTGCAATGTGATGTTAAGGCATATTTGACTGCTTCTACAAAAGTGATACTTTGAATTAGCATTTAGAATAACATATGCTTAGAATATGCAATCTTTTTTGTGACGTATAAATGAGATCAGAATTGAATACGTATTTAAAGGAATACATCCAACAGAAATATACTATAACTACAGATATAATAAAATACACAGTAATTATGGTCATACTGAACCCCATTTTCCCTCACTTCTGTCCATTTGAAAGTGTGTTTGCTAACATTGTGCATAACATGACACGACATCATTTTTATCTATGACGAAGATATGTATATTTAAGAAGAAAAAAAATCAGTTAACCAGAGGCTCTGATGAAACATCAGCTGTTCTTCTAAAGCAGGTCTATTCAGAGTCTCGACCCTCCATTGTTCAAGGTAAACACTAGAGCTCTGACGTGTACAGGATATGCCACGTTTGGAGTTGAGAGGGGTGGAATATGTGAAACATCCTGGCTTAGTTGTTTTAGTTGTGGTTCAGGGGAGCTCTCACAAGGTTAATGAGTCTAGCGTTCTTGCAGAAGAGGAGCAGAAGGTTGCCCTTTTCAAAAGGTCACTCTAAAGGTCACTTCCAGGCCAGGTGGGCAAACCTAATACCTGGACAACTGGTGGAGAACCCTAGATTACGTCCCCTGAAGGGAGCCTCTTCCGGGGGGACTGTTTAGCTAAGGACTCCAAAGGGAGCTAGAGAGGAGAGATGGGTATCAGATAGCCTGTGGCACTGGGACTAAGCTGTTTGGTTTACAGGTAGAAATTATTCATTTCAGGCCAGAAGGCTGGTGAAAAAATTAGGGTGTTGCTCAAAGCTTTTGAGCATATCTCTTTGTCACAAGGCTGGCTGAGTGGTGACACGTCAGACCCGGAAGAAACAGACAGACAGAGACAGCGAGGTTGGTGAAGCTGAGCACTTGGTTGTGCTCAGCATTTAATAAACAAAACAAGAGAACACAAAAACAGGACACGGCACTCTACGCCAAAATAAAATAGCACTAACATTAACAAACGGTGGATGCACAGACAAACGAACAAACACGGTGAGTGAAAACACTATTTTTACTTTTCTTATTCTTATTCTTCTCTTTACCTCCATCTCCAATCCCATTATCCACTCACCGAACACCCAACTCCGAGTGAGTGAAATGTGCATCTATATATGCTGTTGTGCTGGGTCAATTACCAATTAATTATTCACTTGAATCCCAGCACGTGAATTAATTACGTGCAACCTCATGCTTAAATACAATTACATCTTAAATAACTTGTGCTGCACACACCCATTTATATCCCGTGCAGCCATCTCTATACACCAACATTTACACACAACACGTAACATATAAACAAACTACGCACAAGGGCGTGGCCACATTGCCACACTCTTCCTCCTGCCTATCTTGTTTTTTGCTCTTTGTTTATTGACCATAGGTAATGGTAAGAGAGTATGGGTGCTTGGAATGCACATTAATAGTTCACTGCAGGGGCAAACCCAGAAAGTGTTTTAAGAAGAGAAAATAGAAGTAGTTGACCCAGAGGTCAGAAATGGGGATTGGGGGAGAGGGATCATTCAGGACAAGTAAATAGACTGCGATAATATTGACTGTTGTTGGTAAAAATACAAAAACAAATATGTGCATAAACTATTGCTACAGTATTAACATTGTTATATACGGAAACAGCAGAAGGAGAATTTACAATATGCAGAACGTTTATACACAGTAGATACTGTGTTTTAATGAGTTGGTGAAACAAAGAAACCTTCTGGGGCTACAGATGTGTTCATGTCATCAGGGGGTTTTACTCAGTAGTTTCCAGATAGTGCTGTTGCATCCAACCCTTCCTGTAGTTTCAAACCACTTCTTTCATCAGTCTTTTTGTAATTAGAGATTTCAATGGAACATATATCTGATATCAAACATATGGTAAATGTTACAACAAGGACAGTAAAACGAAATTATTTTGAATTAGAAAAAAGCTTACTTATAACAGGTCAATGTATGATTAAGATCATTTGGGATTTGTATAATAATTTGTTTAAGTATATCCTTACTTATCTTTAAAAAGTGCATGAGAATGAACATCATTTGATGAAAAAAATGGCTTCTAAGAATTCTTATAAAATTATTTTATACATCTTCTGAATAAGTTTCATCTTATCCTCTTGGAACAATTTCATGAGTGCTATTTTCATCCTTCTTCACTATTAAATAAAGTGGACATGAATTATGCTTATTAACTTTCTTTTTTTACTGACAGGGATACTTTGCAATTAAGGTTACACAGAATAACTTTTCATTGGGTACTGCTCTGGGGATTTTATCTGTGAGTTTATATTGCAGAAACATACTGTTTGCTCTTAGTGCTATAACTACAGACACCCTAATATTGACCTCCTTGTTTGATATAATAACATGGGTGATGCATGCCATTATTAAAACAAATGACCAAGATGACCCTCCAGAGTCATTTGATGTCAAGTATTCCCATCAGAGTTGGGTGAATTGGATTTAGCTTACTTTGTGGCCTTACTTTAAGGTCAGCAGTACTCTAATGAAGATCACTTGTTCAGTTTAAAAACTGCAACAAACCTTCTAAATGGACTGTGATTTTGCACATTGACCATGGGGCAGCCATTGTAAACTTAGAGACTTTACAAAACATCAACTGCTGTACAGATTTCATGTATGGGGTAGGTACCATGCTCAACAGCATGGAAATGATGTATCCCTGATGAGGAATGTGTGAGCGGGGACTGTGCAGTTATAATTATGTTTTATTCATTGCTGTCGGAATCTGCTACAATAAAGCTTGGAGCATGTCCCTTTTCTCATTACTATCCCGCTTGGAGCTTGAATATGCTGGAATACTATATCTCAGTTATTAATATAGACTGCATTTCAAATTAATCAGTGATACGCGTGGTGTTTTCTGTAATATCTTCAACACAGCTACAATGACAGAGATAAGACTAAAATGGTTTACTCACTAGTGTGTTAAGCTCTGGTCTAGACTGGTAGATCCAGGTAGCAAGCATACAGCATTCTTACCAACTATTAAAACATTTAGACGTTTTTCCATTCTGTGTATCATTTCCCTTGTCTCATTGACCCTCTATTAAAGCTTTTTCCTCAACTAAGGGTACCTTTCATACCAGCAGTATCTTCAGACTTAGTAATTATGGCTCACAATTATTTTTGTGTATTGGCTACAGCAAAACATTTAATCAATTAGCTTCTGTTTTACTGGTGTCAATGGGCCAAAGGCAAGGAGCATGGGCCAACAAAATGTAAAAGTGGCAGGCTGGTTGCTGACCTAGTTTATGATTTGAAAGCACTAGCTTAGGTGCCCCATTCATCTTTATAGAGGTCTTGAAGATCAAGACTGATGAAGATAATGGAAGTACGAAATCAATGAATAAGCAGTCTGGAGTTGACATTTATAAAATTGTGACTAAACTTTTCAATTAAAACGTGGGACAGAATGTTGTTTAGATGTTTCCTACAATGAAGAAAACTAAAAAAATGATTTAGTAAATCTTGCCATTGTTCTCAGGCCCTTTGGATTTTCTGTTGCTGGAATCGTGGGAGAGTCATGTGACTCATTAGACAGAGGAAGGCTGCTGGGAAATTCTTGAAAACATCTCCCAACAGACTTTGCAAACAACAAGAAATGTCTGTATCCCCTATGAATCATTCAAATATGTTGTCCCATAATCTAAGCAACCAGGAAAGCAAGTGATAGTCTGGATTACAAGCCTGTTTATTTAAAGAAACAGATGATTCATATGCATTTACTGCTACTATATATTGCTAAAAATATGACTTGGACAAAGCCAATTTACATTCCAGGCAAAGCAAATAGCCTGCATTCAAGGTAAGATTTACTAAATTAGTTAAGTGGAACTTTTAGTCCACTTTACGCACATGTCAGGAGGTTTGCCAGCAATAATATATTTTATAAAGCTGCTTGAAGACTGAATTAGCCTTCAGAAACCAATGCATCTCTATTTAAATAAGCACTCAGGGCAACCTCTCAGTGAGCACTTGCAGAGGGGAAAGTGATTATGTTAAAACACATTGTCCATTTTTAATAGGCTTTTTTTCTCCCTTGTGTCTCGTCAGCCATGGCTGAGATGCAATGGCCTGTCCAGACTGGAGGTGTCTGTGGCCTGCAGGGGAAGGAGGCTTTCAGAGGTCAGGGGGGAGGGGGCGGGCTGCTTTGTGAGAGGGTCAGGCAAACTGAACATAGTCCGAGGAGCCGAGAGGTGTAACTAAAGGGCTGTTCATTTAGTTTAAATTCAGCTAGCCCCAATAAGGAGGGGCCCGAAGGAAATGATCAAAGCTCTTTTCAAAAAAGTTTATGTTTAGCTTTTAAGAATGCTATTAGGGATTGTACTTATGAAATAATACTATACCATTCTCTAGTATTGGTTTCTGGCAAAGTGTTGGATTGGGATGAGTCGTCAATATAGGTCTGGAAAAGAAGGTTCATTTTACAGATGTATTCAAATGGTTACTGTATATTATCAATCTAATACATGATGAATGTATTCAATCCAGAAATATGAATTCACATTTGCTCAATTTTATTACATGAACATCAACTAAACTGTTAATTAAATTGGGTCTTTATGTAAATTATTCCCATCACAATAAGACATCCCTAACTGTGTGTAACTGCTGTGTCTTTATACCGTAAAAAAAAAAAAAAAAAAACAATAAATGACTGGGCACATCCAGAAATCCCAATATTCTTAAAGAGCAAAGCAAATCCTGTGTTTATGAAGTGGCCACTCCCGAGTTAAGCTTATCATTAGATGCTCTTCAGTTTCTTGAAAGAGATTAAATAGTGTTAAGTACAAAACACACAGTTATGTGTTGCAGCTTTTTTATTTCAAGTATTGCTTGGTTTGAAACCAAAACCATCGTGTGGTCACATGGTACTTCAAAAGAACAAACTTTGTGTAACTACAGCAACAGTGGGTAACCCTTTTATCTAGAATCAGTGGTTGTGATCTAAACTGAAAATATCTGATAACGAAAGAGTCCTTCACCACCATTTCTTATAAAAGATGTGGTGTGCAGAATGTTACAATTTAGAGAATGTTTGCTGCGTTGTCAAGCACACGGCTTCTCTGTCAAAAGTATGCTGGCAAAATGTCAGCATTTCTTATAAACTACCCAATGACTATTAAAAAGTCACAGCAGGTAGTTGGACATAAGTTAAAAGTGGGAAATACCTATGCTTATATACAGTATATATCTATGTTTCTGCTATTCTCCATATTTAGAAATTACTTCAATTCAGAATAATCAGCAATGGAGAGGCAGAGAAGATCCAGACATATGGATCATTTGACATGAGATGACAGATATATAGTAGAAGGAAGTATATATGTCAAACACATTGGCAGGATAATTTACAATGCCCTTAAGGCTGTAGTCATGCTCTTTTAGCTACCTGGGTAAACCCCTGAAGAATGCTGACTAAGTGAGGACCAAGCATCAACACAGTTTACAGCTTTTCTGATAAGACTTCAAAAGCCACGTGGTAGAATGCATCTGCAGGTCAGATATTTTACCCAGATCAATGACTTTTGTTATCTTGTTGAGCCTAATAATGACCAGCAATTATAACTATGGATGCACCAAAAGGTGCCTGCATATGGCTTCATGAAGGTATGTCATTTTATGGGGGAAGACTTGTTTTTGTTTGAGGGTTTTCATAACGTCACCCATTCAAATAAAATACATTCTGAGACAAAAAAAATATTAGTCAAGTACAAAAGTTTTGGCTGAGGTAAAATTTCCTGTTATTACGCGCTGATAAAAAAAGACTTAGTGAGTTCAGTTCACCGTTGTCTGCTTTTCAAAACAAGAATTTAAATGACAATTGCTTCTCGTCTCCTGTTTCAAAGCATACACCAACCTTAGAGAAAGTCTAGAAATACATTTAATAAATTTTTAAAATTAAAAAATGTAACCCAATGTGTTGTAGTAGTGAGTAGTGTTTATATAAGTTGCCACCCAGCTTGTGCCACTTTAAAAGTTAATTCACTGAGCTGTTCTATACTCAGTAACATCTTCAGGACAACGTGCTTGAAAACACACAGGTGAGTGCCTGGCTGCTTTGTGGAGAAAGCAACCTTTAATTGTCCAAACATGCATGAGCAAATTAAATAATCACACACTTATATAGGAATGGCAACCTGTAAGTGTTTGTTTCTCAGCTCAGAAAATCCAACCCAGCTTCTTCTTCCCCACTGCAGGTTCCACCTGTGCGTATTCATACCAGTATCTCTATTGGTTTTTGTAAGGAGCTTTTTGAAGGCAGAAAATCTGATTCACAAAGGGGTTGAGGGACAGAGAAATGAACAAACTTTAAACAAGAAATACAAAGCAAATGGATTATTGCAATGTGCGAAGACTGTGGAATATGAGCAATGTCTGTGGCAATTAATCACATTTTTTGGGAGATTAATTTTTTAACGCACGTTAATCGCACTCCTTTATTTTCTGCTGGACAACAACAATACAACAACAAATGAAACCCGTCAGTTTCGACAGAGTACTCAGGACCGCTGCAAACCCATGAATCAAGCTAAGTACGGTACTATAACCAGTGCTGTTGGATAGCTACCGACTGCAGACCCGTTAACATTGTAGCTTTGTTTTATTTCAATAACCACATTTATCTTTAAACAATATTATTTAGGAAGGATATAACCGTTACTCAATGAATATTTTGTTTTATTCAGGCAAATTCAAGTTATTGATAAAAGAGAATTCAAAATTGTTATTTTTATTATTATTTAAACGGCAATGGAAAAATATCTGTTTATGAGTAAAGGAAACTGTAAAGGAAACTGATAATTGTAAACGCAGTAAGGTGAGTAATAAACTGGCTCCATTGTGATTTAGCAGTTGGTTCAAAAAATGTAACAACAAATGCTGGATTGTAAATACATATAAAACTATAAAGAGAATCCAGGTTTCATCATATTTCATCTGCAACTGCAAGGGTGTCTGTCATTAAACTTGCATTAAAGTAGAAACATCCAGCCTTAGTGAACATATGCACAGGACAGCTGCTGTTCTGCTTATGGACTGTTTGATCATGTTTTGCCAATCCTACAGTACATACAGAGTGTTAACACCTAGGGGTCACAGTTCAATGCTGCAGGCCTTTTATGTGAAGCATACAATCTCTTTGCACTGCTGATGCAAAAACAAAAATATTAGCCAAGGTTTTAGAGTCCTTGAGGCAATACCTACATTCTGCTGATTTTAATCCCAAGGCTAGAGATGGGTTTTGATTATTATTATTATTATTATTATTGTTGTTGTTGTTGTTGTTGTTGTTGTTGTTGTTGTTGTTGTTGTTGTTGTTGTAAACACTGAGGAGAGACTAATCTGCTTTCGGGTTTCCAGGAAATATTCTTCTGGTAGTAAAGCAGCTTAAGCTCTACAGCTGTGACCAGAAGTTTTGCATCATCCTATAAAATTAACAAATCTTGCCTCATAAAGTCGAATCAAACCTGCTGAATAATGTTTCGTTAACATATAATGAATTACATACCGCTTTGTAGTTTTCCATATACTTTATGAAATATACTTTTCCATTAACACAATCCTCTGAGCTGTTTTAACATTTTCTGCCAATTCAGTTTTTGTGTTTTCCACGCCTCTTGGTATTCTTTCTGGGTTAAACAACCCCTGCCCCCATTATCTTTTTAGTCGTGGGCTGACCTTTTTGAAATATACACTGCTGTTGACACCTATACCTGTGATGACAAATCGCTGACATATGTCACTATTTAAATCCTGACAAAAAAAAGTATACTGTATATATATATGGTCTTCAAATAGAAGCTTGTTCTAATATGTTGGTATTAACAGATCCAGTGCTTTATGTCTCTAACCCTACTGTTTATGAGTTTAGGAGAAGAGGAGGCAGAGCAAAACAGGGTGACTTGCATTTAGGGTATTAGTTTAGTTTCTTTCAAGAATAAGAATGTATCTTTTATTAAATAAATGTAAATACCTTTTATTGTAACTAAGGTGTCATCAGGTAACATGAACTTATGAAATTATTAATAAGATAATATTTGTTATATCTTTATATTTTAGACTTACATATTACCATTACCTATGACCTATATACACAGAAAAATCAAGTCTCAAAATCTACTTAATATATCAGTGATTGAATGTCTCAAGACATTTTTATTACGTCGCAAATGAAAAAATGAAAAAATTAAAAAATTTGCAGAAAGGAGGCCTTATCTTTGCCTTTAGCTGTTTAGTAACTAGATGTCAGGCAGCAGGCTGTAGCAAAGGAGGGCTTCAGTTTTTAGGATGTGACGTGGACTGCAATTACTGTCAGTGTTACTGAAGGTAAGTAAAAAAAAAACGTTCCTTTTAATACAAGAAAACACATTTTTAAATATTCACGTGTTCATATCTTTTCAGCATAATCACATGCTGTGCATAATTATTTCAACAACACAGAGCAACTTAACAGACCAAATAAGAACACCCATTAAAAACTATTGGCTTGCTTAAAATCCACTTTTTGAAAATAGCCCCACTCTGAAAAGTAAATTGACTTTTCTGTTGGTTTTGCAGACCTGTCAAAGACATTGAAGTGTTGACCCAGGTGCTCTGACAAAATTGCCCACTGGGACAGCTGGAATGAGCATTCATGATCAATGAGCTAACTTTTTTTTTATCTGAAGACATAACTGTAGAACAAAAAAGCAGAGGCAGATATGCAGATATGCTATTGAAATGGATATTTCCCAGAATTAATATCTGAGATTCAACTGAAAGCACATGAATGTTAATTGGAAAGCCATGTATTTATTACTGTAATCTGGTAAATATTTTCTTTCTAACTGCAGACTGAATACCTAAAACAGACGGATACAACATCAGACAGCTTGTTTTTGTCAAGTACTTTATGTCAGTGTGGAATGGAAGATGAACCAGTACCATACGTCACACAAAATACATCGAACTGGCTGACAGTCAGCTCACACATGTTTATTGAATTAACACAGCTCTTTGAATAGAGCCACGAATTACTTACCTAATGCATTGATCTCACACGCTTGTTAGATGTTTCAGATTTGCAGCTTCTGCTTTTGAAAAGCCCTGAAATATTTTTCATTAACGTCATTTCTCTGTATTTAACAACAATGGAGCGATATTAACAGTGTGCCTCAAAGCACGGTTGAACAATAATAGCAGGGATTCAATTTCCTGAGATTATAGACTGGACTGACAACCAACAGATGTCTGTACAATTATTTTCTTGTAGATACACAGTGGAAACGAGTGTGCCATCAAAGACCGACCTCAGACACTTTGCAATCTCATGGTTTATTAGATATGTCATGAGAAAAAGACACAGATGGTTTTTCAAAGGTTCTGTTCAAAATAATAATACAAAAAACATATATGCACTATTTTGACTGATGTATGTTTTCTGACACACCATACAATTGTGCCGGTACTGTACTGCAATTTACTGAAAAAAAAAATGGCAAAGTTTTATACACACCTTCTTAATATTAACAAGACTATTCACATAGCCCTATGAAAACGTGTGATTCATATAAAACTAAATAAACAGTTCCAAAGCACAATGCATATTTTGAACAAAGCGTAAAAAGCACAACGCTTGCAATATGAAATGGTTTTATGCATTTCTGCCAAGCCTAAACATTAGGCATTTGAAAAAAAGTCACATTCCTAACTTTCATTCATTTTCTTTTTTTCTTTCTTTCATGCAGCCATTGAGTAATGCTGGGAAAAAAACTTTTTGTCTTTGATGATCTATTATTAATAAAGGGTGACTAAACTTTGTATTTAGATACTAACTTTACAAATGAAAGGAACCACTTACTGTATATGCTGAACATCTGTTTAAGAAATAAAACCGTTTGAAGATGTCTATTAAAGTAAATTAAAATCCAGACTTTCCATTATTTCCTAAATAATTGAAATGTACCACTCGGTATTCCTTATGTTGTGTTGTTAACCATTGTAAAGACTTCAGTGTTGTTTGTGAGTTGCTAGCCTTTAATATGGCCCTGCTGTCCTTATATTGGAAATATACCATAATAAATATTTAATGGCAGTAGATGTTCCTCTACTGTTGAATGACCCCATGACCTTGGTTTGCTGAAGTAAAGGTGGATCTGAGCAAGTGACAATTCTCTTATCAATGCCTGCTGATGTCCACTCCTGAGCAGCTGGGTCGCTGGCAACAAAGTCTCAGACACTTTCCAGGCTTTCAACATGCCATCAACATTTATTAGATTCGCTTGTACAAGTATGTTAATCTGAAAATGCAGTTTCATTATACAATGAATGTATAATTAAATGAACAAAGGCATATGCAGCCAACATCTTTACACAGTGATGTGCTGTACTCATTTCACTAATTCACTAATCTCAGTATTTCATTTAAAAAAAATGTAAATCAGGTCTATATAGATTTTAATACACTCCGGTTTTAAAGATGGATCTTATTTTCATATTTAAATACAATCTGAATTACCAAACTTTTTAAACTTTTAAGTGAAGATGAGTATTGCAATGAACTGTAATGATAGCTTCATACCCTACATTAAACAAACACCTTTTTCCAACTCACACCAAAGTCACCCATATTGACTCTGATATATTTTAGACAGATATTTAGCGTGTTTCATTAATACAGTATCATGACTACATTGATACAAACTCAAAGCACTGAATAGCAAACCCCAGCTGGAGTCTCTCCCTGGGTATTTCTTTATTTAGACAGTGTAAATGTTTCAGAAGTGAGGAGAGAGAAGCTGGGAATGAAGTAGGAGTCCTTGTTTGGGGTGAGAAAAATCAAACCCAGCAGGAAGGACTCCTCTGTGATCCACTGGTGAGCACCCAGCGGGACCCTGCTTTGAAATGGGCTGAATGTGCTTTGACAAGGCAAGTGGGAAATATTCCTTTTTACGTCGCTTTGCCAACTTCAGCAAGCAAAGCAGAGAGAGCCCTGAGTCCTGGGTCATAAAACTCAGGTTATGATTGCGTTGGGTCATTACTCACACTGATTTACAGTGTTGTTATTTTGACAATGAAAACAAACCTTGGTGTGAACTGCAGAAGAAAAGTAATTCACTGAGGAAACACCCTGCCCATAAATCTGTTAAGTGTCCCACGTTATTCAAATATCAAAAATCCTTATATTGCTTTTAGTTTTAAAATAAACACGTTTAGCCGCTTTAGCTAAATGAATTGGATATATGGATGTTTTTCTTCTTTTAAGATACAGTTTTGCTGGCATTCAAATCGTTTTTTTTGTTAAATCTGTTGGTGTGGTTTTCTCATGGTGTCTCATGAATATAGTAGTGTCTCATGAATATAGTAAGTAAATTAATGTCGACAACAGTTTCATGAAAATAGCAGCTTCAAAAGTCTTTTTTTCACACTCCCCTTACCTTTTTATTATGTTTGATGAACCCTATGTGTGGGAAGAAGGATTGGGTTATGATCTCGAAACAGCAACACTCTTCAGGGTGCAAGATGCTTGCTTGGGAATCACAAGGTCGTCAATTCTTGCTTACCTTCTGTATATGTTAGTATACCGGTATTTGTACCAATGTGTATAAATGTAAAGACCATACCTCTTACTGACCACAAACCATCATCATCGGCTGGTTTCACAGACCATGTTAAGCACTAATCATGGACTACATTAGTTTTAGTCCTAACTTGGGTCTGTGAAACCTGCCTCATGTATTTCTGCATGTCTGTTTAATCCAGGAAAACTGTAAAACATATACATTGATAACTTGATTCTATTAAAAATCTTTAATTCCCAGCACTACAAGCTTGCTGGCCCTGAATCGAGGTTGGATTTGTTGCCAACAGCACTTGAGAGCATTGGTTGCAAACTGGAACTGCTTTAATGCATATTCATCAAAATGGCAGCTGGGAATTCTGAAGCAATGGCAAAGGCACATTTCTGAGAATAAAAACACAGTTGTAATACAACGCAATTGCATGAAGGAGCAGTTGAATTATTATTCTACAGTATGTCCGACAGTCATTTCTTGCTAGTAATATACTGTTACATTTATTTTATTCCTGTTTGGTTTTGTACTTACATCAAAAAGGGCCCCTTGAATCACTGGAAATAATAATTTACAGAAAATTAGATATGAAACAAAATGCATGTCAAATCAATACACCAGAGAAAAGAACAAAAATATAACCTGCTGTTTTCAACTGTGTCTCTAATTTTAACGTTTTATCCATAATAATAACTATTACATTTAGAATCACTGCACTATTGCCATTGTGTTTAAGCAATAGGTGTGTATAATAAATACCTAGCATAAGGTAACCATCTCCAACCAACCTGACTCTCAAAATGGATATTGTTGCTTTGAAGAAGTAATCAAATTTTAGCTGTTCATGAGAGATAGAGGCCATCCTTGGCCTCCCAGTGCTTTCCCATTTAGACTGCTAAAGGAGGACGTGTGAGTAACGATGGAGGAAGCATTCTTAGCCTCAGTGTCTGATCCAATTTGGAGAGCTCTGGGAAGTGTGGAAAATCCCTTTTATCCTGTATCCCTTTTGAAATTTAAATTTAAATCATTTTTTTTAGATAAGGTAATCTTTCCGAAAAAAAGAAGAAAAAAAGCCAGAGGCTATGTTAGATTAACTTACTTTATCATTACTGTAACAACCAGTATGTCTCTTACAGAATCATTTAAAAAATATAACACTTGGAGACAAGAGACATGCCTGTAACTTCGTGAAAAAGGTGATATTAATACATTTTTGTAATGTTTTACTTTTTTAACCCTTAAATGGCTTGTCACAAATGTTTTTTTTTCATTTTTTTGTTTATTTCTCTTCACATTTGACAGACCTTGCAAGAAAAGAAAAAGATCCTGAGAGCTGAAAAGTTCAGCCTCCTTCAGCGCCCCTCAGACATTGAAAATGTGAAGAGCAGTGGCGCGTCTCAGAAATGTGGAAAAATTATGACAAAGAAGTTTTGCTTTTTCTCTTTTTTTTATGACAGATGAGCCTGGCTTACAATACAAGGCCATCTGGGTCATCTAATTGTTTCTGACAAAGCCAGGAAAAATAAAAAGGCCATTGCTTGCCATGCAAATGATATCATTCAGAAGCTAGCTCCCTGGGTTGGGCTTCCATTTTCTCATGTGTCATTCAAAGTCGGTTGCTGTGGCCCCCAGAATACTGATGAACCAAGTATCTGGCACTGAACACATTGCTATTCTGTTGTCTGCTGAATATCTTCAGCTAATGAATCAGTTCAAGAAGGCACTTCTCCTCTATGATGACAAATCTTAGAGTACAAAATAAAATAGGTCAATTATTCAAAGAGTTAAGGGGACATTATTGCTCCTATTTTTTCCCACAATAAAATCTCTTTTAGTGGTGACCACTGCAAAGGAAGTGGTGCAAAGTTGGGTCGTTCATCTATAAAACGCTGGGAAACTGAGACAAAAGAGAATATCCGAACCACGCTCTGAAGCTTACAAATGTCACTCTGTATTTTTGTGGAGTTCTGTGCAAAACATCACTATGAGATATAGGGATTAAAGTGCAGTTGCGGGTTGAGACAAAACTGCATTCTATATTTACATTTCTGTCATCTTTAATTTGTCATTCATCTCTTGATGGTGATACAACAATGTTCCAATGCTAACACAAAGACTGGGAATCAAACCCTACATTGTGTTGCGTTTTACGTGATTTAGTCTACTCAGAAAAGTTTTAAGAAATATAAAAAACCTCCCCAAATTAAGTTAACTGTAGGTTGTGGGTGTATCTTGGACTACACAATTGGTGGTCCATTGCTGTTGAATGACCTTGACACAAACATGGAGTTCTGGTTAAGTGGCTGACCTTGCACAAAGGATTTTGAAAACAACTGGAAATCTTCTGAAGTACCTGGCTATGAGGGAGAAAGAAACATAAACAAACAAAAAGCACTTACCCGGTATAGTGGCAGGAGGTCTTCCATTCATTTTGTGGGTCAGTGGGTTTTATCGTCTTGGTTGAAAAAGCTCTTACTTTGGGTTGATGCCATGCAACCTCAAAGGATATTGATATAGGAAGGGCTGACATCAAAAAGATCTGGTGAAACATGGCTGCTAAATACAGTATTTATCTATATCTATATAGCTGATATAGCTGTTTAGATGTTTTTCAAAATTGTATATGTATTACCAATAGATTGAGCATGGATATATTAACCCTCTGTAATGGGGTTTAGCAAGTTGTTGTTTTTTTGGCCAGGGTACTGTTTCTAAGTGTCTTTTTCATAAAGAAGCCTCAGTGTAGCGTCTCATGCAAATAGTTTCATTAGAGTGCTTTAGTTAGTACTTAGCCATCACCCCTTCCACGAGCACTAGCTTTTGATTGTGAGTTACTCACTGTTCCCAACCCTGCTTAGCTTCTCTTGACAAAATCAAACTCAGAAGTGGTATGGCTACAATTAATTTGATATATGCGTTGTCCAGATTTATGGCATAGGCACTGTGATTAAGTACATGGCTTGGGTGGTCTGACCCATCTCATAAATGTGTTCATGTATTCACTATTATGGCAGCTTATCATCACCTTTATGGGTAGGGTTCCAGTTGTGCTTGTTATTCCTTGCAGATGTTGCTGATGTCTCTGTGGAAACAGGGCATTTTAGATGCAGAGGGTTAAATGGGCATGGAGAGTGAACAAAGCTCATAGAGGGTGGTCCCCCTTAGGCAAGGATGAGGTTTATTCGGAGGACAAACCGAGCTTTGTTAATTCATGGCCTACCTGCTCTGTGAATGCTTATAAGATTTAATCTACGGTGCTGCAAACTGGCACCTTTCATTGACATTGAATTTGTTGTTATTTATTGTAGTTTTACATTTTAAAAATACATACCAACTTCAGTTCTCATTGTGTTAAAAACATGGAAAAACAAAGTGTTATATGTGCAATTGTTTAAAATACTTTTCCAAATAAGTAATTATTTTCCCTTTGTGTTTCATAGTCCTGCAGACAATGTTTTTGACACATGTCATCTACCTACTTAAAGCAGGCTATGTAAAAAAAGGTATGGATGTTTGCAAGAAAAAAAAAAAGAATCCCCTGTCATGACATAATTACAACCCTGTAGATGTAGGTGAAAGTATTATGACACCTAGGGCTCGTGATCTGGTTAATTTGATTCCACTAAGACCCCCTCCTGATGCCTGCAGAGTTCCAGGTGATTCCAATTAGCTGTCACTGGTGTCCTCTGGCTGTGGGTTAGAGGTAGAGTGGTGGGGGTGGGGAGGTTTGCGACGCGAAGCAGCAGAATCACTTTGAAAGTGCTGTGTGGAAGGGGAGGGATGTACCACTACCAGTCCCTGCTGAGCCTGTCAGATTTCTGAACAGATGGCAACATAGACTATCCCAATGCAATGTGACAAGAAACACAAACTCTTATTATTTCCATAGCTTGGTTTCAGTTCCTTATTTTATAGTTTTTTTTTTCTGAAGAAGAAGTGGTATGTTAATGTTTCATGTTCCCTGATAGGCAGATAATTGGGGACATATCGTCCTGCAATGCATGTTTTGATGGATCCTGTCAGTGACATCAAAAATCAAGACTCATCTGACCCTCTGTTCCAGCTTAACACCAGCAAGACTTAATGAAGAGTTTCCTTGACATATGATTCAAAATACAGTTACCACATCTGTCTCTTTGACTGTGTATCTGTTTGCTGGGCAGTAACAGCATCAATGAATAAGTAAGGTTGATGAGGACTCACAGTCCAGGCTGACAAGGGAGAGGATACAGTATATCATGCCACAGTATGGACAGGATTTAAGAGTGCTGTAATGACCATAAATAAGCAATAGTATTATTATTATTATTTATTATTATTATTTATTTCTTAGCAGACGCCCTTATCCAGGGCGACTTACAATCGTAAGCAAAAACATTTCAAGCGTTACAATACAAGTAATACAATAAGATATTAAGTATATAAGATAGTAATTCAGTATCATCTGTGCTTTGGTGTTGATACATAGTATTACATTACAATCCCTGTAAACTACTTGAAATATGTTACTTCAAGCCAGTAATAAGATCATAAGAACATAAGAAAGTTTACAAACCAGAGGAGGCCATTCGGCCCATCTTGCTCATTTGGTTGTTTGTAGCTTCAAGCAGCTTCTTGAAGGATTCCAGGGTGTCATCTTCAACAACATTACTGGGGAGTTGGTTCCAGACATAAAAGACTACCTGTTCATCAGTAGAATGTTTACAGAGCTGGAAATAAAGTGTGACGATGTGCTGGAAGCTGGTCTGAGCAAACGGGCTTCCAGGATACAGGGAATAAAAGTGCAATACAATCATCCACTTATTACACAGAATAATCAAAACATACCCGAAGGAAGTATTTTGAAAAAGTACACTGTATAAATCTAGTGAAAAGTTACATTTCATTATACAGCAATACAAAATGAAACAGCGTCTTTCAGCAGTCATCACTAACTTCCTATGTTGTTTCTGAGAAGCAACATGCTTGTAAATGTTTCTCAAAACTAGACACTGGAAAACAAATGATTATCAAATAGGCAGAAAATTTGAAATAATCAAGAAGGTAAGTTGATTGTGTACATTGGTCAATGTCGCTAAGAAGCATGTTTGTTACCACAATAAGCAGGCATTATCAAAGTTTGTTTTACTGTCAAGCAGGGTTTGGATTCGTTCATTATCTGAAATTATTGAGCTGTTATGCAATGCCCTTTCCACAAATTAACTTTGTGGAATGGGCATGATGTCAGACTTGTTGCATCTACATAATCCAGGTTTGAGTCACAAGTGAAACTAGTTTGGAGATTTTAGATTTGCCTGGCTATTAACCAATAGTTCACATCACAATATCCTCAAAACATTGGACCAAGTATTACGTATATAGTCAGGGACCGAACTGCTTCCTTGCCCACTAAGAGGGGGGGAATGTCTCCAAGGCAGAATTCATGTACTGCCTTCAAGAACACCAAAATACTTCAGCACCCAATTTTGTTGCTATTTTTGTTTTAAGTGAAGGGCAGTAGTATTAAGAAGCTGAAAACAAAGTACAACAAGTCAACAAAAGTGTTAAGTTTCTCTATCACCGTGGCAGTTTCAACACAATGCACCCAGAGTTTGTTTTAATTTCAGTAATGCTGTTGCACCTATCCATAGGATTAGACTGGCTTTACACCATATAGTTCCGCTAGATTCTGCTTCAGCTCAAAGTCTTGAAGTTACTTGTCAGTTTTGAGCTATAGATTACTTGGTCATTAGTATATCTGAGCTTAGACCAATATAACTAATGCACATAATACAATTAAATGAAAATTATGTGTTGGTTACTTTGAGGTGAATTTGAGTACAAATCTCAGAGGTATGCATTGAACAAAGGTGCCAAAGTAAACTAATGAATGACCAGAACTATCCATTGTGCTAAAGGTATTAGGTGAAATGGTAAAGGACATTTGTTCCTGGGATTTAGTTACAGCTGAGAGTCCTGAAATTGTTATTGAAGCCCTAATACAGTGACCTTCCCCAGCCAGGGTCACAAAGTACTGGTAAGTAATGACATTTGAATCCAGTATTGCCTGCCCTTCACTTGATGATGTATGGAATATTCTACTGCCAAGGTTACCCAGGTATGGAATTATTGTATCAAGCTTGCCCTTTTGAAAAATAAAAACCATTACTGATGAGACATGTGTTTCCATGGAAACAAACTGGCAGCCTAGCATGAGTGCTTATGTCATTGAGAGCTCAGAAAATGCAGAAATGACTGTTACCCATCCAAGAAAGCAAATCAACTGCATCAGTATGGCTTTGAAATTGCTCTGCATGGGCCAACAATAAAATATGTGTTGGTTTAATGTCTTCAATCTAGTGCTGACACTGATGTTTTTAAGCTTCCCCACTGGTTAAGGGAATTCTGCATTACAGTTTGAGTTATTCTCTGTAGGGAATTTGAAGGAAAACTACTTCCACTCTGAGTGGAGCCGTGTCAGCAGCTTTAGCTGGACCTCGTTTTTCACAGACTGCAGACTAAACACTCGGAAAGAGGCCATTAGCCTAATTCATAGCATTTAAGATTTTTCTCCATCAGGGATTTAAAATGTTTTCAAAGTGCATGACCTGTGCATTATTAGTGGCAAATTCTCTAAAATCTCTAAATTCTCTAAAAAAAAAAAAAAAGAAAGAAAATTTTGGCATTTAGGTATTTCTTTTTCATTGTTTAGCTGGGTTAAAACCATGTATAAGAAACAGTCTTTGGGAAAATCACAAAGTTTGAGAAACATTCAAAAACTATACAAGCATGTTGCTTCCCACTTCTCAGACACAACACAACTATACAGTAGATATACAGCTTTAGTTGGCTATGTTATTGGACAATGATCCACTTAGACAGGGTATTGAAGATTGATGGCTGTGAAAATAAGTAAAAACAGAATCCCAATTCTAAGCAATGGACTGGATGCACAGTTCAAAGACAGAAAGATATGCAGAGATAGTAAGGGGCGAGATAGATAGAGGGCACAGATGAGGATCAAAATTGCCTCCAAAGAAAAGACAAGGAAGCCTGGAAACACAATCAACTAGCCTTCTTGATCATTTCCAATTTTCTGCCTATTTGATAATCATTTGTTTTCCAGTGTCTAGTTTTGAGAAACATTTACAAGCATGTTGCTTCTCAGACACAACACAGGAAGTTAGTGATGACTGCTGAAAAACGCTGTTTCACCTTGTATTGATGTATAATGAAATGTATCTTTTTTACTAGATTTATACACTGTACTTCTTGTGGTATGTTTTGATTATTCTGTGTAATAAGTGGATGATTGAATTGCACTTTTATTCCCTGTATCCTGGAAGCCCGTTTGCTCAGACCAGCTTCCAGTACATCATCACACTTTATTTCCAGCTCTGTGAACATTCTACTGATGAACAGGTAGTCTTTTATGCTAATTATATGAGATAGGTATCATTGCTATTCTGAGCTATCTTCTTGTAGTGTATTTTAGAGTGGTTGAAACTAACCTGCAAAAACAGTTTACTAGTAGGATATAATGGACAGTGAAAAGGGATCAGTTTAGATGGTGAACTTTCTTTTTAAATAAAGTTGCTTGCAGTAAATGTTATTTGCTCAGGGTGAGAGATATTCCAGATAGGCTTAACTTTTGAGACTAATAAAACTCTTCAAATTGGCAGTGAAAATGTTTTATTTTTTCTGCAGTAAACTTCCTAAATGTTTATTTCCTTCATGCTCTCTCACATTTTTGTTTATATAGTGGTGTCTACCTCCCAAGCTCTAAGCTCTGTCTCAGTGAGAACACTCCTTGTGTATTGTATTGAAGGAAGACTTTGGGACTGCCTATGGGCAGCCAAAGAAATCTACTGAAACAGCACTGGCTCCCACTCAGCCCTTCAGGCGCCACAGCACAAAAATAACTTTATTCCAGTGTGTTTTGCTGAAAGTCAATGGGATTTGTAAACCATATTGATTTATTTAAAGTAAAATTAAAATATGCATGTTTTCATTGTCACAGGATCAGAACTTCTAAACTCACAGTTCATCCATCAAATGATGAACTTTCACTGGGCATCCATGCTTTTTAAATGATTTCAAGATTTTTTTGTATCAAAAATGTAATGTCAGTAAACAACATCCATCTGTTGAACATGAAGCACAATGGCACACTGTTTTTAACCAGTGGTAATGTAATGTATGTACGCAACATTATGACAACACAGTTACTTCTACATTATTTGAGTAATAAAGCAGTCTAATCTGAAAGGCAAGTCTGTCTGCTCTATAACACAATGCATCACAAAGCTCACTCCTTTTTAACAACATGTTTCCAGCAGCAGATTTCTAAGCAGAGTAATGTAATAAAAAGGCCATTAAGTTATTCTTGGGGTTAAAAGAATGTGTGCCATTTCCAACATACACAGTTTACCATGAATCTTATTAGCATGTTAATTGGTGTTTGTCACAACATAATACAATACTGAGACATGTGGCATGAGCTCCTACTTGGAGCATACATTTAAGCTTAATGCATCCCCAGTCAAGCCAACTACTATATAAAGAACCGGTGTTAAGATCTGATTCTGTTTTCTTAAAATCTCATCCTGTGTATTAAAATGTACTTACAAAAACATGACCATTTCAGTTGCTGTCACTCTTAGTTCTTGGAAGTCTTGATGTTCTTAGGCAGGCAGATAAGATGCAAATATTTTAGTGTGACTTTGTTTTAATCCATTTTTTTCAGTTGTGTGATTTAGTCTTCTGTACTACAGACCAATTTCCTTTACATCTTGACCATATCTGAAAATCAACAAGAAGTAAACTTGGCTTTGAATAAAAAAATTGCAAGCTTTTCCGAAGATATTTTTTTACAGCCATGTAGAATCCATAATAGATTTTTTATGAACCAACCAGCAAAACAATACAGCTAAGGGCTAAGCAATTCACATATCAGTCTGCTAAGGCAGCTTTAGAAAGGTCTGCACTGTTCATTATCAGGTATAACAGAGAGGTGTTTTTTTTGTTGTTGTTGTGGAAACATATCCAACAGGAAGGGCCTTTCTATTCATGTATTTAATGCACTCCTTGCTGTTATAGTGTAGTCTTTTTCCTTATTCATACTCTGGATATATAGCGTGGTGCCTGATATTTGACACCCTATGTTTCGTTACAAAATAATACCATTATTTTGATTAAATGTTGTGACACAGGGTTTTTCATCCATGGCTTATGGTTGATGAAAAGAAGCCAGCCTTCATTTACTGAGAGGTGGAAACAGATCTGTTGAGAAGGATGAAAATAAGTTCTGCCAAGACAAGCAAAAAGCATGTTATGCTATGGTATGTCATCTGGAAGATGTAATAAAGCTGATTTACCAAATATTAATAAAGGTACACAAGTATCTGTCATTATTAACTATCACAATATTGTATTCTTTCTATATGTTAACTATCTTTAGTGCAAGTGGTAAATACTTACTGTTGTTTAATCATTTATATATTTTTTTATTTGAGCACTGCTCTTGATTTATGCTTTAAAAATGCTCTACATTTACTCTGTTAGATAACAATGAATTATTTCCTGATATTAAATGTTGTGATTTAAAATACAGTACGTTTTGGAGCCAGCACTGGGCAATGTGAACGAACATGTTAACTCACTAGTGGTGTAAATCTTGGGAGAAATAACCTTCAATTACACAATGTTGTTCATTTATTTAACAATGTTCAGATACATTAAAGGTATTTGTTAGTCGAGTAATAATCACTGGACATTTTCAGGTTGTTTACTTGCCACAGATCCTTCCTCTCAGCTTGCTTTACATTACTTATGAGGAGACCCCATCTCAGCATGCAGCTGAAAACAAGTAAACCAACACACTCAGCAATGAAATGCCCCAGCAATAATATTGACTTTTTTAAAGAAACTTCCTGAAGCACTGGCGAATGGAGCAGGGAACGTGTTAACTGAAGGTAACATTAAAGAGCTCTTGTGGTTTATTTGTTGTCTGCTGTAATTTGGGTGTGTGTATTTGGGGGGGAGGTGAGAAAAGGGGTACCCACTCTGCAGTTTGGGATCACCTGGGAAAACACACAAGTCTTTCATCTGAGCACCAAGGCTAAGGCTTACACTGGACTGGTCACTCCCATCTGGCCTTGCAGTCTGGTCCTTGTTAGCAGAGGGATGTCCTCTTACTGTGTCAGGGTGGGGCTTCTGGTTGGAGACCATATGACCGGGAACTAATGGATAAGAGACAGATGTTTCTTGTAAGGACATGGAAATAAAAGTGCGAAAAAAGGGAGGTGGCATGAATAATGCTTTTTATGATGTTGTTAGCCAAAGCATTAGACCTCATCAAAATGAACACGTTAACTGGCTTTAGTTAAAAGCAAAACAGTGAAAGAGAAAGACAGGTTTTTGTTAAGGCATGGGTGACTAAAGTCCATTCTGAACCTATTAAAGCTCAAAGGCTATGCTATTAGAGTGATGGTTTGGTGTCCTTGGTACTCAAGGTGAAACAGTGAATTGTCTGGTTTTATGTGTGCCCATTCATTACCTCTCAAGGGATACATTGTTTACTTTAAACAGCAATTAGAGTATTTTAAAAGCAGGACCATTGTCATGCATTAGCAATATGACATACAGGAAAGTTGTATTGTCATTTACTAAAAGACTTTGAAGGTTTATAGCTCATTCTAATAATGTAAACTTTTACTTTTTGTAATACTAAAATATCCATATAAGAAGGAACTCTATCAATGATGTATCAATTTTGTAGCAGAATACATTCTCTGTTTTTTTTTTGCTGCCTTTAATAATTGTAAATAAAACGTATACCATGGACTGTAAATCAATTCCTTCAGCAGCTCAAATAGAAAAAGAAATGTGTTTGAAAAATGTATTCTAGAACATGCAGTTGATATATTTAATAGGAAGCACATTTGCAGTTTAGATATTTTTGTTTATTAAGGGATACTATCCAATTAAACTAAACTCTATTTATTAATATAACATATACTGCGGTCCTACATCTGTCCACAAGTATCTCTGTTAAGCAACAGTGGTTGAGCATTCCTACTGTGGAGAAGGGGGATAAACTAGGAGAACATGTTCTCCACTCAGACATGAGGCCCATGCTCCAGAAAACCACACTGATGACAAACATCCTCCACTTATCCCACACAGCCCTATTTCCAAGTCTGATACAATCAGTTCAAATCATAGTGGACTGTAAAATGCATTAAAATGTATTGAATTTCTTTCACCACACTGTCATTCTTTAGCTTTCCTGATGGATCTTTATTTTTAAAGCCAGAAGTGGAGATAGCACCAAACTCTAGCTTGGTCTGCAATCAGTTTAAGCTAGTCTGTTTTTTGTGTTTTACCCCCCAAAATGTTTTAAATGCAGTACTCAAAGTATGCATATACTACTTGCTTTGTTGTATGCTTTCTTTTTTTCAGACCTAATAATTCTTATATGCACTTATCTGTTCCTAAGCTGGATACAACAGACGCAGAAGGAGCAAAATAACATTTCCAAAGACTTTCTTTCAAAATGATTCAGCACGAACCAAAGCAACAACCAATATCTCCACCTTCACGGAATAGACCAAGTCACTATACAGGCTTGAACTGTATTAAAAAATGTCACAACCTGGAATTCTCTGCAGAATTGTAAAGCACAAATAATAGTTCTAGTAAGTGCCTCTTTTTTAAGGCTAAATTGTAATAAAATAGGACCAACTGTGTCTGGCTTACTGTTTAGCTACAGATCAGAAAAAAAGTGGTAGATTTGAACATAATCAAATGTGGACAAGTTAACGATTAAATTGTGCTGGCTCCAGAACCGATAACTTGCTGCTAAAAAAGGATTTAATTTTCAGAGGCCTACAACCAGACTGCTGTTTTTACCAACTGATGTCTCTACTGAATTGATGTCTCGACTGAAAGTCCCTCCCCCCACCAGTCTATTAATTCAACTCCTTCTGGAGAGGCCTTCTGTATGTATGAATATGCATGTACTCTATGCGAGGTAGAGCCCTTTCCCAATCTGCTAGAGATCATTGCACTTGCCTATAAAGGATTGTACCTCTGTTTAAGTAAAATCACAAATGAGATATTAAACTAACTAAAGCCTTAAAATAACACAAAATGTCATTGTGGTTATGTAGTGTATTTATTTATCCTTATTTTATTATTATTATTTATTTCTTAGCAGACGTTTATTTAAACGTCTGATATGTAATACTCCCCTACCATATGATAAACTGTTATTATAGTATTTTATTCTGCAGTACTGTTATTAGTAATTCTGATATTGTTAGTAGGTAATATTTTTAAATTGTTATGCCTTCCAATTCATTGAAGTTCATGTACTGTATATAAAGTGAGACTATTACTAGAATATTTAGTTACACTTGACAGCAAAGTCATATATTTTCCAAAGCATTAGCTGCTATTCCTGTGATGTTTCATTTGAATTTATTATGAATGTGTGGCCATTTAAAAAAAAGAAAAAAAACATATCTTCAGGACTAATAAATAATGAAAAGACATAATGAATAAACAACTTCTGTATTAACTTTCAATATAGAAAATTGATATCAGTAAAAATCTGCTTTAATTACCTGGTTGTGCCTTTAAAAATCAAACCCTTTTCTATGACTCCTATCTCATTGAAGAATTTCTGGAATGACATTCCTTCTCTCTGGGAGGAGTACATGGAGAAGTTCAGTAACAGGCTGCTGGTTACTGCTATACTGTGTCCTGTGCGTGTGGTTCATGTTATCGTTCACAATGAGGTGCAGACATGAGATAGGGCATTTTCAGACTTCATGATAAACATACCCCAAAATAGGAACCATTCCTGGCTCCAGAGCACAAACCCAGGCTGGGGGGTGGGCAAATGGAACTCAGTGCTGACGGCTATGCCGCAGATGTGTCACGGCCTAGTATGTTGCAAAGCTAAAACAATTTTTGAGACCATTGGGGAACATTCCTTGTAATTTAATCCACATTGTGGAATGATTTACCAGTCAGAACCCCCCCCCCCCCCCCCGACACATATATACACACTCAGAAATAGAAAGCGCATTTTGAAGGAAATGCTCAGTATCAAACAATAAAACACAGTTCAACTAACACACAGATGACAGGCCTACACACTTCTTTAATACTTAGATTTGCTAATCAGGTAATGTCCTACATTCTTTGTTCACATAGTATTATATCAATTTGAACTTTGTTTGGCTGGTGCAAAATCGTTTAATCAATTTTTGTCCAATTCACATTTTAGAAAAAAGGGCTTGTCCCATTTAGTCTGAAAGTCCCTAGCCCATTATTTGTGGATTAACATCCTTTTGTGTTGCCTAACTGAGCATTGTCATAGGCCAACTCTGTTCATTCAAACTGATAGTTCTGTTACCAAAGCAAAGCCCCCTTGTACAGATTAAGAACCTCAAAGGGCTCCCTTTCCAATCCTTCAAAGGCTTCCCCGACATCTTACATAATTTTCTTCCCCCTGCTAATTTCCAGAGCAAGCCCCGCAAGCCACCTCTTTTTCACCTGCCCCCAGGCCATTTGCTGTGCAAAGCCTCATAGATCTGAGGCTGCCATTTAAGGTGGGTTGGCTGATAATGACTTTGGCCACCAACTGATTCCCCCTTATTGGAGGAGAAAAGGGGCGGCGGGTAGAATGATTAATGCTTTTCCCTCGAAGGAACACCCTCTTAAAGAAATCCCCTCAAGAAATCAATAGCTGAACACCAAATAAAACGGAATCTAAACAATCCGGCAGCTCTTTCATCTTCTAGCACCCCTAATGATCTTCTACTAATGAGTAGACCTTTGCCATGGTGATGTGCCTTCCATTGTCTTCCCTGCATTCATTGTTTTGGCTCAGGAGGGGTATCCTTACACAAGAAAGCTGCTCCTCTTATTCAGCCTATTAACAAGCGGCACAGCCTGCCTGGTGGTAGCAGCAGGTTGCTGCCAGCATGTGATGTACGACCTTCAGAGGTCAAAAGTTCAAATTCTGGGGAGCTGGCTATGAGGTTATATGATGGTCACTTAATTTGTAGGCTTTTTCTTATTCCTTATATATACTTGTCAGGTAAAGGGTGATGCATTAGATGCAACCAATACAACATATTGACCAGCCTCCGTTGTTTAGCTCACAGAAGAGTGTTGGCTTATCTATGTTAAGGCCTGTTTAGACTCTCTTTTGACTTTAATAAAACAATAAGTGTGCCTGCTTAGAGAAAGTCTTTAGAAAGACATTTCTGGACAATGAATCCTACTGTAAATCCACAATCTGCTTGTCTGTTCAAGGAACCTTATTCAATAGCTTTGTCTCACCTCTTTTCAAGCACTGTTTATTTATGCCCCCCCCCCCCAAGTATTGTGTGAATTGTTTTCATTTTACTTTTTTTGTTTACAAAATTGCAAAAGCAATTGCCTGAAACAATGTGTCCCAGAGAACATACTAAAGTATAGAATGCCATTGTTTCCAAAAATGTGCACACTCAATACTCCCTCAAAGCCTAACCATAGGATTCAATGAATGATTTACACAGCTGGTCTTTGAACATAACCTCACCATCTCTCTTACCAAGAATTCTACGCTCATGAAATCCCAAGCACATCAAGGATATGATATGCCTCAGTTCCTTATAAAGTTCTCATACTGAAATTAAAATCGGGTGAAGCAGTATTATGATAGCCAGTCAATCCAACACTTTTTTTTTTTAAATATCACAATAAAGATGTCAAACAAATTAACATTTTAAAACCAGTCTTAACAGATTTATAATTTACAACTTTACATTAGTATAGCTGCATTAGTCATTGTAATGCAGTACAATGAAGTACGTATATGCAGTGCTAGGGGGTGTAGTATACACTGTGTCCAAAATTGAAGTGTGACCAACAAATATGTAGACAGCTACTGTACATACCAATATTGAAAGTATTTTATTCTACAGTTTATACTACAAGTTTTAGTGTATTTGTAATAGCAGGTCATTTGATCTTTTTTTAACCCTGTACTTGATTGTAAAAGTAAAATGTTATTAAAATCCACACCAGAACAGACATGGGAGATGCCAGTAGCCATGGAAAACAGCATGTGAATGCTATTTTCAGATAAACTAACTAGACATATCCAGTAAACCAGACTGTATAATATATTATAATAAACCAATTAAATGAGGTCCGGGTAAGCCATTCAATGATGTCTGAACAATGTGTAAACTAATGCAGGCATTGATATAGACCAGGAGGGGGTTTGACATCTCAGGGTCAAGAAATGTGAAATATGTATGTTCTACCAGACTTGTATCTGACCCCAGGCAAAACTAATTACAGTGTCTTGAATGATGGTAAAGAATACTTAATTTGTTTAGCACAGAGTGTGCCATATAAATAACCTGCCATCAATTTGTTCACAAGCTTGGAAATGCATGGAGATAAATGAGTGGCCCTCCTGCCCCTTCTCGCAATACCATATTTTCAGTTGCTGAGTAGAATTATGTAGTATAGTTTATCTACACTGACAACCACAACATAATGAACACGTTTTGCAGTATTTCTAGGAAACATCCAAAAAGTTTGACTGCCTGGGAAAGAATCTGCAATGTCAACTACAGACACAACAGGAACCGCATACTGAGCCACCTCTACTGGAGCAAATCTGGACACGTTTCAGGACATTTGTTTTCTATCTAATTCTAAAGAATGCTGTCGTTCCTTCTGCTCTATTATATTTCATGGACTTCAGCAGCTTTGGAATACCGGTATTTTGTCAAAAGGTAACTACTACATAGTATAGTGCAAGATTCAAAGAGACATTTGCAGAAACCCTTCTAACAGGAGTACTAAAGCTGAAAACAACATTGGTAAGGGAGAGAATAAATTAATTCAAGTTCTTATTTAAATTAGTGAATATGGGGTCTCCATTTGCAATCTGACTTACAATTAGCAGTCATTTTACGGAATATGGAGAGGGACACAAAACTGTGTGAAAAGTGCTGACTTCCAGCTGGTGACTTCTCTTGTATAAATCAGCTCCCACCACCTCCCAGTCAGACAAAGCAGCTGCATCCACTCATCCTCGAGGATACAAAAATATCCCCCCGCTGTGGCATGACAACAAGGGTTTTAAAAACATCACCTGATCAGGGGAGACCATGGGATTAATAGCAGGAATTATCAAAACCGCCCAGCTCACTCCTCTCCTGTATGTTTACATTAGCAAGGGTATGCTATGTCTATCCACGGCCGCATGAACTGCGTTGATTAATCTATAAACAGAACTGTAATGGCATCAGTTAAAGACTCCACCCACATCAAAACCTTTCCAGCAAAAAATTATAATATAATCCTATGAATTCAAACTGTATCCAGTGGTATAATCCTGATGAAGTCACCTGAAATGCCATGACTGATTTTTATCAAGTCTGCAGTATATTTTGACACAAACAGGTGCATGTTTAATTTGAATTATAATAACGCATGCTGCTCACACCTGAGACTAAAGGTTGCTTGTGCATTTTGTTAATGAAAAAGAACGCCACCCAACCAATTCTGTATTGTTAGGAGTGATGGTCAAAACCAATAATCTAAGTAATCTGCCGTGAATAACCTAACCCCAAACATAAATATTAGCCAAACTCTAAACCTAATTTTAACCTGACCAAGCCAAGGTGTTCTGTATTCTGAAAGGAAAGCTCTAACCACCTCAGGACATGTGTGATGCCTGTACCTGTGTTATCAGATGCAGACTTGGACTGTTACTCAACATTATCGTATTTTGTATAACACTGGAAGAATGAGCATTACCTTTTTTAAAGCAAAATCAAGGTAATCTAAATCCTGGGTAAAATATATGCAAGTTCTTGTATATTTACATTGTCTGTTGGTACACTTTATCACCATTTTAAGGAAACCTGTTTCCTTGTAAATTATTAACCATGCTTTATTATGCATGTCCCATTATATTGCATAGGCCAGATACGTATACCAGGCATCATACATTATGCATTTACGGAAATGACACGTACTGTAGTACAATTCCTTAACTGGCGTAAAAATGACTTTATTTTTACTCTGATCTCTTATAATTAATTTATATTGTATAATAAAATGAACAGTATGTGAATGCAACATCATATTAAAATTGACATGCAGTTTCCAATGTGGCAGCATACCAATGCTTTGTGGAAGGTTTATGTGGAAATAATCTGGAACAACTGATCTTGCTATAGGACTGACACCCACCTAAAATGACAAGGCAATATGTTCTTATTTCTTATTCCATCACGTCATGCTTTTGTGTAGCACATACAACCCTACAGTCCGCAGTCATTTCTTTATGACAGTAAGTCTTGTGCTTGTAAATAATGCTGCTGTATTGACAGCACTTGTGACAGAAACCCTCTGTTTAACTAAAGATCAAATATAATCCTAGACAGACACTGTTCCAGGTTCACTGGTGCACACAATGCCAACTGTCCTATTAATATGGCCAAATTTCTTCAAGTGGATATCAGTGGGATGCAAGTGAATATCAATATCCACCAAAAATGTCCTGCTTGTACACTCATATAGGAAAATGAAGTATAGACCTTAACATACTGACAATTAATTTTAATTATATACAACAAACCACTGCCCCCATGTCTAACATTGAGTTTTCTTTCAAATCGCCAAACCAGGTCTCCAGTATATTGTGTATATGCATGTATCTCTTTAATGAGTCATGGTTGCAGTCTTATATGCATAATTAACTGACTACAGTGTACCTGCTAAATCAATAATTAAAAGAGCTGTCCTTAAGCTAAGCATTCTCTTGGCAATTAAACATGGCTAGAGGTTAGCTGTTATTTTAAGGCTCACTTACCTTTTATAGCAAGGTCATCAGCCTTTTATACTGTAGCAAGGTCATCATAACCTGTACAAAGAGAGTTGACAGCTGTAGGAAGACTCTTCCTTTCAACTGTGATGCTTTAATACCTTAACCTTCACCTGACAAAAATAACTTCAGGAAGCCAATTGAATGTATTACCAGCTTCAGATAACTGGATCATTGCAATGTTTCCTCCCTACAAATATTTAAGTTTTCAATGCTTTTTATACCTGTTTGAAAAGGTTCAAATCTCAATATTATAATTAAAATGACTTGGATTCTGATGAATTTGTAATGTGTTCACTTGTAGTTTGAAAAATATGATCCTATTAACAAAGCTTAAACTAAAAGATTCTCAAAGCTATTTTCTCCGAATTGTTAGCACGATTTTCTTTCAATTTTTTTTTCAGAATTAGCACGTTTTTCTTTCAATTTCTTTTCAGAAGGGACACATACATATACACTGCATAAACTTACTCTCTCAGCTCTCTCAGGCTTGACTTTATCAAGGTCATCTGGGAAACTTGCAGACCAGCCCATTTTTCAAAAGTGTTTTATCCATTAATAATCTAATGGCGTATTGTAATCTGATTTTATTCTAGCACAAAAAATAATACATGCCGATTATATTATTTGAAATGAAAAATTAATATTTTAGCAGTTTAAATGTATTGCATCAATTATGCAAGTATAGAACACTGAGATTTAATCTGATGTGATATGTCTTGAAAAATAAACTTACTAAACCCACCATTTAGATTCACTTGTAAAGTGATCTTATTTGCCACACAAGATTATTATAAAATGTTAATACAAGAAATAAAAACAGTTCAACTAGAAAAATTTGCATTACGTGTGTTGACATAATGTACTCTAATTCAACAAGAATAGTTAATATAGTAACTGCAGCTCTGCATAGCTTTAGTGATATTGATATCCAGACTCTCATCACTTCTTAAACAACAGCCCATTCAAAATCAATGTAGCCATAAATCCAAAAATCTATATATTGTATTGGTATTTTTAAATACTCTAAATTTAGAAGCTTATATGGATTACATTTATTGAGTAAAGTGACAGCAAATGACATACATGTTAACTTACTGTAGCAACCATTGATCAGAAAGTCAGTCATTTGATTCCTAACTTGTTTTTGATGCAAGAACTGCCTGGTATCCAACAAATAGATCATCCAGATAATCTTTATTATATAAATGTGATCTATTATCCTAGAGCCAAAGGCCTAAATCAGATAAGAAAAAAACAAACAAACAAAAGACCCACTGGACAAAACAAGAAGCAAGGTTTGGCATATCACTTGTGCAGTGTTACAGTAGGTAAGAAGCATCTGCGATGCAGTGGCAACCTAAATAGTAATTGTAGATGTGGCTTATCTGTTTTGTGCCATTGTCCACAGAGCCCCTCCTTCAAGGTAATTTGCTTGTAAGCAGAATGGAGGTACAGGTTGCAGTTGAGATGATAACAGGTGAGTAGGAGTATGTGTATTTACAGTACACATAATGCCTTTAGTGGACGTCTTGAAACATACAAGGTTTGTATAAGACTGGGACAATGGCAACTGACTTGAGGACGCACTTCTAGTTTCAGTCTAACATATTGATTCTCAGCATAAATCACAATATTTAATGGAGTAACGGGAGCAGGAATTGTAGCATTATTTATTTACGATATGCAAAAAAGTGTAAGGAGAGGTAAATGGTGTTTTTGCCCGAGCTGGTGGCTTGCAAATAGTGCTGGATATGCAGGGAAGCTGCCTTTGATAAATGATCTCTTGGAAGTGCTGAGGCTAGACTTCTGCCCTGTTGAAATCTAATAAGGGATGTGAGAAAAGAAGGTATCATTAACTCATCAGTGGGAGAGTATTTCTTTTCTATATGGAGACCCAGATATCTACATATGCCAGGCCTCATAATTAGGGCTTCTGATTTTCGGTTTTAACCGATAAAAAACAATAAAACAGCTCCGGTACAAAAAAGGGAAATCGCTGCACCAGTAAACACTGGAAAAACAATGGAAATGGTTACTCAGACTTGAAATCGCTGCATATCCAATAAACACTGGAAAAACAATGGAAATGGTTACTCAGTTTGTTGACTTGACCCTTCCCTGTGAAAAAAAAAATAATAAAAACCTACAAAAAAAAACTTTGAAGTTGTGCAATGTCCCGCCTTCTTGACTTGTACCTCGCATTGATTCATTCTGAATACTTTAAACCCACCCCAACTACTAAGTGGTAGCATCCTGATTTCTATTGGAGGATTGTAACATGCTTGTGAGATTTAAAACTAGATTACACTTCCAAAAAAAGACCCCCTAAAAAAACGATTTACATAAGAATCGAAAATAGCTCAAAATAAGCACCAAAAATGAAATGAATAACAACAGAAAAACAGAAGCCCTACTTATAATTATCTGTCAAAAAAGGACTTAACCACAGAAGCAGACAAAAGCACTGCTGGCTCTATTGCCTGCTTCTTAGATTATCAGTTGTTTTCACAGCAAAGCACAAGCGCAGGGTTATTGATATTTTGTTTCCAGTGCTTCTTATTGGAAGACATTCTACGGTTTGCAAAATCAATACAGATAGAAATCCACAAATCAATAATATAAATTGTATTCTAGAGGGCTGTTAGTGGCTCACCTCAGTGTAGGCCATAGGTTGATATCCAGCCTTGAGAACCTACTTACCCTGTCTAGCAATCTTTCTCTTAGAGTCATACATTATGCTTGCATGACTGTATAACTTACATTGTGAACCATTGTCGTGTCCTTTACCTTAAAGAGAAGATGCAATTTACTGTATATAAATTGAAATACCTGTGTAGTACTTAGCACAATTATTAAAAGAGTGCAGCATTTCCAGCTATTGCTACACACATCTGGAGGATTTGCACATTGGTTGCACGCTGGTACTGATATGTCATGCAAAAGATAAGGCATGCAATCAGAGAGCTTTCTTTAACCTAGGGACTGATTTGATCAATCTGTACCCTGCCGGGATGAGTGGTTTAGAGCACAGGGGCGATGCTTCAACCACCTATCTGTGATTACCTTGGGGTGACGTGGTGAAGGTTGATTAAAGTAACCCCTTTGTATGAAATCTACATGATCGAAGAAGGAAAAGCATGACAGGTAAGATGTATGGAAATATTGTGTTAGCAGAAACCCCATTAAATAGTACAAATCAGTTATTCTTTTTCTTTGACAGCAATTTGTAAACTGCATTTTTACCAGTCATCTACCATTTCTATTGCAGGGGGATTAGATCCCTCATCTAATGTGTTTAACAATATTAGGCAACCCTTTAATTTTGGTTGCAAGTGCAATGAGGCTGACCTCTTCCACCAGGTACATACAGTAAGCTTCAGGTTACCCTCTCCTGCAGGATTCCTCATTAAGAAGGTAAAACCTATTGGTTATTGTTCAGCAGATCCTGGATAGCAGGGCAATTTGCAGTAACTGAGACAATAAAATAAACATCAACTGTGTCCCTATTCAAAACTGCCAAGGCTGAAAGATGCTTGCCTTAATATAACAGCTGTTACAAATCGTATACAGTAAACAGCCATCAAAGGTTGTGTTTGTTTAGGATACTGGTTATGTGGTCTTCTTGGTTGGGGGGGGGGGGTTGAAGTGGGTTGGGGTGAATCCAGGGTGAATCCAAAATTCTCATATTGGGAAAAATATTTCTTCAAGTTTAAAGCCAGAGGGATCTATTCAAAATATATCCATATGGATTAAAGTGCTCTAGGCTGGTATTGGATTCTTCACTAACATGAACAGTTTAATGATAAAAACAGACCTTTCAAAAACACATCTGGTAAAGCCTTGTGAAAACGGCTCAAGTTTTTTCTTTGGCCCTGCAACATATGAAATATTATATATGACATACATTTATCCTGGATATATATTGTTGTCCAAATAAGTTGTCCTTGCTCATACCACAATGGGCATACAGCACTCATTATTCTATGACCCTCCCACTCTTTTCTTGTTTACAGTGTTATGCAAAGCCCATTCATAAACCATACAAAACAGCCCCTAAACGAATCCTGCTCTCTGCTGTTTTTCTTGACATTCTTGTGGCATGACTCTACCTTCCCCTGCACCCTGGGTCAGCTGCGTGGTGAGTGGGGTCTCAGACATGTGGAGCTTTGTACAAAGTAAACACATCTGTCTGCTGGGGAAAGGCTACCTCAACTCAGCTATCTTACAGCCACTTCAAAGCAAAGGGGATAAAGCCAAGGGCAGCCAGCTTACCTTTAATAGAGTCTTGATGAAGACTAAGCAGAGGAGCACTGTCTGTATGTCTATCCACTAAATAGGGTATTCTTTGTGTACTATGAACTCCTGGATACACACATTACCAAGGCACTTGGACCTGTGTGGGAGCACAGTGGTTGAACTCAGAATCAGCTAGTCAACTGAATAATAACTATTGAGGAGCTCTTTATTTGTTCTTTAGTTTTAATAAGCTCATCCCTGGGTGTCTGGTGTGATTTCAAAAGATCGGAAGTGACAGAAAGTAATTACCTCCTTCATGGTTTTTGGGGAAAGTGTAAAATGGTTTCTCAGCATAGTTACTGGAAGACTGGTGTACACTTATTAATAGGTTACCATGATTGGTACTTATCAACACATTGGTCTGCAGTCTCATGCAGGGGTCAAAGATTGGATGTGAAAGGTGACTGAAATATACACTCACCTTCACAGCAGGGCTGAGACACCAAACAGCATGAGGAAACCCCCTCTACAGCAGCATCTGCCCACAGTATTGCTGTTTGGAAAATAAAGGCCAACCTTTAACAGACACAGTGATCATTCAAATGTTACATATGTTGTCATTTATTTGTGCTAGCAAAAGGCAAGGGATTTACCTCTACTCTGAAGTAGCCTGAAGCGGAAAGATAATTCCTGTTTCCTTCAAGTTATTTGTGCTAAATTTGTTTTCTCGTAATACAACATACATCTATGGCCAAAAGTTTTGCATCACCTAGATTTTTAGGATTGAGACATAATTAGAAAAACAACAACTATATGAACATAATTTAGATATTTTAGTTAACATCATGTAATCAAATAAACTAAAAAAAGTATATTGTAAAAGTCATAATAGTAGTACAGTATTTCATGTTAGATTTTGAAATGTCACATTTTTAAATTTTTGTTTTTCGTTAAGTATATGGAAAACTACAAAGCGGTAGTAACATAATATGAAAGACAGATACATCCCTGTAAAATTAAAGGCTATAGGCTACAAAACATTAAACATTCAGTTTCAGTTAAATCAAATGCCACATCCAATTAAAATAGATTAGCAAACATGAAGAACAAATGCATAGAAATCTGTCAGCACACTGTCTCTCATGGGAGTACGTTTGTTGTCTCGCTATGAAATGTGCAAGCATCAGAGCTATTCAAAATTAGTGTCACAGAAAGGTAAAATGTGGCATTTTAGATAACAGGCTTTCTTCAAGAAATTATACCTGTGTGGAAAGCAAAATGGTTTGTAGATCCATACTTGATCTGTGTGTTAAGAAGAAGGTTTATTCACTACTTTCTTCCTTTTAACACTTAATTTTATTTCCAAAGAAAAACACACGCAGATAGTAAATTGTCAGCACACAGCAAACCAATACAATTTCATAAAACATTTATTAAAAAAATATTCAAAAAAATAAATGTTTTCCTTCATTTTCACATTCTCTACGACACCAGTTACATCAGTATAAATAAATCAAAGGCAAGTTATATCCCATGTTAGGAAATATCTCATAATTGCTTTCAGAAGGTAATCTAAGACGGTCTAGATCCCCCCCCCCCCCCCAATTAGAAATATTTATAATTTGCTGCCAGAAAATAAGATGTCTTGAGACCCTGGGCTTTTAATTTTCTGCCTTCAAGCCATATCTTACCTCATTACACAAATACAGCTTTCTAATTGGAAAGGGAGTAAATATGAAAAACCTACCTGAAAGTTCTTCACCCCTGGGAATAATTCATTTTTATTTATTAATAATAATCTTCAGAAAAACGTTGGTTGAGGCACATACATAATGACAATATTCGATTTTTAAATATTAACAACTTTATATACATAGTTTTTTTTTTCCTTGTATATATAATGATGTGACTCCTGTGAGGCACAATGACTGGAAGAAATCTGCAAAGGCTTCAGTGAGATACATGGAAACTCCATCTCCCAGCAGCCTTTGCAAGCAGAAAGGAATGGCTGTGTCTCCTGTGATTGACAGGATTAGGACCCCCATGATTCTTGCAACCAGGTAATCATACATACCATGGGACAAGCTGGATTTTGAATGCATTCCTATTCTTCTAAAATAAATCTGCCGTTATGAAAAATCAAGAACGATTAAATTCCTTTATTAGATGTTATCCCTTAAACATTTGGTCAAGAAAAAATTGTGCCTCCTTCTGAGTTCATTAAATTATTTCTATAGCTGGTGTTTTTTTTTCCCTTGAAGATTGACTTTCCAAGTACTGAGCAAGTCCAATCTTGCTTTGCGTCTAACAACATACAGGAGCATGAAAGTAGATTATATTGGCTCCAATCCCAATTTCCTGCAAATATTTATTCTCTTGGTGCTGGTGAAAGTGTGAGCTGAAGTCTAAAGATCACAACAGGGGATACATACAGGGCTAGACATCAAAGTCATATAAACTGTTTTTAATTTCATGAATCCAAGCTAAAATCACATAACAGCAAGTAAAAATGTGAAATTGATTAAATCTAGGAAAGCTCAGTCCTAACTGTAGCTTTTCATCTGGTATCACAATTACCTGAGTAGTCTACAATAATTATAAGCTTATTGTGTTTTGTAGCGGTTATTTTTATTTTTTCCTTAATAAAACACTCTCTCCTCCCACTCTATCCCTTTGCTTATCTTTCTTCATTTTTACTTTCTGAGAAATCAGGTAAGAGGGACTGGCTAGACAGAATGGCTCCGGCCTGCTTGTTAGCCTTGACATCTCATAAACTCTGAGCTGTCAGCAGGACAGAAGAGATCTACAACCAGCTGATGTGGAACCCTTAAACACACCCCACCACACAGCTGCTGTGAGACTGACACAATGTACCGCAGACCTGTCCACAGACTCTCAGATTATTTATTTGCTCTTTTATATGGAAAATTCAACCAGGTTGTTTATTAGCTTGTTACAAGTACTCTGTTGCAAGTACCACGCAGTCTTTGAATCAACCCACTTTTTTGTACTTCTGTACACTGTTGTCAAAGCGCTTTCATCTTTTCTGTTGCAGTCTCCTGTGATTGACACGATTAGGTTTCTAAGGGGTAGGTAAAGACCTTGAATATTACAGGGCCTGATCGACCTCAAAGCGTTCACCATCTATCATAATAGCCATTTATTTCCATTAAGGACTTGGAATTACAATGACTCTGTGGTCGATCTAATTTTTTTATTCATTGCCAATCTGTACCATAATAGAAGAATTGAAAGGGTTAATCAAAGCAATGCCTTGGTACTAAAGAGGAAACTAACATTACACCCAGGGCCATAATAAAGCCTTTCTGGTGAAACAGAGGGAGGAATTAAACTTTAACTGAGTGTTAACATCGTAAATCTACATGTCAGCATAAAGGCTCGCTGTGCCTTCCTTTATTTGGTGAAATGTCTTTCTTTCTCTAAGCATTAGCCTAGGCCAAATTCTTTATTGTAACAACACTGTTTTAATAGGAGCTTTTCTTTTATATTAGCTAACCCCAGTACAGTCTTACTCTACAGGTTGACCATTGTCAACAGACTTGGGGAACAATGGATGACTTTTATTTTTTTTTAGGTGGAAATCTAACCCATCGATTTGAAGAAAATGAGATTCAAATCCCAGCTCAGCAACCAATTTAGTGTGAATTACAGAAGTCACTTAATCGTCTTATATTTCAGTCCCACCCAACTTAAGAAAAAAACAACAACAAAAAAAAAACAGAAAGCAATTTAACTTCCCCTTGTAAACAAGCTATCAGGTACGTCATCTACTAATTCCTACTCTTTATTCGTATAATTATTTAGTCACTGACACAGTCGCAAATCACTGGCAGTTGAAGGTTGTCAAGAAGGTGTTAAATAGACCATCTGACATTTGATTAACTTAACTGTTATTAGTGATGTTTCCCACTAATCTATACAGGGTGAAGGAGCCCACTAGCATTTGTTTACCTTAAGTTATATTCCACTTGCTTGCTGAAGCTGAAACGATTGGCCTGAAATCATCTGTAAAGATACAATCAGTTAATCCCCCTGTTTATATTAGCATCCTTCACAGCTGCAATGGATTACATTTGCCACACTGTGTCTGTGAGCGTTGAACACATTATACTTGAAATAGCTAGGTTTGTTAAAGCGGCTTGTTGGTGTCTAAATGTGTAACTATGCATATTGTGCTATGCATTCAATTGTTTTAACCGAAACAAAACAAAGGACAATGATTGGCACTATATCCCAGCTGCAAACATCTGATAACCCTGAATGTAAACAGCATTAGAAAAATCCAGTTAAATTCAAATCTTAACCTGTCATGGAGAAGTGTCGTATTCAGCAAATAAGCAGAAGGAAAAAGTACCATATACAGCAACTGCTAAGTCAGTGTACCCTTTCAAATACAATTAAATTGGCTCAAATTGTCCAGATTTAAACAGGGTATTAGAATGCTGATGTTGTGATTAAAGAAAACAAGTTTCATATCAAAGGAAAAAAAAACAAATATGCACATAAGTAGTGCTTATGTGGTTATCTTAAAATAAAAAGAATAAGCAGACAGAGATTTCTTCTTAAATTTTATAAAACTATTTTAATGGTTTAAAACGTTTTGCTATAAAACAAATATTATAAAAACTCTTTGGTGCTCCCAAGTGGCGCATCCGGTAAAGGCACTCCGCATGGATGTCGTCGGTTTGAGTCCAGGCTATTCCACTGCCGACCCTGAACGGGAGTTCCCAGGGGGGGGCACACAATTGGCCGAGCGCCACAACTCTTTGAGCGTGTCAATGTGTTCCTATATAACACACACAGCCACAAAGTGTGCAGATGTTTTTTGTTTATATTTTTTTAATTTTAAAGTGTTCTATGTACTGGCTGAATTGTTTTTTCTCCTTTGTTTTTATACTTAAGAATCCAACTTTTTTTTTTAAGTTTTAAGTCATGACATTTTCTCTAATTTTTAATTTCAGTACATGTTTTTTTTATATATATATACTGCTCATCTCTGGTTGTAAACAGCTTAATGAACTCCCAGGCTCCTGGCCTTTTTCTAAAAGTAATTGGTAAATTTGTTTACTGGATTTGTGAATCTGTTGTTTGTGTTCCTGATTGCCTAATAAACCGAATATAGCTCAAGGAACAAAGAAATACCAAGAGACAGCTAATAAAATTCACATGATTGAGCAGACATGTCCCTGGGTGACTCACCCACTTATTTCTTGGATCACTGGAAAACTCTACCAGGTCTCGGCAGAACCATGGTTTCCATTTCCAGATCCCAATCTTGAGTTTAATGAGGGTTATTTTAACAGTTTCTCTCCTTCACCATGTTCTTGAGTTGCAGTCACAAGTTGTAAGCATGGGTTCTGATAATCTGTTGCATTAAAGGTCCCCTTTTATATAGAGAGGCAACTGTTAGGCTTTTTTATGTATTTATTTTTTGCAGAAGAACTCATTTGATCAGAGCAACTTGCTAGAAAATGTCACATTTCAGCTTGTAACTTCAGCAGTTGCGTAAAAGTTTTTGTCTTCTATGACCTTATGTTTGTGTTTCTGTCAAGAAAAGATAAGAACTGTACTGAACTTTGCATGGATTTCCACGGAGTTTCATAGGATTGCATAGGAATAACATCTGAATAACAAATGTTTTGTAGTTATTTATTTTATAATTATTTTTTTGCAGTCCTGAAGATAATGGCCATAAATTCATAATGCATTAAAGTAATGCATTGGAATTCATAGGCAATTGCAGTGTAACTAGTATTTTTTTTAATTCAGTAAATAAATCATGTACATTCTACATCTGATTGGCTAATACATAATCACCAAATACTCGTGGCTGTTAGCAGCAGGAATCGTACAATAAACTTACACTTAAGATTGTGTAATGGTTAGTTTGCTTCTTCCAAATCTTTTTGGCAAGACAGAACTTTTTCAGAGTGAAGTTTATGAGATATCAGCTAACTCATTACCAGATTTCCTAGGCCTTTCCCTCACAGTGCAACAAAAACCAAGGCCTATACATAAGTACACATTAAAATATATTTATTGCACAGTACACGCTCTGTTAATGACTAACCAAAGCTAGCACACTTAGTATATCAGTTCATGTGAAGAAGACTAAATCTGACTTAAAGATTAATATAAAGGAGATTGATGATAACACTATGTAACACAATTTTTGTTCCTGGGTAGTAAGTGTTATTTCCTAATTGCTTATGCCTCAAAAGTATAGAAAATGGCTATTATTCCCCACAAACTTTGCTTTTGTGACCAGGACAGTGATATTTATAATATTTACCTATTTCCAATGAGAAAACGGTCTTTTCGTTCACATAAAGTCAGAAAAAAACAACATATGAATCCAAATTAACATGTATTTATACTAAAGTAATACAAAAATGACTACAAAAGATTTAGAAGTGAGTAGTTTTTCGAGATTTACGATTATACTGTAAATCACTTTCACGAATCAGCCCCCAAATGTAGTCTCCCATCATGTTCTCGATATACTGTCCTTGGTAGCGGCGTTCAAAGTCCAGTATATCCTGGTGGAAGCGCTCGCCTTGCTCCTCCGAGTACGCTCCCATGTTCTCCTTGAATTTATCAAGATCAGCATCAAGGATATGGACTTTGAGGGACATCCTACAGCCTATTGTGCCGTAGTTCTTCACCAGAGTCTCAACCAGCTCCACATAGTTTTCGGCCTTGTGATTGCCCAGGAAGCCACGAATCACTGTGACAAAGCTGTTCCAAGCCACTTTCTCCTTACTAGTGAGCTTCTTGGGGAATTCATTGCACTCCAGGATCTTCTTTATCTGTGGTCCGACGAAGACACCAGCTTTGACCTTTGCCTCAGACAGCTTAGGGAAGAAGTCTTGAAGGTACTTGAAGGCTGCCGACTCCTTATCTAGAGCTCTGACAAATTGTTTCATAAGGCCCAATTTGATGTGCAGTAGTGGCATCAGCACCTTCCGGGGGGCCACCAGTGGCTCCCACTTGACGTTGTTCCTCCCCACAGAGAACTCGGTCAGTCCCGCCTGTGGTAGTGCGCCTTGGTGTCGCTACTGTCCCAAAGGCAAAGATAGCAGGGAAACTTGGTAAAACCGCCTTGGAGACCCATCCGGAATGCCACCATTTTGAAGTCTCCTATGACCTTGATGCCATCTCAGAAAAATGCAGATATGTATCCACTTAGGCAGCTGGAACTAAACTGAACTGGTGGGCTTAAGGCCCCTGTATTTATACTACTATTTATATTACTGGAAAGTTCTAGAAAGTTCTAGAAGTTACTCCAAGTTTACTCAGCACTGAATCTATGTGGAATGTTCTGGAAAATAGGTAAATTTCAAAATATCACTGTCCAGGTCACAAAAGCAAAGTTTGTGGGGAATAATAGCCATTTTCTATACTTTTGAGGCATAAGCAATTAGGAAATAACACTTACTACCCAGGAACCAAAAAAATGTGTAATGCATTGTTTATGCAGTTTTTTGCCTAATTTGAACAATCTGACAATGAGATTTGTATATTCATATAATGCAAATACAATTTGGGTGCAGGCTCAAACCAAGTTTTTTGACATAGCAAAGCTAATTAAAGTAAATTTATATAATGCTTTCTCTTGTGCATAACTGTGTATATAGTCCGGTTTTCAGATCCATTGTGGCTCTTGGTGATAAGTTTGATATTTATTTTCCAAAACACACAGCTTCTGAATGCTAATATGTACACCAGTACATTATACAAATATGTAGTGGTAACACTTTCACCAGACTCTCAAAACATTTTGGTTTAAAACAAAAAAACTCTCTGTAAATTAGTACAAAGTGCTAATGGTAAGTTAAAATGTCCCAGTACTGTTCGGTTTATCAATTGAAAGGAGCATAAGGCCACGTTTTGTAAATGGTTCAATAGTTTCCATCAAGGTGTCGTGCAGTTTGTTGCTGAAACTAGTTTGCCACAAACTCGTGTTCTGCCCATGGTGAACTTTGGACAAATGTGTGTAGTGTTATTATTTGGAGACACCACTATTGTGTATCTAACGAATAGGAGATAACATTCTATTTTTGCTTTGCCCCAAGTAGCTCATAGAATACTGTGTGTCAATCAGTTCATTTGAGATGGCGGTTCTGTTTGGTCCATGTGTATTCATGCAGCTAATGTCTAGATGGTTTGTGTTAACAACCAAGCCACTCTGTCCACTTCTAATCTTGCTTTTAAATATATTTTAAATATTTATGCTACATTGATGTTGCCAAACAAACAACAGAAGAGTATAAACTGAGGCATATCCCTCAGTCCTCTTATCTCTCTGATAGATCCCCTTTTATAATAAAGAAGCAAGCATTCCGACACACTGGAGCCACTGAACACTAATGCAATAATATTTGTTTTCTTTTGTCAGTCGGGGCCAGTTTATAATGTAGTGGCACCAAGGCAGCATTATGATTTGCCCTTGTGAGACAGCCTTTCTTTATGTATGTATGTATGTATGTATGTATGTATGTATGTATGTATGTATTTATGTATTTATTTATCTGAACAGTAAACTATTCAAAATTCTAACCTGAAAAAAGTAATGTGAAAGGGATTCACCCATGAATGTGTTGGTGTATTCACTTTCCAGCATGTCTAATCTGTGTTATATCCTTAATAGTCTAGAGACAGCTTTTGGGAGATTTTGGCAACATTGATAAATATAGGATAAGACTAATTCTTTCTGATATTGTCAATAGGTGGTGACTACACAGCTAACGTATTTCAGGTTGTCATTAAAGACATAGCTAAAGCATCATGAGGCAGGTTTATCTATGTGTTTAAACTAAAATACAATGTGCCCCTTTTAAACAAAAAACAAAGTTAATAATACATAATTTGTAACACACAACTTAAGCATACAGTGTTGAGTACCTAAACTAATCCCCAAAGCTGTTTTTACTTGTTTAATATTGAATAACTGCCAAAATGGCTTTTGTTTAATCAGTGTGTTTATTTTCTTGCATCAATTTTAAATCATATACTTTGTCATACTTGGTTTAAAAGCTGTCAATCTTTAATATTAATCAGCAGTGAGTGATTTGGAAAAGTATATGCTGGGTTGATTTGCTTTGGGTGAATAGGAACAAAAGGAATGATACCTCTAAGCATACATCTTCAAAGGCAGACTTCAGTAAGGTGTGATTAAAAAGTATTGTCCATTTGGTGTTCTGAAACCAAATAAATCAAGGGAGAGCCAGGTATGTGAGTGTGGAAGCAGTTTGCACCAATTTGCAGCAATTCCCACGAATATGCTAACTGTAGCATTTAACTGGGGTAGGCATTGACTTGATATTTTTTGTATTTTGGAGTGAAATGGATTGGAACATATAGTATAAGCCAGGGCTTCCCAAACCCGGTCCTCAGGGCCCCAGTGTCTTCTGTTGTTCATTCCAACTGAGCTTTCAACTACTTAACTAAACCTTTAATTGAACTATTCATTCGCTTAATTTTACCTTTTGAATTGTTCTCTGCTCTCAAAAAGGTGCAGATTTCAAGTTAACTATAACATTTAAGTAACTTGAAATCTGCAACTTTTGTAGGCACTGAGAACAATTTAAAAAGGTAAAATTAAGCAAATTATTAGTTCAATGATGGGTTTACTTAAATAATTGGGAGCTCAGTTGGAATGAAAACCAGAAGACACTGGGGTCCTGAGGACCGGGTTTGGGAGGCCTTGGTTTCAACAGCCTGCAAAATGACCTCAGCCTGAATTAGAAGGATAATGGAGGAGTAAACAACCTGGATTGGATACACTGGGAGGAGAAAAAGAGAATTAGTGCTGATGCAGACAGGCTTTGCTGTGATGTTTGCTATTGACAAGCAACTCTTTTTTTTCTTTCTTTTTAAACATGGGCAGTGTGATCCTGGTACATGTGTCAGCTGAGTCTGGTTACTGCCTTTTCCCAATTACATTACTTTATCTATTTATGGCTTATTAAAAACACATGCTTTTTAGCCACTGCCAAACCTCACCCTGCGAGCTTTGCTGTAAAATTTGATTAAAGGCATTGAAACAAAACCTATATTTATTAAAACTTTAAATTAGTCCATATTTTTAAACCCTAATCCTTTTAAAGTGTTTGAGTTGGCAAACAATGACTATGATTGTAAGGATTTGCTTGCCCTGTCATAAATAATGCAGTAGAGGATGTGAAACCCATTTTAAAGGGCAAGTCTCAAGAAGTTGAGTGCAAAATCTTCAAATTAAACGTCTAAAGAGGCCATATGCAGAGGGAAACCCAAGACAAAAACACAAATCATTAAAGCTGCTGTAAACAAAACTACATGGCCCATAATCTAAATATTGCCGCTGTTAATAATCTGTGAAAAGCAGGTAGGTTTACAAGTTTTAGGGCACTATTATTAAGATCTTCCACAAGCAGATCTCCTCATCATAAAATATCATATACCTTTAATGATTTTAGATAGCTGAAGAGACTCTTCATTTGTAACTTCATGTTAAATTTCAGTTCTGATAATAAAATTGTATTTTTATTTTAGTAGTGATATTCTGATGCTACATATTATATGCTACAGCACTATTTTATTGAATTGATTTTGATAATATTCATTTTTCCTTTATTTTCATTATGAAGAAACTGTTGACATTATGGCTATGCTGTTATTTGACAACACACCAGATAGTTAAAGGTATCACACTCTCTTTCACCTAATAACTGCAAACGCATTGTAAAATCAATGGCCCATATCAAATAGCACTAAATGCTTACAATCTCACACTACATTATCATTTTCTCAGTTCTCTAGGCACTTTTATTTATTCCTCATTTTAAAAAGATGTATACTCAACCCCCTAGTCAATGACAATGACTTAATACTAAGTCTCCATCTGATCCAGCTCTTACCATACAGTATTGTAGATTTTAACGTCAAGTTGTACATCTACGAATTTGAAACTTAATATAAAAGCATGGCACTGTAGGGTTTAAGATTATCACCCCTAGGGGGATAAGTGGGTCTGCACTGTCTCAAGCAGATTGCAGGTTTTCTAGGTATTAAGAAGATGCTTCCACCAATGAAAACAACATGAAGTTGAGTAAATCTGATTTAATAGTACAAGCTACTAATTATTACGCATACATAAAAAGAAAAAGGTGTTACTGCAAGCAAGATATAACTCATTTACTGAGCAATAACACAGACCATCTAATTAAAAGTCCACCAGCATAGGGTTCATTCATATGGAGTAGGTTGTGTTGCTGTCATGAGATGAAAGAAGCTAAGAGGATTAAGTTTAGGGTTAATAATAAACGAAAGTATGCACACGCCACAGATTAGATATGTAAATATTAGGTCTTTGCATAAAGTTGAAAAGTATAGGAACTTACAGCCACTTGTAATGACACAACCTTCATATAATAAACCTGAATATAATAAACCCTAAAGTCATTACACAAAGTGGATTGGAAAGATCTGAATTTTGGTTTTTATCTTCACAGTTTCTTTGTGTAGGTCGTCACACTTCATTTAATAACCCTGTTTCTCCCTCCCCTTACACCAGTTTGACATAGCTTACAAGAGCTGAAAAAGTAACTATAGTCTATGGTATTTCATGGAAGAGAAAAATCAGATTCAAGTTAACGTACAATGTTTAAATATAACGACATCTGCTTAAAATTAGTAAATTAAGAAAATAGGACTAGATGTCCTATTGGCTCACATTTATCAGGTATTGCTGTATATTTAAGAATCTTAAGCACTGAAATGTGTCCGTTTTTCTTTTATAATCATGTGTGACAAGCAAAATCCTTGAAACAGGCTCTTATTTTTGACATACACCAAACTGACTTTCCTCAATATACTAAACAAATATGTTTGCCCTTTTTCTGCTTCAGTAGTTTCACCAACACTACCACATATCTTTATTATTCATCTAAACGGGTGTTTTCAGTGTGGATTTGTGTTGCTAAAACTGAAACAAAAGCCCATAAAGAATTATAAAAGGTATTCATTACAAAAGGTATAACTTATTCAACTTTAATTCTCAATATTAGCCTAAAAGAAAAAATACAGATGTGTATTTTTTTTGTTATTTGTTTTTGTATTTTATTTATTTATTTAGACATTAAATGTAAACATCTTTAAACATTTCATGACAAAAAAAATCTCCAGATAGAGTTTAAAGTAGCATATGAGATTTTAGATGATACATTTAATAATAAACAGAAGCTTGATGTATTCCCAGAAGATATAAGCCAAAAAAAAATACACCTTAAGTGCAGCACTGAGAGAATGCTTTGCTGCTATTGTTCAGAGTCTTTTCATGATTGTCTTTAGATGGCATAAAAAGTCTGATGACCAGATTTAGTGACCATGCCAAAATTAATCAGAGATTATTTCAAAAGGCAGTGACCCTGTGATAATTGGCAGGTCAAGTGGGGTCAGAATCTGTAACCACCTGGTCCCTGACAGCGTTAAGCACTCAGATGTCCCAGATTGCTAATGAAGGATTAGGCATACATAACAGGGTTCATGTAACATACATAATGTAATTGCAGAGTTTCTGCTTGGAACAATGTATTAAGTACCTTACCTCTCTCTCCCCTAAAGGAACAGGCATATGTGCCTAAGTATGATATATATTAATGTGTACCGGTATATATAGTTCATAAAAGGTAACATGACGTATTAAAAACACAAGTCTGTTCAATATTGGTACATTTCAGTATTTTACACAGCTTTTTCAGCATTTAACATGTCCTGCCATTTTTTGTTGGGAATGCCAGGCAAGGTTTTAAACTGCTGAATTGTTTGTTTAAATTTGTGTTCTTTTATAAATTATTATCAAAATTAAAGAATGATAAAATACAATTCTACAAAATGTGTATGCTATCGCATTCATTACAATACATTCTGAAGAAATTAGACTGACATCAGGATTTCATCACCATTCAAACACTGCAAGAAGGAAAAATGGAAACATTTGGCATATTACAAAACAGCGCATGTTGACTGTAGCAATAACAATTGTCCCGAAAAAAGATAATTTGCCATTTTTTTAAAACAAACAAAGAAGGTTTTTTTGGTTTTTTGGTTTTTTTTAACCACCAAAACTGTTCAACTGATCCTGTCAAAAAGTAAAAATTTCATGGCGGTCCACTGGGCCTGAAAATGAAACTGCAGCAAGTAAGCATGTAATCAAATCACATTGTGCAGTGAGCCTCCTAGCTGGCTTTGCTACCTACTTCATATGTATTCATGTATTGCCCTCCTGGGAGTCGTTTGAATTTGGCATTTCTGTGGTTCCAGTTCAAATAAAGATATCTACCTGGTTGATTGGACCTGCTGGGTGCTGCTGCTTGCACAGTTATACAATATGCTTTAATAATATTGTCTTTGTAAGCATTTGATTAAAACATCTTTCACACACACAAAAAAACTCACACATATTTTATTAATTTAGTATGTGTGGCATAAGTGTAATCTATATATCTTTAGCCACTCTAGCTCTAGCTTAGCAGAACTGCCTTTTACCTGTGAGTAAAATTAGAATGGCAGCAACTGAGGGCTCATCTGCAGCATTTGCATTGCAGTTTTATCTGCTTACCCCAGAGTTCAGTTTTACCCACACTGATAGCAGCAGTGCAACCCTTAATGTTAAATGAATTTCTAGGAACACACTGCTTAAAGTCTCCCACCTGAGTACACTCCATGTGATTGATAGTGAGCATTCATTTATAGCATAGCCCTTTATTGTGATGCCCTACAGCACATGGTTTAAAATAACAAGGTAAAGTTGCTATATGGTTCTGCAGTACAATTAAGCGAAGGGATTTTTGCTTAACATGAAACCAAAACTTGATTGAGTGTCTAGATTAGTTTGTCATTGGTGAGAAAAAAGGTGTTCCTCATTTATAAACCCAGAACTGGATCTCCACACCTGGCAGTTCTCAACAACTGCCATTTGATTTTAAGTCTCAATCCTATCCTGTTTTAAATGGCACACGATCCGCAGGTTTGGTTCAGTAATCCAATTAAGAAAGCTTCTTGACTTTGCTCCGACTTTACAAAATGCTTTTTCTTTTTACAAAATGTGGGTTACCATATATCTAAATGGGAACAGTACTGGTTGGGGTGAAAAAAGTGTCAGCCAATTTCCAGGATTCTTCAGGCTGTCTCCCAAGCAGACTCTCTGGAGTCTGTGCAGCAATTTTCTGTAGCCACCTTCAGTGACCACAAGTACAGCCTTTCATTGTGGTTTCTGTACAGTTCAATGTATTTCAGCACATTGATTAGTGCAGACATTGTGCATGCTGCATCAAGAGGCTGGTCTATGTGACCAACACTTATCTGCGCAATGAAAAAAAAAACTGACTGGAATCAATCAAATCAGATGCCAAAGTGAAGCCTGAAAATAGACCAAAAATAATTAACTAATATAATAAATTACTTTATTTAAGGTTGATCATAAAATGTCCTCATAGTTACAGCACAGATATTGTACTGTCATCCTGATATGACAACACAATGGTACTGATATGACATAACCACAATAAACTACCAGTGTGCATACCATTAGGATACCTTTGTAACTGGCCTTGTGCTATCATAACACCTTAGTACAGAACCATTGTAGAACCACTATCTATTAAGATCATTTGGTATGCGTAAGGTTTTTTCCTGACCTTTTGGTTATTATAATTGCCAATATGTACTGTCTCTGTATGTATTAAATCTATATCTTTACAAAAAATAAATACCAATCCAACTTTGTATTCTTATGATTGATTTCTACAAACAACAAATATATTAAATTGCAGAGATTAATGCTATATTGGAAACTATTGTGTAACATTTTGTTTTCGGTATGTTAACATTTTATGTTTAATTAAAAGCAGCAACAACAACTTTGCAATCATCTTTTACTGTTAGTTGCTTTCTGATAAGGCAGTCTATGGAACTCAGCTTCATTGTAAAAACCATCTGTATAAATGACTCACCATCCAGCCGAAAACACACAACCTCTTAGTTTGTCATTTGACCTTGGGAAAAGTTTGTACGAACATTTTTAAACTGAATTGTTCTTTGGGCCTTTGCTTTGTTTTTTTCAACAGGTATTTCTTAATTCTATTATTCTACAGTACATTAAATGTGGCTATCCTATCGGTTGCACAGGCTGCTAAAATAAAGCACACATAACACAACAACCAGGGCTATTTTGTTACATGGGACAATCAGCAAGAACAATGCTAAAGACAATCAGCAAAAGAATGCTAAAAAACACATACAAAACATGGTCACATATCTCATCGGAGTTGTCTATGATACAGTTTCAAAGATATAGTTATTTACGGAGGTGGCTCACTGGTGATACAGATATAGTGTGGAGTTGTGAAGAACGCAGTTAAAGTTTTACAAAGTTCCTCCACTTAAACTGTGTAAAATGAGCAGAAATCAATTTTGGATTAAAGGAGAAGCACATGCATTATGACCCCATTTCCCTTAAACAAAAGAAGATATCAAATGGAGGAGCTTTTCTCAAGTAAAAAGTTTATCAGTCACTGAAGTAAAGATATCCTGGCAAGGCAAAGCTTCACCTGCAAATTACACATTAGCTATCCTGAATCTTGTATGCAATGCTAAAAAGTGTCTGTGCCTCAGACTTCATATTAAGAATGTAATAATGCTGTTTTAATGTCAGTTGACAATCACATTTAAATGTGAACAAAGGGGGAAAGCCAGTCTCACGTTTGAATAATACCATCCCCTTAGAGATGTTAGCAACTGCCATCTTTACTTTTCAATGAGCTGTCATTTCAAAAGCTCTGTTAATATGCTGATACGAAAAAAGCTGTTTTTATTTTCAAATCTGTATCATGTCACTTTAAATTGATGCTCCTTTGCAAATGTTATGAATAGGTTTAGAGTAATAGGGGGCTAGTTCTGACAGCTGGTATTGCCTGGCACAGATCTGTTATTGTATATTTGAGATGGCTTGTGTCACACACCAAGATTAAAATAATCACTCACACTTATTAACAATGAAGTTGTGTGACGTGGTGATTATATCCATTGCATATAATTACTCAATAAATGTGCCAGTTACCAGCTTATCGGGAATCCCAATAGTGTATTGTTTTCCATGCATGCTTATCTGGGATCATGATTTCCAGGAAAAACTTGACATTTTATACTTGTGCCTAATCCAATAATTTGAGCAACATGATGAAAAATATCACCGGAATTGTAAATCCTTAATTTAAATAATTAAAAGCAGAATAAAAAATTTGATTTGCAAATGCTGGTAAGGCCAAATTGCCTGTTTCTCCTTGAAAAAGTAGCTATTGCTGCTAAAAAATACCAGTAACATTTCTAAAATACTGTCTTGCTTTTATATTTAATTCTTATTTAAAAAGAAAAAAAGTTTAATAATGCAGGTTTATTTTAATTTAACCCATATCATCAAAATGTATGCAAACAGAGTGTACTTTTTAGCTGCAGTTTTATGCAGCATACCAATGAGCAGCCTGATGGCTCTGCTGTGCATTCATGCAGGTCTAGCTTGGTAGAACAATGACCTTGTTGAAGGCTCCTTCTGAAAGAGCCCTCACGTTGGCTAACAAATAGATGCCTCTGATGAGACCACAGCCACTAACCGGGGGGGGGGCCTGAGGCCTCGTGAGATTAAGAAGCTCAAACTGTGGGCTCACACACTGCATTCAACTCACGTTCTGGTGTCCCCCTCATGTTTAAAAGAGCTGCCAGCCCCTATTGTCCACACACACTGGGCTTATTTCAATATTAATAAATAAAACGATTCACAAGTTCAACGTTATGTTCTTCAACCCTGCCACAAAATGGCCATTGTGGCTTAATTGAAAAAAATGTAAATACTCGTTACAGAGGGGTCCTTGGGGGTGCACGCTGCATTTATTAGACTCTGGCATTAGTTCAGCCTGATGTGTCACTGCGCTGTGTATGTGATCCAAATCACAACACAATCTAGTAACTTAGGCAGTAAAAAGAGAAATAATAGCTTGCAAACTTGTTTTTTTTAATTTTTTTTTAAATTATCGAGATAAGATCATGGAACATGGTGATATGATTCAAACATTTCTGATTATCCTACCATAATAAAAGATTTGATAGCTTACAAAATGATAATTTGGTGAAACACTCACTACTTCAGTCAGTCACACACCAATGTGCATTTATGCAAAGCATTTGCCTTTTTTTAACACCATATGCTTAAAGCAAATAGATGCATTTGACAGTAAATTTCACTGTAGAGCACAACCAATTTACTTAACAGCACAATCGGTAACCAGACTTGTTAAAAATCTGTGTTAATATTCTAATACATATGGATTGTTATACAGTTATAATGCATCTGTATTTTTCAAAATACAGATGCATTATAACTGTATAACAATCCATATGTATTAGAATATTAACCATTCCTATTTTTTTATTAGACTGCATGTGAAGAGTGTTAAAAACATCCTGTTTTTCCCAGGACGGTATGACTGCCAGGTCAATCTCAAGTCAGGAATGAGTCAGCTTTATGTAATCTTAAAGGAGATCTATGGGTCATGTTGACTGCCTGTTAGGAAGATAGGTAAAAATGCAGCTACAATCAGAATTGGCAATTTTGTCCCCTAGCTTCTGCTGCAGATAAGATAAGCCAAGGTAGAAGCAAGCCCTTAGAAATAAAACATGCTACAGATGCAAACAAGACCTTGTCTCTATTCATCGGTATTTTAATCCCAGGTTGGCTCCATCTGGACCCCTTTTTGAGACTACCTATCAGGTTTTACAGCTGCCTATTGATCCAAACCCACTGGTTGCCCTTTCTCAGCCTGATTCTGTTTGGTTAGAAGCAGGCTACACCTAATGCTAATGTAGGATATATCTCAAGTTATAAATCACATAACAGAAATCAACCAAACGTTAAGGTTTTGCCAACATTCCAGCAAGGGCGCTGGAACTAGGGGTGCTGGGGATGTGGCCGCACCCCCTGGCTTTGCATGGCTTCCATAGTATACAGGGGTTACAGTTTTGTTCAATGGCTTTCAGCACCCCCACTTTAAAAATTATTCCAGTGCCACTGCATTCCAGTACTTCTTATCCTGCATACAGATATCATCCCATGCGTAGTACATAGAGCAACATTTACAGCAACTATTTTCTATGTTTTAGTAGTAGTTCCTGAGTACATTTTGTTTTTGTGATTTTACTAATGTTTTAGTACAGGGTGTCTCTTAGTGCATTCGTGGTCCTTTTACCCAAACTGCACAAAATGAGAAGATTAAAACCTGCTGATTTTCTAAATCTAGAACCAAACAGTACTACTATTCATGGCCATTTATACACATTAAAGCTGTTTGCTTCTCAGTTGTATATCATTTACATGGAATTACATGGAAAAAATGAATGATGCAACATTATTGTTTTATTATTTTTGTGGGTTTTTTTAAGAATTTAGTTGAATATTTTTATATCTGTACAAATCATAAAATGAATGAACAGAATAATACAAATATCAAATACTTTGCTGCCCACACTGTCGAGGAGCTTGGGAACAGAAAAGGCTACACAATAATGTCAATGAACGCTCCCCTCTTCGATTTTCTCCACCATATTGCATCATCAACATAAGATGCCTTTTAATTATACATCCACTACCCCCCAAGATTTAACAACCACTACACATAAGCTGTAAAACACTTGAGGAGTTTAACCCCCACCCCCTTTGCTCTTTCCCCTTTTAAATATCACACTCTGATCCCTGGTTCTTAGCTCCTCTGTACTAGGCCTATTCGGAGTAATTTCCAGCCTCATATTCTGCGCCTGTTGTCAAGGCGAATATTCCCAGAAGCTTTCCTTCAAAGATTGTCAGCATGATTGATGTTCCATTAAATATTGTTGCTGAAATGGTAAAACATATCACAATTAGATTCAAATTTTTAAATCATGAGTAACATACTGATTATTACTTTAGCAGTTTTGTAAAAATTAATGGGTGTTTTATTTTGTAAAGCATCATATGGACAACATGATACCGAATATTTATGTTGTGTTTATTTTTATTTTTATTTATTTATTTTTTACCAATTTGAAATACCCAATTTGAATGCCCCTCCGCTTATGTCAGAAAAACAGGTAACCTCCGTGTCTGCTATTGGGCCAATCGCCTCTTTTTCTAATCTAAATAACAAAATGACCAAACAAGCCCAGGATTATCTAGAAGACATGGAGTACTGCATTTTAGTATTGTCACAGAACAAGTTATAAGGGACACAATGACGCAATAGAAACAAAATCCCCCACTGGTAAGGCCCCTATGTGCAGATCACACCATAAAATAACTATGAACAGCAATAAAGCTCTATGGTTGAGGCCTCAGCTCATTCATATTGTGTTGTATCGTTATGTGATGATGTCAACACACATAGTTAAATCACCACATGGAAGTTAGCCACAGCATGTTTAATTAAAGCACTGTATTTTATAATAACCACATTTATCAGAAGAATAACTACCTCTTTTAATAACAAACATATTTTTGGTCTGTAATTGCAATTAAATCTTTTGCAAAAATGAATTTGGAAGATTTTTTTTTTTTCTCTGGACAATCCCAAATTAGCATTCCAGTGATGGTACTAAGCAACTGAACAGTTCTTTTTACCCTGTCGTGTTTTTCCTCCTGGTGAGGAATATGCTTTGTATGATTGCCATTAAAATGATAAACTTGGAGGGGGCATTCTGTTTGTGTAGGGTTCAGTGGAAATGATTTGAAGACCATAATCCTTTACATATTGTCGGGAAATTCACTTTCTGCTCTTGTTTACACAATTATTCAGTCAAAAAATAAAATCGAATTACCTAGTTTTTCTTTTATATCACCCTGGTGGAAGCTGTATCCCTTTCAATATAAAATTATAGCAATGTAAACACGAAAGGGAGCATATTACACATTGAGCCCTTATTAAACTACTCCAAATATTCCAACCTTCACAAAAAATGTATTGGATTACTGTATTGGAAAAACATCTGTGGGAGCTTTCACCTACAAATACAAGCCCATTGCAGGAAGTAAAGAGATGAAGTCCAGATACAGAGGCAAGGACTGTATATTTAATTCACACATTGTGCTGGTGGTGTTGATATATCATCTTCCACAGACACACTGCTTCTCTCTCCTTATCAAAGCAGCAGGGATTGCTTGGCCCCTTGGGCTTGTTCCTGCTGATTAGATCCTCATGTGTACAGATGAGTTACAGTATTTATTTTTAGAAATGTTGAAAAAGTGCTTTAAAGATATGTTGGGCGGATACTCTAACCGTTATTATATGGTAATGTCATGAGTGACTATAATTAGTTGGGGTTGTGCACATTATATTTTGTTTTGTTTTATATTTATATTTTATTAGTATTTTGGTTTTTCACATTTGTTGTGTCACATTTTGTTTATTACCGAAAGGAAGGCACGTTGCTGCTTATTTTGTATTATTGTGTAAAATTATTTTGGTGTGTGTGATTAATTTGTAATACGGCACAGGTGATTAGAGGGAGAAAATCGTCCCAATTCCAAATACAGCCAGGTGTTTTCCATTTGCACCAATTCACTATCATTGACAATCCATTATAAAAAGGGAACTAAAAGTACAGGAAGGGGGCACGTGGTTCCAGGGGAATCGAACGGAGGACACAGGAAGTCGGCCTTCCATCCATCCATCCATCCATCCATCCATCCATCCATCCATCCATCCAGACAGACAGACAGACAGACAGACAGACAGACAGACAGACAGACAGACAGACAAACCTGGATGATAACAACAAGGATTATTTTTAACTCTAAAGAGAATACAGAAGGATTAAAACACGGCAGACCGATGGAAGGAAGAACTGGTCAGAAACTGATAGCAAAGCTAAGTATTTATCCTTAAATTATACTTTTGAAGCGCCGCTTTTTGATTAAAAGAAGACTGGTAATATTATTACGCAGGGGACTGTGTGGCATTTGACAAATGATTCAGAAGTAAAGACACTTGGCAGAAATATTTAGATTTACCAAAATTAATTGTGGTTTATGACAAGGTGTTGTACTGCATGAACGTTAATGTAGCTTATGCCACAAAGGTTACCAGTCTCCTATGTTAACGGCTGAGAAGAGTCTTGGGGCTGTGACTCTGTGTCATTTCAAGGCCTCTCTGTTTGGAGAGATGGCAGCTATTGTTTAATAGCTGCTCTGAGAGGCAACTTAAACAAACACTGAATGTGGGGGAAAAAGAATGACATGATAGGTCATTTGTAAAGCGATGAGCCAAATCTAAACAAGGATTTTTTAAAGAATTGATTCAGGCATTGATCTTTTGAATGCAAGCACTAACATTGTAGCTTTAAAAGACACATCTTATCCCATCGCTGATTCATTGGCAACTGCATTCTGAGTTCAGTTATACTCTTTAGACAATAAGAAACTGTTTCCTAAAATAACTAAAGGATTGTATGCATATTTCATGGAATAGATGTAATTGTTTTTAAGAGTGGTGGTAGTAATTCATAAGTTACCAGATCCACTCCATTTAGCCCCTGTTTGTGTCATTTCAAATGCATTTATCACATTTAGTAACCCTTATTCTTGTGTTACACCTCTTTCCAAATTCAATGTATGGCCTTGGGTGCAGTGTATACACTTTTTCCTTTTTGCCTCCAAGCTAATATTTTTGGTTGACTATAAACTATGCCACCATTGGCCTAGCGATTTTATGATGTCATTCAAAACCACTTGCATTTTATTACACCCTTACATGCACTCCACCCCATCTATTATCCAACTTGCAGTCAATGCCACCAAACAAGCTAAGTTATAAGTTATTATTAAAAAAGTGTTTTATTACATAATACATTCCTGTTGGAATGTCACTAGGCTAACTCCAGGCCAGTAAGAGTTAGGGTAATGAGTTGCACTGGGGCAGAACCCTTGTAGAATATGAACATAGATGGATGGTGTGTTTTTCTAAGACATGTGCTTGTGGCTCATGTTTCAGCACCGATTGCCATAGCCCAAGAATCTCCTAAATTTGAAGACCGATTTGAAAGCCCTGAAATGCACGCACGTAGGATAAAGAAGAAAACAGCATCCATCACAGGGAGAAGTTATTGTTTCCTGCTTTCCTTAAATTACCCCCACAGGAAGGGCAAACCCAATGCCATGAACGTGATCATCCATATAACCACAAGATTGTATGGCCATTAACCGTGATAATTTAATTGGCCTACATGGGGATATATTTTTTTTACCCGTTTCCTCCAGTAGACTAATTGACCATAATATGCTGACTCAACTTCCAAGCATTCAGAAAAAAAGAACATAGATAAAATCGGATCTAATTTGAAGTAGTTTGTAAAAACCACAGCACACAGAAGAATTTTCTTCTCTCATTTGTAAAAAAAATTGAATACAATTATGTACAGCATGTCAGACTTGTATAGTATGTGCCAGAGGTAGCAACCACAAGATTCACTACATTCTAACTTTTACATCTATCTTGTTTAGTCTATTAATATAGAGCTGTTCGTTATAGTTTTTTTTTTTTAATGACTTCTGTTGGCTAATTTTGACCAGCACTTCAGACATGCTTTGATAAGAAACAACTGGTGTTTTCAAGGATTTTCAAGGACTCATTCTGGATTGGAAATGCATCGATGGCTTGTCAATTATGGCAACACATGAAAAATGATTTTGGGAATCATGCTACAAAATACCAGAGACTGGGTGTGCTGTTTTATTTGCACTCAGAATATTTTTTTTTTTTTCGGGGGTACCACAAAGACATGGGTTCTTGTCCAAACAACGAACCTCACTTATTCCCAAATTCTCAAACTTTTGTCTTTCTTTCAAACACTACTTGTTATTAATGAACATCACTCATTTATGGATGCTACCAAAGTAGTCTGCATCTGAAGGCCGCAATGTAATTGATTGTTTCTCAGGCTGACAAGGCATACTGAAAGGAAGCCACTGGAGCATTTGAGACCCTTAAAATTCTCCGGCACAGATTGATTTCCTATTAGTCTGTTATCGCTGTTACTTTGAAAAAGGCTCATCTTAAAAGCAATGCCACTTATTACTGACCCCAAATATAGCCAATGCACCAGCTGTCCAAAAATATATGAGACACAGTTCCCCGTAATATCTTTGGCCAGAAAATAATAATGTGGTTATTTCTGTGTGTCATTGTAATCTGTTTGATAAAGGAAGAGTGAGGCAGATATTTTAAGAAAGTATTTATGGGCAGCACATTCTATTGTATGCCCTAGCTTACTATAGAACTTCTGGAACATCACTTCCCAACAGCAACACTCACTAGGAGATGAAGACTGGCGGGTTCCAGTCTTTATCTGTTCATCTCTATCCTCAAAAAGATTACATTTATAAAATTCCCATTAGAATTAAACGTAAATAAAAAAATATATTTATAAGTGTAAATGTATATTAAGTAGTAACATTAACACTACAGTGCTACAAATCACTTTAAATCATCTGCGATGGTTCAAATGTCTACAATCGATTGCAGAATGAACAGTTTTAATTAACTTTGTTTTATAAGTGCATTTTTGCATTCTTTTACTTTTTCTCCTATTATTATTATTATTATTTATTTCTTAGCAGACGCCCTTATCCAGGGCGACTTACAAGATATCACATTATTTTTACATACAATTACCCATTTATACAGTTGGGTTTTTACTGGAGCAATCTAGGTAAAGTACCTTGCTCAAGGGTACAACAGCAGTGTCCCCCACTGGGGATTGAACCCACAACCCTCTGGTCAAGAGTCCAGAGCCCTAACCACTACTCCACACTGCTGCCCTCTCCTAGCCTCGCTCTGTTCCCTTCCCATTAGTACTGTGCACCAAATGTTTTTGTCATCATATTTCACCAGCAGGAGAGCTTGCCCATGGGACAACTGGGATTACTTACTCGGTACCCAATAAATGCATGTCTTTTAAACAAATAGAGTTTACTTAACCTCAAGCCAGGCAGCTAGCATATCCCAGAGTACACATTTAAAACTTTGTTGACTCAAACGCTATTGGGTTTCCAACAACCGCAACCATCAAGGCCAATGGCATCCATATCAACCGCTTACTCATTTGCTTGACAGAGCATTATCTATGTACTGTATGACTTCATCTTTTTAGCTGGAATTATTCCTCTTCATTGTAATTGGGTTAATTAAACAGACACTACTAGTATGGTACTGTCTCTAGCCAATCTCTTTAGCACTTTTTAATATCTACAGTATTAATATTCTGTGTGTGTGTTTGCTGCAGAAAAAGCAAGCAGACAAAGAGGAATGAAAAGCAGTCAGCAAAGGGAGAAGGATGAAGTGTTAAAAGTCATGTTTAATACTGGAGCTTTAGCCAAGCAGAGGGGAAAGGTGCCGTTCGTCATTTAGTAGGCATTCAGCCCAGACTGGGACTTCCTTGAAAAAATCTCCAAGTAAAACAAAGAATTGTGTGAAGTCCAGGCTACATTAAGGGAGGTATTTATAGGAATGAAGTGTATGTACACAGGGAGCTTTTGTTCTGCAGAATAGCAAAGAACAGCATTCGCGACAACCCAGATTAGACTACTTGTAGCCCAGTAAATAACATATCTTAAATAATAGGAACTGCAGAAGGGAATGTGAGTGATAGGACTGTGTACTCTATTTACTTTTTTTAAAATCCCTTCTTAGCTTTGCAAAGCTAAGTTGCAAGTTGAAAAAAAAATATTAGGAATAGTTTTAAATAAATAAATAAAGAAATTCCTTCATGATGTTTAGGCAGTGAGCAAGAAGACAGCCTTGAGACCTTTCAGGGTCAAGTACAGTATAGTCAATAAAATAAATTTTCACCAGTCCTAAACATGCATCTTAAAAGCATGTTTTTTTCTGTGTGACTCAGATGCATCCGATTTTTCTTTAAAAAAAAAAAAAAAAAAAAAAATCATCTCACAGTGACTACAGAGCTTGACTAATTCAAATAAGTAAAGACATTTGTCAAGTTTTAAAATACAATTTTCTTTGTTCAAGTGTTACAATTTAATTATGCTTTACTGTAGAATGGATAATCTTTTCTTTGGTACTTATTTTGTTATCCTTCAGAATGTTTCATTTCATGTGGACACAAAGCAAACAGCCCAAAAGTATGTTACTTCTAGATCACTTCAATGAAATGTACAGACTAATCTGTAATAAGCACCGTAACAGACTTACAGTGATGCCTCTTTCTGAAACAATTCCTTTTGTTCCAGTGTGGAGTATGGTATTTTGAATTAGAAAATCAATTGAAATGTTCAAGAACTGTCATTTTTGGATGTAGACAGGACAACTTAACTAGACATATATATATATATATATATATATATATATATATATATATATATATATATATATATATATATATACTGTATATGATGCCCAAGGTTTAAATAGAAAAGATATACTGTTTATATAACCGGATTCCCCTTTAAGAGAATATACCTGTGCATTACTTACATTACTGTAATGGAGCAAAAAATTATTGAAATGCGGGTTTGTTTGAAGGTTCGCTTTTTAGCTGCCATTGCTATCAAAGACCAGACAAGCAAATGTTGAGTCAGATCAGCTTCAGGTTGTTGTATCAGTCACAGTGCTCTTTCTAATTCCAAAATCATTTGCTATTTTATCCCTGGTAACTCCCTTTTCCAGAAGTGAAAGTATTTCCAACTTTTTTTTCAATTGTAAGTACAACTCGCTTTTACTTTCCTGTAGCCATTTTGCATTAGCGCTGTACACCGGGGGACATTGCTGAAGAGCTTGATCATATTGGATGAATGGTTAGGGCGGATATGTGAGGGGCAGATACATGCCAGATTACTGTGTCTAAGTAATCAGCTTGATCTTTTCAGAATGAATTATACTGCTTATGATTCATTAACAACCGTTTGATATCACTTCATGGTGCTTTCTCTTAATGCTGATCATGCAGAAATATAAATTGACTCAGATCTATAAATCACGACATGGGTCAAGGGCAGCCTCATCACTCTTGGCAATATCTTCATTTGGAATATTGTGCTTTGCCACAGGATCAGGGCATGCTCCCATGATTTTCAATACACACCCCAGACAGCTAGACCCGACTAATACCCTCTCAGTAACTCAATCTCTTTTCCAGCTGCAGCCTAACAAGGTGACCCTGAGGAAGTGCAGAAACAGGATTTTGAGTGATTTTCCCAGGACACAGTACAACTCGATTATCTAAACCCCTAAAAATGTGCTGGTGGACAAAGATGAGGTGGGGGTGATAATGGTAAAGGTTGGACTTTTGTTGTGAAGTAACGAAGGCTTCAACTATGTTATTTATAGACTTGCTTCTAAAATAGCCTTGTAATTTTCAACAAAACATACTAATGGAAGTGTTGAAGAAAGCTAATCCTTAAAGACAGGTGATGAAATAATGTGTCAGTATGCATTTATAGATATATCTCATCCCAGCAACTGAAAGAGGGCTCACCCCCGATATATTTCCCAACTTGCAAAATCATGTAGTGAAGATGGAAATGTTTATAAATACTACAAGCAGCTTTGCATGCAGGTCTATCTAGTCGTTTCTGCAGAAACAGCTTCACCAGACCTCATTAAAACCTTACAGAACCTTACCTTGAATTACAGAACCAGAAAAGAGCATATTTGAATGAAACAAAGACCCAGACAACAGGGAGTCGACTGGCTGCAAATCACTAGCTCTCAAATATTCTCCCTATTGACATACCCCATAGTCTAATTTAGAAAGCCCATCTCTATTTATGAATAACAAGCCAGACAGCTAACCAATCAGGGAACCTAAGTTTAGGATCAGCTGCAGCCAAAGTGCCCTGTACATTTAACTAGAGAATACCCTACAGTATATCGAATTTAAATGAAGAAAATATCTGTGCATGTTACAGTATATTCCATATTATATTTATATAAGCAACCTTATGTCTGTTCATCATAGCGATGGGGTTTGTCTTTGAGGTTCATATATAAATTAATGTTTATTTCATGAATGGATTCAGCTATAGGTGTGAAACCTGTGATTTTGAACAGCTGCCACAGTTGCAGACAGGGCATTCCCCCTAGTTCTTATTTCTAAAAACTTGCTAAATTCAGAAATTCAGCTTTTAGAATTGGTAAAAATATTTTTGCTTGAATAGTTCGTAAACATGGTAAACTATGATCTAATCAGAAATAACAATAGAGCATGAGACACAAAATAGGCTATTTAACAAGTAAGAAATAAAATATTCTGAAATGTGGATGGTGTAAAGTATCCCTTTTAAAGTTGCATCCGACTGCTATATATTCCCTTGAGTATGCAATTTAATAAGTTCAGAAATGACCTAAAAGATGACTGAAAGTAATACTCTGTAAGTATACTAATGGTGTCCTGGATTCCAAAATCCTGGAATATGAGCCCACATTAGAGTTAATAATGCAGGTAAAAGTAATTTATTAACTCAGTCCAGATGTTATAATGCAGCTGTTCTGACAGAAATGAAATTCTGAAGGTAACCTTCCACTGAGGTGCAGGAACTGAAAAAGTTAAAAGTAAAACAAATTAAAGGAATATTTAAAATAACTTAAATAAAATAAGTTTGAATACATTAAATAAATAAATAAGATAGCACTCTGTGATGACAATGTTCCCTATCCAGTAATACGTTTGTGCAAATCGAGGGAAAGCAGAGTCCCCAAAGACTAAGATTCTTGGCTGTTTTGTTCTCTGCTTTGTAATTTCAGATAATAGCAATGGAGACAGTGACTAATCCAGCAGACTTCAGCAGGATATTAAAGGATATAAATAAATACATTTAGTAACTTGTCTCAAATTATTGATGTCCTTTTATTTCCTGATTTTAATGCATTATTGGAGCATTATCCTACAGTAACTTCCTTTAGATCTCATGAGGAACAGTCGGTCTCCTGGTCCCCATTCATAGCAACCAGGGAGCTATGGAACATCATGGGGCTAGCTCATAACATACGAATTGTTACATTATAAATTAAATTCACTTTTATAATGCTTTGTGGACCTTTCAAAATCAAGAATATCAGACAAAAAATAAACTTCTTTAAATTAGTTCATTATCAGTTAATGTTAAATAATAATTCATAAAAACTAGATAAAGTACATGCAAATACTTCAAGAACTGAAAGGAAAATATTACTAAATATAAAGTGTCGGTGGCGTGCCAGTTGAAGGAGTTTCCCCACTATAAACTCTTCGTGTTTTGGGTGTCTGACAATTTATTTTGGACTCATCACATTGACCAAACCTGTGGTAAAACCCATAACAGCTAGGGATTTATGTTCCAATCCTTTTATAATGCCCCAGCCTTTGATTAGACTAGCCTTGGAGTATATACTTTGCCTGGAACTAATCCAATAAATACAACATTGTACAACTGGAGTCAATCATAAGCAAGCTGAAATAATTGAAATTTTACCATGTGGCCTCCTGGATAGCAATGCAGGTACACAGAAGTTCATCATTGGAATATATACAGTATTTTTTTTCTTTACTAATTGTTAAGTAAAACAAATAACATTAATTTACATGTTTACTGTAATGTGCTGCTTGCTTCAGCTGAATCAAACCAATTGAAAATCAAAAGAATTTTCTATTGAGATCAATTACTGCTACATGTTTGTACCAAAAATTGATCTCAGCTATGATTTCTCCCTACAGAGTTCTTAACACACTTTCACTAACCACCCGATTAGCCATAAGCATAGAGGCAGCAGTCAGTAATCAAAGCCTGGTAGAATCTTGGTTCGGGTTTTGAATCTAAACAATTTGTGTTTATTTTTTTTAAATAGACATAAACCATCCAGACATCCTCTGGCACGTACCCAAATAGCTTTGACTTTGCAGTATCATTACCAATAGTTTCTTGGTACGTCTTACACACTCCAAACTCCCCATACATTATGTGTGCCTGAGGCATGACAGGTCACTGGCATTGATGATCTACCAAGGGATCTTATTCAATATCCAACATCCAGCCCACCAACCATCACTGCTTTGAGACCCAAAGGAACCCTGAACCACCGTCATGTTTAGACTGATTACTTGCTGTGTGGATTCTAATACGCATGTTGTAAGCAGTGGAGAGAAAAATAAAAAATGACATCAAAGTGCAGAAGCACAGTTTTTATTTTCAAATAAATAGTAGCACTGAACTCATTGTGTATTACACCACTATCCAGCATACTTCTCATTTTGTTCCTGTAAAGCCCTCTGTGCTTATACGAGTTGCTATTAGCTAAACAGGATGTTTGCCATAGAAACAGAGTGTAAATCAATAACACAGAGCCACTGGAAGCAATCTTTGAATGATACTAAAATAAGATTAGCTATTCTGTTTCTTGTTTGAGAAGCATTTAAGTTCAGTCTGTCAAAATAAATCAAATGCCATTTCATGGTTGTTGAATTTTAAAAGAAAGAGAGAAGTAAAGCATTGTGTTCACTTTTTAGCAGACTATCACAGAGGATGCCTACATTCTCTTGTCTATTTCATTTTAGAGTCGTGCTATGTTTGGCTGTGTCTGCAGAGTGCTTCTAGAGATCCCTTATCAGTAACCCAGAAGTGATGTGCAGACCAGTGTACTTTCATTCACGATCTGTTTTTTGTGTACAATAAGAGATCCCCCCCAAGGACTAGCTGATGCATTATTTTGGCTCCAGTTAAGAAAAGCAAAGTCTTCAACTAAAAAACTTTCTGATCCCCTGTGAGACTTTAAAACATTTATGGAGGAAATGTAAGAGTGTTTTTGCTACCCTTAAATCTATCTATTTTAAGAGGGGTCTACTTATATCAGCCCCCCATACTCCCTTCAAATTACTCCTAAATTAATGACCATGTCCGTGAGTGTGAATTATGGGGTAACGTAGGAACCTCACCGCCAGTAATATGTATACTGCTCTTAGCCCATTGATGTGATCAGAGTTGGAGGATAAAGATAAATAACCTTTCACTTGCTATTTATATTTCTCAGCATTTTCCCTAAGATTATTGAGATTTAGGTCGTAAGGCTAATTTTTACCAAATAATAAAGACTGTTGTCCATTAATGACATTTTTTCGTCTGTTTTTATTTGCTATTTTAACAAAGCCATCTTCATTTGAATTTTTTATTTTTTTTAATAATATGTCTGCATGACACATGTCTCGTAAGACGTTAATGGTTAAAACAATCTCATTTTGGGCTTTACCGTCATTCCTTTGTGTCTTCATTGCTATAAACATTGAAAACTGTCATTCACTAATCCTTTTGGTTCAACTAAGCATATCTTTCTAACATGGTCTGAATCTAATGAGCTACAATTTGAATTGTGCTAAACTTGTCTGGGGAAACTAAAAAGTGAATGTTGAAAGGGAAAACAAATATCCATTCTTCAGGTAGCAGCAATGAAATAAGGCTGGGTAGAGAGGTGTTATTTTTCACAGCATACTGATCATTTAAATGGTTAATACAGATCCTTCCGATAAAGACATTGGATGTAGATATATTTGAATAATTTGGTCTCCTAGTCCTGAGAACAATGGTAGGGCTATTTTATAGGATGTGTTAGCTCTAATATCTATTCTTAGAACACATTGATTTGTATTTTTCCATCAAGGAAGCAAATGAAAAAGCATGTGAATTTAAATCACATTGTGAAGTAATGGCAGCTGCAAGAACCTTGAGGGTACAATGATTCCCATGGCAGTATAGAATCCTACAAACTTGCTGGATAATTCAATGTATTTTTCACATAATGTCAAAAAAAAAAGCATTCCGGGTGACTTATTTCCATTTTTCCATGTAATATAAAAAAAGAAGTAGTGTTAAACCTAGAATACATAGAATAGGTCTAATTTCTACTTTGAGAAACATGTTTTCCAGCTACTAAAATGAATAATTGTGTTAATACATAACCCATACAATGTTAACGTTTCCCTCCATTTTGTAAATCTACAGTAGGAATGATTTGCTTTAAAATGGTTCCTAAAAATTATTGTATTGCTTATGTTGGGTTTTAAATATTGATTCTTACACTGGCAAAATCAAATTCATGGCAGCCATGTGGTGGAATCATTCTAAAAGTAGTCTAAACATGTTCTTAAGCTTTTCAAGTCTTATTCATTTCTAATCTTTATATGATCCTGTCAGTGGCTGATACGATGTTTCCTATCAGTTTTAAAGTGTTACACCACTGGCAGTTTTTTCTCAGTCTGTTGCTTTTCTCTCAAAACTCATTTTGCCATCATTTCGAAGGTCAGTGCAAGAGAGACCTTGAGACAGCAAACAGTAGCAATACGATTAGAGTGTTTCTGAACACAGTCTGTCTTCAGATATCAGTATCTAGTTATATTATATCATTGTATCATTGTAGTGTTTTTGATTTTATAGAAATACAGAGTTTTTGAACCAGTGATGTTGATTTATTTTCCAAGTGTATATATCTATCAGTTCTGCTTCAATTAAATATATTCAGCACATGAATCACGTTATGCGTCATTTGTCATCATTCTTTATAATTTACAGAGCTTCGCATGCATGACTAATAGTATCTGTTTTGATGGATGTTGATTGCTTGAATTATTTTCTCAAACAGCAGTAGGTGACATAGATAAAGTATGCTGGGTCTCCTGTTTTGGCATTTATTAAAACATCTACCATATATTTTATTAATCTTGTGAGTCATATTTGCACCAACATACTGTAACATATTTAAAACTGTAGCCTTGCTTTCTTTTACTTTTCTGACAACTGCAGTTTCTAGCACAGCTGGAGACTGGCGGAAACAGTCCTAACTACTTCCTTTGGAGTTGTACTCCCTAAATTATCTTATAGCAAAACTTTGAACTGTAGCTGTTTAAAGCACAACCTATCTCAATGTAGTGCTGCATATGGCTTACCGATACGCAGCTGCTCGTGATAGAGCTCTTTAGTATGGATCTCATTAAAATGCAATTTATCTACGGAAGAAGTATCTTGGCAGAATGTACATGTTTATAACCCATTATCCATTAGTGAATAAAAAAAATCAGCTGTGTAAATGTAAGTCACAGTACTAGTTGTGCTAAAATTTCTATGGTTGAATTTGTTAAAGGTTTTCTGAATAGAATGGGATTATCTCAAGTAGTCCATCTCTTAAAAACTACTTAGGTTCTTGGTTCCAAGTGGTAACATCATCTTATTACAGTTTTAGCTGTACAAGCCTATTGCCAGTATGTATCCAAATCCCTGAGCTGACACCTTCCATATCTGATAATGCTTTAACCTTGAAGGATTTGTATTTGGCCACAAGAGGCCAGCATGGGATTTGGACACATGTCTAGACATCAAGGGATTTGTATCGTCTGCTGCTCTTCTTAACCCATTCCTCATTGAAGTCTTTTTCAGTCGCCAGAGACCAATAATGACAATTTTTGATGGCCTTCACACCAGCAATTATAACTTTAGAGAGCTTTGAAAAGTGGCCTGCCAAGATGGTTTCTGCAGTCTGTTCTCCACTGTGCCATTCTAAACAGCTGTTACTTCTAAAGAAGAGTAGACAGATCAGTTCTGACCCTATACCCCAATACACTTGTGCAAGGTTTTTGTTTTTGTTTTTGTTTTTTCTGGCACAGACACAATTTAGCAGCATATGCTTCATATTTGGAGATGTTTATTATTTTTATTGTACAATTTTTTTATGCTCTGTCTGAGGAAAAAAATACAATGAAGCTGTATCCCCAAACATGCATTTTGAGGCGCTCAGGAGAAACCAGTCTAGATTGTTACCTGCTTCTTTACTTTTTTATTTGTCTAATGTCTCAAATGCTGTGTTATTTCAAATCTACGCTGCCAAAAGGATTAAATGTACATTTACAGTATGATTCTTTTGTGATACAGCAATAATGACAATATTACTAGACTGCAGTACAGCATTTGCACAGGGTTACGTATTATTGAAAGAGTTTCTATTAAGTGTAGAAAACTGAACAGCATACTATTGCTTGGTCAAAATTAAATGGATGAACGTGGAAAAAAACAGTAAAAGTAAATGATTATGTCTAGTTCTATTGGTTAAGTATAGAGATTCTCATCTCTGAGATTCATTTACTGGTCGCTTCAACTTTGGTAATTATTCTTCCCTCCAAATCTGTTACAAAATGCATTTCCATGACATTTTCTTTAAAATTGGGGCACTTTTTACACACTGAAGCAAATTCTTAGAAGAGTATCTCTGCAGTGAAGGAGAATCTATGATGTACTCTACCAGACCGTTTTTTAAAAAACAAAATCTGCACACAAAGGATTGCAGACATCTGTTGGATTGACAATGGCACATATACCTCAACAGCTGGTTGCACAGACCCCGTTTATCACTAATATCGGAATACCCTATGTAAGGTAACATTAGGCAGTCCAAGATTAGAGATAATCAGGGTCTGCGAAAACAGCCACAAGAGTATTTAGTGTTGAATAAATGATATGTGTGCATTTCCTAATTTTGACAATTTCAGGCCTAGCTATATTTTGCTTGAAGCAGAAATCTTCACTGAAAGCCAGCACCTGAATTTCTTCAGTCCGTTTTTACATTCTGCAGTATCATCAGCAAGGTTGCCAATTTAGTTTTTGCACGAAACTCTGCACTATATTATTATCTATAAAGCCTTAAGCTACAATTATTTTTTTTTCTGCTTGCTTGGTCTAGTGAGCCATATATCAGCAACAGAGTTATATTTGTGTGCCAACCACTGGCAACATCACAACATCAGTGCATTTTCCTATGGTTTATTAAGCACAGCCAGACCCCCAGTACAATACACTGAAATGTTGTAATGCATTCAAATCACAAGCGAAGACATTCTGCTTGAAGACAGTATATAATGTCTCTCCTTTTGCAGGTGCCAAGCCGCGTTTAGCATTTATAGAAATGGAAACAGACCAATTAAAGGTTTTAAAATGAGAAAAAAAGGGAAAATCTATAACTAAACATTGAAATTCATATACAATACAGGAGCTTTGTCTTTTTTTCAGGTTTCAGAAGCAGAAGGTAGTGCTTAAAACACCAACTGTATTTGAGACATTTTAAAAGAAGTACTGTTGCATATTTTACAGCAGTAAACGCAATATCACCATTGATTTGTGTTAGTTTCTTCATTTGTTGGTCACTAAAACTTTATTTATAGACTAACAAAATAGGAGAGTCCCCAACAGCAACATGTTCTGCATTTACTCTGCAGTTCAGTGAAAATGCAGTGGTACTACAACAGCAATGCAATGTAGCTGAAGGGCAGCTACAATAGTATGAGTCAATACTGTCTATTTTAATCCCTTGTGTTTTTACTTTAGCTAATACTAATGAATGAATAAAAAATATATAATATAATATAATATAATGAATATAATATTTCAATAGGAAATAGTATAACACGGAATGTTAACCAGAAAAAAAAATATATGTTTAAATTAAAAATGTTCAATACCAGAATTTTTGAGTATATTATGTATGGCTCTTCTATTGGTGAAATCGTATGAAACCAGTTGAACCATTACCAATCCTGTTACCGTAATTAACATTGATTAGAGATGAACTCCTAGGCTGATGCTTGTATAGTACCAGACAACTGCTATGTATTGCTAGTGTAGAACTCTCAGACAGGCAGGGAACAAATAGAGAATGGCAAAGTAGAAAGACTGTAAGGATTTTTTTTAAATAAAGATTATTTACCTTATTATTTAGAAATTGTTAATTATGTTTTGTTTGTTTTTTTTAATATTTAAATAAAAATAGATAGAGATTTTTGCCAGCATATGTATTTCTTTTTTTCAAGAAACACTACTTTCCATGCTCCAAACAAACAGATTGTATGTTGTAAGCCTCATTAGTGGTTCAGTAAGTGTCTGATTTCTGCTTTATATTTCTGGTCTGTGCCTGTATACAGAAGAAGACTATACAGGACTGTAAAAGAGGTGTTACAAATCATGGCAGTCAGCACAGGAAACACTGCAAAGGCTCTTTGGGACTACAAGACCAATAAAAAAACGTTTTTGTATGGTTCACATTTTTTTATAATAAAAACATGGTGTTCCAAAAAACAGTACCTTGTCTGTTCGTAAATTTACTGAGAAAAAGCTGTCAAAGTTTCAGGCCACCTGAACTGGCAGAGTGCCAGGCACAGTACAAGTCCTGCATCAGTGAGACAAAGATGTTCTGTTTTACCTCCTAAAGCCTCTTTTCCTGTAAGCTAAACAGCATTTGTAAGAACAGCAGGGGGCACTCATTACCTTATTTATTTATATTTTGGGTTTTTTTTTTTTACCAAGAAAACCTCGATCTCAGGTTTTAAATGCAGCTTAATAATTACTAATTCTCTTGAACTTTTTGTAGACTGCTCTTTTGTCAGGAGAGCAAGTGTTTATGTTTAGTGCAAAGTTTATTGAGAGCCTTTAAGTACACTAGCTTTAATGAGAGCTTTATATAGAAGGTATCCCTATAACAATACATTTGATAGGCCTAGCCAATTTCCAGCTCAATCCTTGTGTTTTGTGCACATATAAATAGATTTGCTATGTATACCTGTAGTGCAGTCTCCAAACAGTATGACACAAGATACAATGCTCTACACTTTCATGTGCCATTGTTTTTCTGCCCTCTTATTAAGAAATGACCAATAATACAATTGGTTATTACCAATGGTTTTAGTTCACAGATATATTAATGAGAGCAGCTGAAATTACATAGAGGCTAGCTGGTCAGGAGGGAAACTGAGAGACAAAGTGGCCAATTCCAGTCAAGAGTCTCTTAGTCCTAATTAGAAAACAAAAGGCTCCAGTTACTTTGTAATTTGAAAAGTCCTTGATTGCTTGCCTTTTTGAGAAGGGTCCTGCTGTTTTCACTCCAGTCGGCAGGATACTTTCTCATCCTTCCACACACAAACTGCATTAGGAGCAGTATTGCATTTCACAGGACTCTCTACAAGACGCAATTCTCAGGATACTTCTGTTTGCACCATAACGAAGATAGGGATTTCCTTTCCCCCCATTCCTTTGAGGAGTCTCTATGATGTGATATCTGGAGAGCCCACCGATTAGCTCCTCTCTCCACGGAGGATTTACAGACCCCCCTCTGTTGTGTCTCTATTAGGGCTCCATCAGCTATGCTATGGAGTTGTAAACATAAACATAAAGTATGCATTGCCTTAAAGAGAGTATTGGACCATCAACATTTTCACAATAACCAATTCAGAAATCCATATTATGAATCTTTCTACTATAATAGGTTATATTTATAAAAAAATTTGTATCACTTTTTAGACTGCTACAGTATGTATTTGTTGGTTTTAAATAAGGTGTTGGTTTTATTCTCATGCTTAAGAAAGTTTACAAACACTCTTACATAAATTGTAAGTTAAAATGTCATGAAAAGGGGCCCAATGTTTATAGCATCCCATTTAACACAGCCTAAAACAGATTAGATGGGACAACTGTATTATATATGAGACAATTACTACAAACGTGAAATACAACACAGCATTTGCCAATCATTTGGATTGAAAACATTTTTTTTTTTTGTATATGATAACAGATTGGAAGCTAACATGTTCAGATGTGTTTTGTCAAATGTAAAATGTATGTTCCAGATTAATTTACATTGTGAAGTTATTCAGTTGTAATACTGCAATATCATAATAATGTATGTGATTCTTATTTTTTTTAAAAAAAAATAACTACATTTTTAAGTAGTTGCAAGCTTTTAGCTTTTATAATCCTATTCTAATATACCAACATCATCTAATGCTGTATAGCAGGAGGAAGAGCTACACAATAATATCTGAAACTCATTAATTGGCATGGGTAATGTGCAGTTTAGCTCTTAGTACTTCAAATTGTTGAACTGTGGTAGTAGTGACACCTTCTGGCTAACATCTGCAGTAACATCACAGGAATGACGTGCACAAAATGGATTTGATGTAAACGGTACACATTTTATTTGCTTACCGATACATAATTAGACCTACTAGTACTGGCTTACATATGTTGGCCTAAAACACAATATTAATAGTTATTAATATTAATAGTGCATTTTAAAGTGTACTTTAGTGTATATCAGTGCCAATGTAATGTTATACTAAAAATGTAGTACATTGTAACATGAAAGTCTATGTTAACAGGGTAAACTTTACATTGTAATTTTTAAAAGGGTTCAAATTCTTACCAGTACAGAAAAGTATTAATTTCTTCAGAACTTAATAATGAGACATCCTTGACCATGAAGCGCATTCTACTGGCAAAGTAACAGGTTCATTCTTTGTAATAATTTTTTGGAAAGCTGTTGGAAAGTTTGAGGCTTAAGAAAATGTCATTATTCAAGTTTTTACAAAACATTTCCCTCAGGTATTGCCAACACATAGGGGCCAATGTAAGGATACGTGCAAAGTGATTTGCAGCTCCCAAACACCCATATTGCTGACAAAAAAACGTGTTTAGCTGGCGTAAAGTAGGACTTTAACAGTCACTAAAAATGCGACATGTGTAAAGAATGGTTTGCACCTGGTGTTCTGCACTGTGCCATCATTAATCCATTTAAATGATATTGAAATGTATTCAAATGAAGAGCAGAGCATGGAATTGGGCAGGGATCTGGAATACTAAGCAGGCACAAGCATTATAATGAGATATAAGGATTTTGCCTTGCACTTGGGCAATTGCTGACCCTCCAAAAACTTTGCACCTCCTCTTACAAGGTGCAAACCATTGTACAAGCGAGTAATTAAGAGCTGTATAAAACCACACGCCTTCAGAGACCTGTCATTGGCCTCAGGATGGCTGCCGTGGTACACTTCCTGATGCAGCAACACTTGGCTCTTGTTGAGGACAGGCAGGAAAGCCTTGGCAGGAGAAGGGCAAGACGGAGAAGACCCTACATATTCAAACCCAGGGTCACTTTGTTTGGGATGCCGGAGGATGCGTAGTAAGGTGTTATCGTCTCACACCACAGGTCATCCTAGACCTATTAGCTGAATTTCACATTTTCATCACATGGTTAACTGGTCTCCTCGTAACACCAACAGCATTAACTATAGAGGACCATATGGCCTCTTTGGTAGCATAACTGATGTTGGCTGAGGCTTTTCCAAATACCTCAATTTCATGCTGAGTAACCTCAGCCATAAGACTCTCGGCTCCACAAATCTCATACAGAGCCTACTGCTCTCTGTACTGTGCCAATCCTTACATCAGCCCCAAAATCTTAAAATAACAGTAACGGAACCAAGCTGGAAACGGAATATTCCTATTGTTACATTGTTTTCTCATACTTTTAAATGATGAATAATAACAATTTTGAGATAAAGCATAGGCTAATTTGTTAATGCTAAATAAAAGGATCATAATTCAAATAAAACAGAAATTGAGAATCTCTGGCATTATTTATTTTAGGCACAGGATGGTGCCATTGTGTTTTGCAGTACACTAACAAGCAGCATCTAAATTCGTTCATATGAGATATGTTAAGTACAAATTAATTGATACTTGAATAAGAATGGGTACTCAGTAATGAATTGATCACAGAGCAGGAATAGCACAAGCATGTGAGCTGTCCACATTGACCTCAAGACTGTCTCAAGCCTACACTGAGGAGGCCATCCTCTTTGGTTGTGAGAGAGCAGTATTCTCCATGGGTGACAAATTGTGATGGGAAAGACTGGGGGCTAAGTTGAAACCAAGAAACTAATTTAACTTGAGACATCAAAGGTTATAAAGTTTTCAGAAGCACATCAAAGTAATCTGTATCAGCTACAGCTGGGTTTAGATGCCATGACACCAGAACAAAAACAGATTCAAGTAAGCACTTTTGTTGCAAACTAACTTCTGCAATTATTGTTACTTAAAAGAACTGAAACCTTTTTCGTTAAAAATAGATACTGACTTTAATACCACAAGCAAACAGATGTTGTAAGTAGTACTTTATAACTATTGATGGATCACATTTTAGTCTTAGTTAAAAGAAGTATCACAGCAAAACTATTGCTGTATCAAAATATGAAACATTTTACCTATTAGAGGATCCTAATATTGTAGTTTGGTTGATCTCTTCAAACACACTGATTTATATTGAAACACTTGGGGAATTGTTTTGGCAACACAAATTAAAGTTCTATAAGTAACAGCATTGATAAACAGTTTATAAGTGAAGCTTTTTAACAACAATGATCCTGCACCATTTAGATACATATTTTGATAATCTACACAGTAGGCCAAAACATTTGTTAATCTATCATAGGACTGATGTTTAGCCCCAGATTTGAAATCCACTACCACTGCTGTACCTTGGAGTCAATGCTCCCTACCTACTCTCACTTATAGATATGAAAAGATATTCTATAAGTAAGTTCAGCAGTTGCTAAAAAGTAAGCTGCTAAACTACACAAATGAATCTGCCCTCTGTCTATTTGAACATGTATTTGCATAGGCAAAGTCCAATGCCCATTCTAAGTAACATACTTTCTTGCTCCACCAGGAACAGTAGCTTAGCTAGACCACCTCAGAGCACACATTTTACTTTCCTTTCTTGACAGACTAAAAAACTATCCACATCCCCCAAACCAACAAGGCATTAAGAGGAACTATAAAGATTTCAAACAGTGTCAGTTTATAATTGGGCCCTTTTGAAGTTCCTTTTTGTACTTTCTTTGGTGAAAGCATGCATCATTATTTTATCTTAAAAGAGAAGCAGTACAATAATATATAAACTTGTGATGTGATGTTTATCTGTTGGGCTTTCATCTTCATCAAGAGATATAAATGAAGAAAGCAAAGAGCTGGGTATAAACAGTGGCTTGAATGTTATATTCAGTACAACTCACTGTGATGTTCATCCAAAACCCACAGCACAGATAGCAAGCAATCTTTGACCTTGTAGTAGGTACTAGCAGTAGGTACTGTCCTGACTGAATCACACAGCTCACCAGCTGCTTGTCGAATGTATTATGAGTAGTCAGCCCTGAATGTTAAATATACTTGACAGAACTTATGTCTGATTAGACTTGTGGGTGACAGCTGGCTACTGGTTTGTTTTCGGTCATGAGGGTAGTATTTGCCTCTTATGCAAGCTGACTGTTTGGTCTTGAGTTGTCGAGTTCCAAAAACGAGACAGTTGCTTGCTATGCAGTGCCCTCAGTCTCCATGGCAACTTCTTCTTCGGAAATGGGAGTGGTCGGCTGGGAGCCATTAGCCGTGTTCTTTTTGGCCTTGGCAGCCTTTCTCTTTTGGTGCACTTTGGAGATTTTCTTTTCAGTGTCTTCATAAAAAGTAGTCAGTAAATTAAACAGGAGAGCCAGCCATGCCATTCCAAAAAGGATCCAGAAAGCTACTACTGCCCGGTAGTATGGCTTGTGATTGACACCTGGACATACAAAGGGAGGCTTTGAAAACTGTTTTAAATAGAATACACAAATGCATACAGTATATATATATATATATATATATATATATATATATATATATATATATATATATATATATATATATATATATATATATAGACACACACACACACACTGAAGAGCAACAGTATAAGGACACTGCACTATAGCATAATAACACAGCACTCATTCTTTCTATACCAGTTGGAACATTGGACAAACATTTAAATAACACAAGTAGGTGTCATGAAAAGCAATACCTCTTTAGAGGCATTATCAAAGTAAGTTCCCATATATGGAGCCAACACCCCCTTTTAAATGAATTAGATGGAGCTTGTAATGCAAACAGTGGGCTGTAACATCTGTGCAACTCCATTTACTTTCCCCGACATGGATTTTTATACAGTTCACTTAATTTGTTTACTTTCGATACAGAAAAGGTGTCCACACGGCCAGTTTACAGCTCATTAGTTGCTCAGGGTTCCAGCTTCAGAACTGATTTTTTTTTACTGTTTGCTTAAAAAAGAATATTAACGGATAAACATATTTTTTGAGAATGTATGTGACGGGGTACCACCCGTTGCTTGGTGTATTTGGTCTATTTTGTATAGTTTGGGTTATGTAGTATGGGATGCCTCCATTTCTAGCCCATGAAAATGCCCAAGACTATTGGGACTTGAAGGGGGGAGGTGGCAGAGGACATGTGTGCCGCACACAAGGGGGGAGATGTGTGACAGGGTACCCCCTGCCCCTGGGTGTATTTGGTTTATTTTGTATAGTGTGGGTTATGTAGCACAGGTGAGTTAAAATGTATGTTGGTATGTGGGCACAGGGAAGTCACAATCTCTTCACATGCAGACACTTAACAAAACTGTATTTAATAGCATTTTCTTTTTTTTGTAAGTATCTTATTTCTTCTACTCATCAAAAGAAAACACTATTAAATACAGTTTTTGTTAAGTGCGATTAGCGGGTTGTCAAAGTTTTGATTTGGTCCCAGCCCTAGTTTCTTTTGAAATGTTTATTTTATTATAGTGTTTCAGTTTTTGAAGTAGTGCTTTATATGTGGTAAGTTAGAAAATAAACCCTTTTACGTTTAATTGTTCATTTAAATACGGTGTTTCTGCTGTGCAGATGTTTGATTTGATGTGCTTGAATAAAACTTTTGAGTTGTTTCCAATAGTTTGTCTTTCATTTTAATATTGAGGTTGTTTAAAATGTAACTGTCATAACGACAGTTTCTAGGTATGAGTATAACCACAGCGGTTCTAGTGTTACGAGTCACGGTTCTCGCACTCGGGGTTGTTCGCAGTGGAGAACAGGAGAGAGAGAAGGAGAGGAAAATTTCAAATAATAATAACAATTGCTACTCATGCTTGAAGGACCAGCTCGATACTTGTTTGGGGTTTGTCCACTATTTTGTGTGTCTATTTAATTTGGCCAACGTGCTGTTTGGTTTGTTCTATATTTTGTTTTGTTTAAACTGTTTTATTTAATAAATCTGTGCAGCAGCGCCTTCACTCACAATACTGTGTCCTGCATTTCCTGGTCTGACATCACCCCCAAACCATTTTGCCACAATGTAAGATTACATTCGTAAATGCCTTCTACAGGTTTGCTGGCCGTTCCCCAAGAAGCAAAGGATATCCTTAGTAAAATCTGTTTCTGTCTTGGCTATGTGACTTTTAAATTATTTTATTTTAAAATTAAACTCCTAATGATACAATGCATTGTTAATTTTCTTTCTTTTTTCTGGCTATTTCATGAATAGATTTCTTAAGATTTAGAACTGGGTTTTATGGTCTAGTGTTTCTCAAGCAAATCTGGTAATGCACCAACACTCAACAAATGAAGGAAACCAGGAGGAAGAATAAGATTCCAAGACAATGGAAATGTAAAGAACTCAGCAATACCACTATAAGGTTGATTAAGAGAGGGACTGCTAGCGGTCCATAATAGATTACAAACTGGTATATACGGTATATTATTTTTAAACAATAAAATACCACTTTAAAAAGTATAAAAGCACATCTCACCAACTACATAGTCACCAAATCCGATGGTGCTCAGAGTGATAAATGCATAGTACACTCCTTCCCTGTAGCTCCAGTCCTCCATCAAACAGAACATGAGTGGGGGTAAAGCCAGAAACAAGACAACACCAATCACCACGAAGAAAATGATGGTCAGAATCTTCACCGTTTTCTGCAACAAAACAATCAGGTTGTCAGTTCTAGATATCTGTATTGTCTGACCTTGTTATTATACTCTTAAACTTTTCTTGAACACATTATAATGAGAGTCTTTCTAGACTGTCTTATTGTTCATCAGATATAACACAAGGCAACTTTCGGGAAACCTTTTTCTCGCAACTTACGAAGCAACTTCTTGTTGGTAACATCGGTTTGCACAGTTTGAGGAGCCAACCTCAAACTGCACAAGACAACATTTCACCCTACACAACATATTAACTCATCTGTCTCTGTACCTGTCTGCATTTTACCTTTTGCATTCCTCTGCTGTACAACCTTTTCCCCAGCCGGTCAGTACAGGAAGAGAGAGTCTTCCCCACATGGTTCAGAACAATCAGATTCAAGGGGATTCCAAACATGGCAAAAAACACGCAGAATATCTGGCCTCCTGCAGTACGTGGTGCCAAGTACCCATATCCTGTAGAGAGGAGACACAAGCAGACCTCATTTTAAGCCCCTAGAATATCTCTTCCCATAGTGCAGTCTTAAGGAAACACCCCTTTGGGTGAACTGAAACACAGAACCTCACCTATGGTTGTCACTACTGTTTCAACGAAGAAGAAAGAACTACTGAAGTCCCAGTTACTGTAATTGGACATCTTATTTTCAATTGGATTCACACCATTTTTGAAGGCTTCAGTCATTACCTGCAAGATGCAAAGGAAAGTAATAGCATATTTAGTTAATTAGTCCTCATTGTAGTCACCTGGGATATTATTTCCAGTTCATCCCCAGTGTTTCCTGTTCTGCTGCTGTCCTTGACGATGGGGAGTTATTTTTTTTTCTCTATGAGTTGTTTTTAACCTAAAATATTCTTCACTTTGTTAAGCCTGTACTTGTTGCTCATCCAAGGGAAAGTATGCTAGTGAGATGCATGTACATCCCCACGACACAGTTGTATATTCAAAATAGGAACTGTCAGTAATATGAAAAACTGGGCCTGCATCCACTGTAAGCATATGACAAAATGTAAGTTTGATATTGTGTGACAATAACAGAAAGACAGGATACACCATGCATAATGTTAACTGAACAACTTTAATGAGGTATTTGTCTGTGACCTACTGTTTTTTTATGATTCACACACAGTGAACAATAAAAGTTTTGTTACTCATGAGTCAAACTTTTACAGTAAAATCGATATCTTTAAGGGTTCTTTGGACGCTTATCCCTTTACATTCAGGTTGGGTAATTTTGTCTAGCTTTTGGAGTCCCGTATATCAATGTTTCAATATGAATGAAAATGTTCCAAAACCCAGTCCATTAACTGCTCACCAGCAGGAGAAAATACAAGTGCTGAAAAAAATAGTAAAGCCTATGTGCAAAACATAAAGCATATAAGAAAAGGGAAACATCTATTTACACCAATGCAGTCCAAATGAAAGCATTTTAAACCTCTCTAAATTAGTATGCAATTCTCTCTTTTTTTGCCGGTAACAGCTATACATAATGTCAGTCTAGGGTTGTGGAGGATAAGGATAATACAATCTAATATTATTTATTACTTATATATATTTATATATATATAAATTAATATGAAACTATTTAAGACTTTTTTTGACGTATTGTATCGTTATGTGTATGTTGGCTATTTTGAGAAATTCACGAAAACATCTGTAATCACTTGTATACAGTATTAACATCCAATATGTAATATCTGAACTTAATGAGACTTATATGACAAAGATAAATGGCAATGACTCTTATAAACACTGTAAATATTAACACTATGATTGGTGCATTGTTTTTGATTCCAAAGTGCAGTAAAGAGTGTGAGTCGAAAAAAACAAATATGATTACAAACTTAACTATGCAGAAAGTAGAATACAAAGTAGAATACAAATGTACATTTTACAAATATGCACACACAATTCCGTTTTCATCTCTTGCTTCTGTAAGTATTTAGGTGATTTAATACAGTACATTCTTACCTCTACAAACTTTTCAACGGCTTCTTTCGTCAAACATGTATAGTTTTCCAGAAACATTAACTTCTGACGGAAGGTGTTCGTCTTCAGTTCCTTCTCATAATTCTGTTCCAGAGCTTGAAACACAGCAGCTCCCACCAATAAAAAAGACAAGTATCCTGTTAGCATCAAGCTTGTACTGACCACCTGAGACATCTCTTCAAATCGTGATTCTGCACACAGGTCCAGGAAATGATGACAAGATCACAACTAGTATATCTGTGAAGACTTACATATGATAATTATAATAATGATGATGTTGCAAATTTTTAGGACGATTCTGTGTAATTCAGCAATAGTGCACAGCGTACAATCTTTCAATCTTAACAATTTGAAGTACAAGTGCGAAGTATAAAAAATGAAACGGTCTCGACACCAAACTATCGAGTTTCCGTTTTAAAGTTGCAAAACAGCAACTTCTTGTGACCGCCCCTGTAAGCAAGGCTCTTGGTTAGATGACTCACATTCTGTAAAATAGGCAGGTGTTATGTAAACGAAACAATGTAAGTGCTCTCCTTGAATAAACTCAACCAATTACAGAGAACATGAGGAGGAGTTTGGAATATAGTCGGCTAAAGTCCATTGCTTATTGACTAAGTTAGAGAACACTTGCAATTTACCCTAGATTTTACATTTAAATTTTGTTCTGCAAAGGAGCTGAACGTCAAGATGTGTATACGTTGTAAAAGAAGAAAGGGGTTATGACATAGTAGTCCATGAAATTGCTAATGTGGTATTTTTAAATTTGTACCCAACTTTGTACCCAAACCTTAGGTAGGTAGGAAGGAAGGAAGGAAGGAAGGAAGGAAGGGAGGGAGGGGGTGTTGTTGAAAAACAAGTTGGCCATCCTACTTGTTCTACTACTCAAGCGCTCATTTGACAAAAAAAAAATATATATATTTAATTAGATTTCTTTTAAGGTCTTCGTTTGGTTTAAAATTTCATATTTGCGTGAAATGTACAGAATATGTAATATATATTTACCTGAACTGTAATAAACGCGCGCGGGCGCACGCACACGCGCACACATATAAATTAGTGTGGTTGGTGAGATGTGTTTTTATTATTTTTAGTTTAACTGAACTGTTGTGTGGACTTGCTGCATCAAAGAAACTAGGCAGAAAAAAGGTAAAATTATTAGGAACACGTCAAAGACAAAAAAACAACCATTGTAAGCAAACACACGCAACTGATTGAAAAAGAAGGAATACATAATAAATGCAAAAAAAAAAAAAAAAAAATTGTGACTCAGGAGCACAGCTGAAAGTCATACCATTTGCTGCAGCAGCGTGGAGTAGTGGTTAGGGCTCTGGACTGTTGACCGCAGGGTCGTGGGTTCAATCCCAGGTGGGGGACACTGCTGTTGTACCCTTGAGCAAGGTACTTTACCTACATTGCTCCAGTAAAAACCCAACTGTGTAAATGGGTGATTGCATGTCAAAATAATGTGATATCTTGTAACAATTGTAAGTCTCTCTGGATAAGGGCGTCTGCTAAGAAATAAATAATAATATTAATAATGTCACCTCTAGAGGGTGCAAAAGTCCTGGCTGTGTGTTTTTTTTTACCAAGTTTGTAGTGTAATGTTCTTGTGATAGGCTTAAGGTGGCAGCATTGCTTCACTAATTTGATAGGCTTAAGGTGGCAGCATTGCTTCACTAATTTGCTATCGAACTTCTAGTAACGTTAGTGAATTTGTTATAAAATGGAACAGCGCACCCCAGCATGCTGGCTTTTACTTAAGGCATTTAACTGCCTAGTTTCCTAGTATGTTGTGCCCTATGCTGTGTAACTAGATTAGTAAAAATAATAAACTATTTGTGCTTAAAAACAGGTAATATAAATGACATATAGGGGCTAATCCACAGGGAAAGCCTAATTGAAAACAATACCACATTGCACCACTAATATCAGTTTATGAGACCTACTGGGGTAACTTGGCAGTTTTACAGCAGTACCTTAAGAACTATGCAGATAGGGCACATTGAAAGCTAAGTCTTTTGAGCATCATTTTTCCCTAAACAGCTGAAATCCCCACAGTTACAGCACATCTATAATATTGACTACGACTCATTCCTACTGACTGATTACGACTGACTTTTCCCCTGTGGCTATCACACCTGGTATAATAGATCCATCACGCCAAGAAAATCTATAGTAAGAGAAAAAGAATAGGAGTAAGGAGATGGCTCACAAAGGAGGAGACCCAAATAAGTCACCAGAGTAGTTAGTAAGCACTAGGTCAGTATAATGTTAAAATATTTGACAGATGGCTGAATGCTATTTATGCTCTTGCATTTGTATTCTTGCTTTATAAAAGGTTCAAGGGTTTGAGCTGTCTACAGAGCTTCATACCAATGAGAAACAGATATCAAAGGCATGTAGTATATGGAAAATTCCAACCATAACCTCAGAGCAGATCTTAGCATGGAGATTAAATCATATGAACTGGATGCAGTGCACCACCGCATTAATGCAATGGGTTGTCTTATAATGTGACCAATATGATCAATGCTGATCGGATGGACATAAAGCAGTATGAAGAGGGATCTTGTGGAGAGCTTACAGTTTGTCATTGTGTTGTAAATGTTATGTTTTTGGATCTGAGCCAGCCCATGATACGGCTCTTCAGTCTGGTTGCACAGACTGGAGATGCCAAGGACATTTCATGAGAAGGAGTGGAATTTCAGTCGAAGAGGAGGGGTGGGGGAGTGAATGTGGATTCACCCTTACATGCAACTTTGATTACTTGGTTTTATAGGGAAAACTAATTGTAATTTACAATTTCCTTAAATTAAATAATCTTTGCGTCAATCTTTTCATTGGCCTTAGCACTTAGTCTGATTTTATTTAGCAACCCTAAAAGTCTTTTTTTTTATAGTTTTATTTAGGTAAGTAACATGGTGTCAGTATTATTGTCTATACATTGTCAGTTTCTAAGAATGAACTCAGACTTTTATGAGCTCAACCTTATTTATCTAAAATTTTAAACAATAGCAGACACATAACCAATCATTTGGCTGTGGTGGATTTCAGCTTGACAATGTGATTTATCATGTTTCAACAGTATCAAGAATCAGCTGTTACTCACTTACCCACGTACAGTCCACCTTCATTAGATCAACTCTTTGAAAAAATGCAATAATAATTTTTTTTAAAAATGACAATTGTTAACCTGCATTGCTAGTTTTGACATTTACCACTTTATAGAATGATGCTCTCTGTGGTGTGGACAGCCTAATTTACCAACAGACAAAACAACCCTAATCCTTTATAGGAAGTGGATAATTGTGTTCAAGGCGTGGTCCTCTTTTTTAATACAATACATCATCGCTTCAAGCTTTAATAGCTGGTGACAATCATACATTCCAATGATCTTTTATTATATTCTTGTACAATGATATCTCTGCTTATTGACAGATGAAGGTTGGAGAGCACTTACTAGGAATGAGGGACCTTGCTAACACTCTACCATACATCTACTTGCAATCTCGGCATGGACATTGCAAATGAAAAATAACGTGTTGTGAAGCATGCATCTACAAAGGAGGCTACTCCTGAAAGAGCTTTTTGAGCAGCAGTCATGGTGTATACATAGGAGCAGACTGCATTAGTCTGTGCTTTCTTAACACTAAGCAGGCACAGACCATTTAAATATTTTTATACCACTTATATAGTGATGCCCTTTTAACATTAACCAGATCTGGGGCATAGACTTCCAAATCAGTGTTTTTCTTTGCTTCAGATACATAGGAGTTGGTTATGCTGAGCTTGCTTTAATAAAGTAATCAGAAACTGACAAAAAAATTTAAAAAACATTTTAGTCACTGTTCTCTATGCCCATTGTGACCTGCTTGCTTGTGAATGTCTCATACAAAGTGTTAGCCAGCATATTACCCCTTGCATTAAGGACATGTCAAACAAAAGGTGCATGTGACTTAGGTCACATGGTATTATCAAGGATTACAGAACAGTATATCCCCTGTTCTTGAACTAATTGGGACGAGGGAGTGTTTGTAAAATCTATTTGTCTAGACACAGATTTGTAATCTAAAAAAAATAACTATAAATCAAAGTTTTTGGCAAAAGGACAATTACCGTACTTAGTCACTATGTGCAAAGTTACATTTTAGAATCCAGTCTTAACCAGTTTTATTTTGTCTGGCAAGAGTTTCTGTTGCAAACCTATGGATGCCATCATTGGATGCACTCTGTGTTAGTGTGTTAAATTGTTAAAGGTGAATAGATTTTAGCCACAGATATCTGACAAATATTTGCTTTGGTGTATGCTTTCATTTCCTACATCTGCAGATATTGTCTTTTAGTGTAACCCTTTGCTGTTGAGTGACCCATTTGTCTTTGGCTGCCTGTAGTATATTACTATATACATATTGCTATTTAAATAATAAGTAAACAAAAAATAGATATGTGTATCTTACAAAAGATATGTATACTTGTTTTACAAAATAGATCAAGGAGAACATAAAAGTACTTGAAAATAAAACAGGGTAAAGTTAAAAATACATGCTGGGAAATGTGTTCTAGATATTTAGGCCAGAACATTCTGTTAAAGAACAAGAAGAATATAGCATTTATTTTTGACTGCCCTAATTTGCTTTCTACAGACAGAAGCTGATTCAGCACCCTTTCTTTGCACAGGGGTCTCTAGTGATGATGCTGTGATTAATCTTTCTTGCTTCACTGCTGCAAACTTCAATGCTGAAAATTGAACATATATGCATTAAGACAACTAAATTAGGAAGAAGGTTACCGGAAGCCAGATTTGATTTGGATGAAATGCACCCTTGCTAACTCAATAATGCAGGGTAAAAAAATGAATGTGGATTCGCAATCAGACAGACAATGATCAGCCCCAAAGGAGACTAAATGTCACACTGAGGATGTGCAGAGCAGCTGTTCCTCCTAGCTTTATTGATTGATGGGGTTTTGATGAACCTCCAGTGCAAAGAAGGGAACCTCTATTAAGTGCTGTCAGTCTCAGGGGGACAGACCTGTTAATAGGCTGAAATATGAAAACATGCCTTCTATTGTTCATTCAAAAGCAACCCATGCTCTTCAAATTACCCTGTGTTTTTTCCCCTATTTAATTAAAATGGAAATGTATTGGTGCTGAGCAATGGCAACTGTCTCACAGATGGGAGTTGTGTGCCAGTTAAAGCGTGGGTATGCCTATAAAGGTACAATATAGATGTTTTTAAAGCCCAATAGAAAAAAAGTAAAAGGGATGAGAATAAAGCCATCATTTTAAGTTGTTGGTTTTTAAAATGTAGCTTCACATGAAGTGAACACTTCACAGCACGTTTGTGTTTTAAAAAAATGATCAGTATACCAAGAAACATTTGAAACCATGTGAAGTTGTAATCTCTAGTCTCTAGACACTCCTCTAGTAGAAGGAGCATGTCTATTTAGCTTACAGGGTGAGTAGGGGTACAGTAAGTGCATTTCAAGAGTGGAGAAAGCTTGTGTCCAGTAAAACTACCTAACAAACTGCATGCTGTATAGACAGAAATATATGGAAGGGCATAGAAAACTTACACCAAATAATTCTTTTTATGTCAAGCTGATAATTTTAGACAAACACGATGCCTGCTTGAGTCCTGGTTATGGTTCAAAGTATTGCCCACTCTGTGACAGTTACATGGGTATGGTGAGACTAAAATCTCTCTCATTGAACCAAAAAAGCACTACACTGTTTATAAACGTGCTGTACAGTATGTATATTATATCCATATTGCTTAACAGAATGGCGCTCAGCAGCATTCCACGCGGTTCAGTGCTACCTTATGTAAACATCGGGTTAAGGATCTGTATGTCGACACCAGTCATTGTTGTCTCAAATGTTTTGGTTCAAAGAGTACTGTGTGTGACATTGCTCCACAGAGATACATTGGAGAAAGAACAGATTTAAGCTCAGAACTTGCTTTTAATAAGACAGCAGGTGAAAGGTATATTGACCCAAGCACCTTATACAGCTTTACATTGGTAACTGCTATGTGGGCACATCCTTGGTTTGTACCGCTAAGAATATTGATCCACATTTTCTTAAAGCTTAAAGACTGCAGGGGCTTTCTATGGGCTATAAAGAATGATCAGCTCGACCACAATTTTACCACTTTTCCCTCAGGCAAAGCAGCAGCTGCTTGGTACGCTCATGTGAGAACCCAGTTTTATCTAAATGGAACAGGCATTGAGAATGCCCAGAAGAATTCGCTGTTTTGAGCTGAATGCAGAGACCTGCGTGTTCTGAATCCAAGAGAGTGAAAGATGAATGCTCCTTAGGTGATGTATAACTTGACATTATCAGAGCACTCTCTTTCCCTGGATGATGAAGGTCACAGACTCCGAAATGGAACACAGTTCTTTGTTTTATTAGGAGCATTGCTAGAGATAGTACTGAAATAAGGTTGCAAAAGAAAGCTTTGTGTGTATCTGTGAACTACAGCAGTATGGAAAAGAATGTGCCTAGCGGAGTTGTAGTAGGCCCAGCCCAACAGGCTATACAACTCAGTCTGTTGATACTATTTTTTTTTCTTAGCAGGGCAACTTACAATTGTTACAAGACATCACATTATTTTTACATACAATTACCCATTAATACAGTTGGGTTTTTACTGAAGCAATCTAGGTAAATTACTTTGCTCAAGGGTACAGCAGCAATGTCCCCCACCTGGGATTGAACCCACGACTCTCCGGTCAAGAGTCCAGAGCCCTGAGCCCTAACCACTACTCCACGCTGCTGCCCTGATATCCATTTGAAAAATACCATAGCAAAAATCCAATACCCATTATACCTGAGAACAATAACGCCAGTAGTATAATACAGTATTTATATTTAAAGGAGTATTGGTCTGGTTAATTGACAATCCAGTTAATAGACTGACAGTCTGTATTGTATTTAATAAGTGTTTTGTAATACCATCAATGGGGATAAAGATGTTAGCTGGACTTTTTTAAGGATAGAAAACAAAACAAAAAAGATACTATAAAAGGCAAATAACAGACACCCTTAGCCCTGGTTTCCAGTTTGGACATAAATACCACATTTATATAATATTCTGCTGGTGAGACAGGTAGTTTATGAAGCAGAAACATTTTACAGCCATTGTGCCATGCACTGAGCATTTTAATGAGATCAAGCTATGGAAATGTTATATCTCTAACTAGCAAATACCCCTTTAATAATATACACCAGACTTTACATTTCAGAATGTTATTACAGTTACTGTGTTTATTTGTTTTTTATTTAACGTTGTCTAAATTAAACCACTCGTTCATCTGGATGGCTAAGCAGCCCAGTTCAATTCTGCTTTTAAACCCACCTGATTTAATGTTATACTTATTAGGTTTGATATGACTAAACCATGTGCTGTTTTCAATCGAATCAAACTAAATCGCATTACTTAATACTATTATATAAGGCCCATTCCTGTCGCCTATGATGCAACTGGGCCTTTTAGATCAGACGTTTTTAATGGCTCAGAGACATTTGAAATGAAACCGCTGGACATGCCTCGACAACTGTTATTGCCATGCGCATACGGTGTCCATGGTAACTGTAAAATTGAATCATAAGGTGTTCCACATTTCTATGATTAAAGTAACGCCAGACCTGTCGTCACTTACACTGTAATCTTTGAGCCTCTAAGCACATTCACTATTGGTCACATTCAAAAAGCTGTGAGTGATTCCCTTCATTAAAATATCTCTTATCACGTCAGGATTGCCTAATACCTTACTATCATTCAGATTGTTGCAGGTTGCTTTTTCATGTGTGAATCTTTTTGTTTTTAATTTATTTTAAGTTTGTTATTTTCTTTGGCCCAAATTAGATACAGTGTGTCAAGTATCTAATTAGGTTTTGAAAAACGGATTGCTGCTTACAACTAGATTACCTGGTGGCCAACAAACTTGTGGTTTGAAAAAATATAAAGTGAAATGGTAACAGTAAACTACTAGAGCTGTGTTTTTCTTCAATCCAGAGTTATTTTCTCCGCTGGCTTTAACTTTTTCTTTTTTATTCCCATTTCTAATTAGTATTGATATTCTCGTTGGTATTGCTGCTCTGAAGTCACTGGCACATACATTGGGGTTTATGATGGCATTGGTTGATTGCTATCATTGGAGTATACTACTACAAGGGATGCAGTCATCCTATCTTTTCACCCAGGCACATCCAAAATAATGATCCTCGTTAGTGTTACAGCCACACTGCCCTTATAAACTGATTTATGACCAAAGCTCACAGCTTGTATTTCCTCCTTCTCCAAGTCAAGCAACTGCTGTGTCCTCCCCAAACATTCAAGAGATGGCAGCAGGATATTTATTTTGAATACAACAATAATATAAAAAATACAATGCAAATGTTGTCCAGCTGTTATTTGTTTATTTTTCCCTGTTGTATTTATACTCATTACATTCTCGATGAAGTAGAACCCTGTGCTTTACCATTGAACTTCTTACCCATTAAACAGAAACTTTCGGTGTTAAATTTGGTATTATTTCCTTGCCAGCCCAAATAAGAACAGTTAAACTGTATTTTTAATTTACTGGCAGTGTATTTCGATCTACCGTTGATAATAATAGATCATTAAAATAGATCTTTCCCAATATCTCCTTAAACAAAAATCAGCATCACTTATTCCGGTATCCTGCTTTAGGAAATATTATATCAGCCTTTGATTAAGTCAGATTTGCTAACTGTTACACCAGGAAATGTTTTAACTTTAGACAGGAGTATGTCTGTTTTTTGCCAACTGCAAAGGACCCTTGTACAAGATGTGTGTATTATTATTATTTTTTATTTAAAGATAAACAAACAGTTTGTTGTGTGCCTGTCTTTATTGCATTGTGATGAATAACATCTGGACTTAAACACCATATGGATGCAATATATAATATGTAATTAAACAGAAAATAAGTTTAATACAGAAACACAATTCTTTCTGGTCATAGAAATCTTTTTTTTTTTTTTTTGGTTCCATGCTGACCTTTTTTAGAGTGTTACTTCCTGGGCCTATACATCTAATAAGCACCTGGGAGAGTAAATGAGAGTGCATATGTTTTCAATAATTTTAATACAAGTCACTAATCCTGTATAATATTATCATGGTAATATTGATCTTACAGACAAATAGGTAATAAAACCACACAAAAAATAAATAATAATAATAATGTCCCATGGACTACGTTTTCTTCAGTGACATTGCAGTGGCACTGAAATAGCGCTCACATACTAGATTCGAAAACATTCCTTAGCTTCAGTATTTATTTCACATCTTTATAGGGCTGACTCTTGAATATTGACTGTTTTTGTACATAAGAATTGTTTTGGCCATATGTATTACATATACTAGCTCTAGCTACTGCATACAAGATATGCTACAAATGAGTGTAAAAGAGTTACACAATTAATAAGATAAGTACCTCTTTAAATGCTCTATGAGTAATTCTGTCATAATTTTTTTCTGTGCAGCCATTAAAACTTCATCAATGATTCCTATTCACTGAACAACCAAAGCAAAGGTTGGCCAAAATGTAATGTGACAATACAGTATAAAGAGATCTCTTTGGGACCAGTGACACAATGAATCAATTATACCATCAGAGAATTGCACTCAGCAGTGCCTCTGTTTTGTTTTTTGTTTTTTTTTCCACTATAGAAGCCTGTTTGATTGTTTCAGCCACACTGTAAACAATTCAGAGTTCACAATGGTTTTTCACTTTAGTGTTGTTGCTACTTCTCTTGTTTGTGTGCCCAAACTAAACACTTTCAGTTGGGAATGAAATTTAGACTGCAGTCCCTCTGCAGAATACACATACCTAGATGTATACCTAAATAACTATGATACTCAATGAACACTCGTGGAGTGTTCTGCTTACACCTTTTCTGTATTTTATATATTTTCTTTATGAACTGAATTGACGTATACAATTCCTCAGTTGGCGATGGAGTCTTATTTGCTGCAGGGATGAAGCAGAGAGATATACTAGGATGCCACTTTGAGATTTCCCATATAGTGTGTGAACATCGAATCAGAGATACCATCCACAACACTACGACACATGTTCTTCATGATTTGGGTTAAGTCACTGTTTATTTAAATAAAAATCACTGTTTAAAACAATCGAAAGACAAGTACAACTTTTTGCATGTATTTTAACACCCTGCTGTTCCAAATAGAAAATAAAAGTGTAAATGATAGTTCTGAAGTCAGATCATGAACTTAAACCATGGGGTTGTTTTTTAAAATACATTTCACTGAAAGAAACTGTTCTGAAAAACACAAGGAGATTGAACCGTATCCTCTTGGCTGGCTATGCAGGAGGCTTTATAAGCAACACAAGACCTGCTTCCTTACAATGATTTAATTAATAAACCTGAAAGCTGAACAAAGTCAGCTGATTTATAACCATTTCTCACTCAACAGCATTAAGTTTCACTAAACAAAAGTTTTGCACACACAAGATAAACACTCTTGTGGAACGCTTGTTTGATGGAGCGTTTCTCTTCAAGTTCATTGCAGTCACAAGGAAAATGTTCTGACGTCTTAACTTTACTACTGACTTGACTACTCGACTCATCGTTTCTTCTCTCACCCATCTGTAAAGTCTAACAGGGTTTACTGGACAGGAGATGTTATGTCTCAGCTGGGCTACCCTGGGTAAATAATTGATCAAGAGCACCTGTATGAAGAGGTGCTTTTATTTTCTTTGTTTGCAAACCTTTTTTCAGTCAAGGGCTGGGTGGATTGATTGCTAATAAGATGATTGCTTTTACCTCTTAGTCACTAGGATAGTAATGAGTTCTGCTATTTTCAATGTAATTACTATTGGAAGATGTCTATGGTGATCCAAAAAATGGCTTCTTTGGACATATTGAAACTGTATGGACACCAATCGCTGCTTTTCTGAGAAGCCAGCACCATTGCCGATTTTTATGCCTGTGTTTCTCTTTGAAAACTGTTGTATTTATTTAGGTAATGAACTGTTGATGTAGACAGTGTGCATGTGGACAAAATAAAGATCTTATTTTTGTTTGGATAGTAAACATGAAACTATTCAATCAGCATTTGAGAGGCTGTTTGTAGGTTCCTTACTATAGGAGGCTGTGTGGTCCAGTGGTTAAAGAAATGGGCTTGTAACTAGGAGATACCCGGTTCAAATCACACCTCAGCCACTGACTCATTGTGTGACCCTGAGCAAGTTACTTTGCCTCCTTGTGCTCCGTCTTTCAGGTGAGACATAGTTGTAAGTGACTCTGCAGCTGATGCATAGTTCAGACACCCTAGTCTCTGTAAGTCACCTTGGATAAAGGCGTCTGCTAAATAAACAAATAATAATAATATGCATGTTTAAAACAAATATTGAGTTTCTTGTTGAAGTCTCAGTGTTAAATCTGAAATCTAATTGCTTTGGCACGTAAGCCCTTCCATTTAGTTTTTTACACCCATATGTGCTGATGTGGGAAAATGTTGCACTTAAAAAAAAGAACAACAAAGAAATATGTCTATCAAGATGCGGATAGAAATAATAGACTTTGACAGAGAGGATGAACTGTTTCATATCATTTTTACATAGGACATAAACTGTTTGCCTGAATAGTACATGCAGCTTGACACCTGACGATTTCAGTGTTTAATAACTATTTTTACTTTTTATTATTTCAGATATTAACATGTTTAAGGTACATATAGTATGTATTTTATTTAAACAACCCCACCCATTAAACCTAGATTGTATTATGTTTTTATGGGCTTTATTTGGCTAAATAGACCCACCAGCAATATTTATCTTTGAACCTGAGAATCCAGCAGAAAAGGAAGTGCCTGAGATGTTGTTTGTTGACTTAGTTCCCCCAAAGTGCATTCCACACTGATTCTTTTTCATTTGTTTCTAAGAGAAATTGGACCTTCAGTTCCACCTCAGTTCAGCACTCAGAAAGCACTAGCAACACTGAAAGGGCTTACAGGCAACGTCATGCATTTCTTGTCTTATTTTTAAAATGCTCTCAACATTACAAGCTCTGTCTTGTAGTTAATCTGATCCTGATTCCTGAGTGATGTGATACTGTGTATATAATGCTGTCAGCAGCTGTGACATAATACCACACCTACCTGTTAGTCAAGCAAAAAAAAAAAAAAGTACAAATACCTTTTTGTCAAAGCAGGAAAGTGTTAAAGCACAGCCTAGTTTTGAACTGAAGAGTTTGTGAATCTTTCAAATAGAAATTGTAGGAGACTTGACGCTAAAATGCTTGATGATCACATTTACTGTACAAGAAAACAACATCATAAAACAAGAGATGTACTCAACCAGATACTGTTTTGAGAAAATGATAAATAGCCAACTATTAGCAATATTGAATTAAGCTTTTTCATTTCATGGATAAACTACACTTGTGAACTTTGTCACAGGTGAATCCAGCATTTAATAGGAAGAAAGTGAAGGCTCAGATATATACATTAGGTGATTTGTGTTTCATAAATTAGTGATTCAAAATACTATTTTTAAACATTGAAAAAGTCAAATTTAACATTGGACATGCCATGTGTCCTTATTCATAGTGCAGTGAAACCTTGTTATTAAGGCCAGTCAAAATAGGAAGGTGGTCTTACTATTGAAGGTACATTGAATTTCTTGTAACAAATTAATATCATAGGATTTTGATATACAAATTTGTTCGTTTACCTCTTGTTTTTCTCATTAGAGAGGTCATTTAAAAGTGGTTACAGTATATACAGTTGGGCTGCATGAGGTTGCTTTACTATTGAATACAGGTCTACCTTAAAGAAGGTGACTTTAAATTGCTGTCAATATGATAAAATCGGTACTGTAAAAACGTGTCCATTCTCAACTAACTGGGGATGTCTTAATGTATATATTTTAATTTTAGACGTGATTTATGTGTGATATAATCGAGTTGGAATTTGAAGTGCTGCAGGCGAAGTGTATCTTTTCACAAGCTGTATGTTTTCATTCCGTTTGTGATCAAAAGATCATATTAGACCTTTTGCCAACTATTGTCAATTACTGATTTCAGTCAAGCATGAATGTTTTAAAAAAGTACAATGCAGAACAATACAATAATAACGTACATTGACCATTATAATCGTACAGCACACACGAACACGCTACCTCTTTGAATTACATTGTTTCTACTGACAAGTAAACTGATATCATTACTGCTTTGGCTGCCTATTATTTAAGTGGGAGTGCCAGAGGCGCATTCAGTTTTGGGAAATGCAGTCTCTCCGAACCTTTTGTTTCTTTGGAACAAAGAATGGAACGCTGACAGTGTAGGACTACAACTCCCAGAACAACTTGCGTGTTATCGCCTGTCCATGCGCACTATTATCTGACCAAAAAAGGATGATGTCACCTGCAATAGCAGAAGGATACAGTATTGTGTTAAACTGGATCTCTATTGTAACAATAATTTGTGGAGCTTGCTTGAATGATGAAAGGTGCATCCTCAAGGTACGGATTTGCGACATTGGTTATTATGTGGGTGGGATAAATGTACCATTACTGTGAGAAAGAAAGTGTCTGAGAACGATGTATTAGAAGGATTCTATTGTTGTTCAACGATTCTCAAGAAAAGGTTAAAGAAATTATACAGGAGGCGCAGGTTAAAAATGGGTGGGACTACAAAAGACTAGCCACATGCAAAGCAAAGGTTGTGTCAACCTGGATTGTTCATTCCAGCGGCGTTGCGATTTAGAAAATCAGCTCTGGATATTTTTGCAAACATTATAGCTCGTTCCCGTTCTGTTAACATTATAGTTCATACACAGAGATAATTTGGAATTCAAACCTGCGAATTCGCAGTCGGTCGCGAGGTGATGGCCACATTTCTATAATAAATATTGCAAAAGAATATTACTGTAGTTGCTGAATCAACACAGCTCGTCATTGAAATAGCATCCATCCTGCGTGTTCGTTACATTCCAAACATTTACGAGATTCGTGTTAACCCGCTCGGCATTCGTTTATTTCACCTGCCAAGGAGAAAACGTGTGACAGACAATGTGCATTTGTCAGGTTGGAGTTGGTGAAGAAGGTTAGTAACAACTTAATTTTTTTATGTTAAGGTGGTGTTAATAAAATGCATTAATAATGACAAGCATATCATACTATAAGACATGGGCTACTCCAATGCGTTTGAACGATGTGCTATTTTTCAAGGTGTGTTATTTTGCATGATGAGGCTTAACTGTTTCTACCAGCTGTTGTTTGCTTGGGTTGCAGACAAGGAAAAGCTTGCACGCGAACACACACACACACACACACACACATATATATGACTAAATGCTTTACAAGAAACTGATTAGACAAGCAGCATGCAGACAAAATGGATGTAACCTAGTTACTACCCTGAAGCAAATGGGCTTCTGTAAGAGGAATTTTGGTGTTAATCCAAAAATGTAGAATGTCGTTGCTGATACAAATATTTTTCACAAGCAGCATTTTTACCAGGATCTTTTTGGTTATTGCAGTGCTTACTTAGACCGAGAAAACAAGTAGGCTACGTGGAATGTATTGACTTCTCTTGAACGTCGGAATATGTTTTGATCAATACTCAATTTGTGTCTCACTCAGTTTCTGCAGAGTTTGCTTTTGTTCAACCCCCACTTTTGAAAAGTGTTTGTTTTTGGTATTCTTGGTAGTGTACAAACATAAACGTAGTTATTGAGGCGAATGCATAATATGCTTAAAACGTTGTTAATTTACAGCAGGCCAATACAGTTAGATATAAGTGTCTGGTTTTATGACATTGTTCATTTTGCCTCCCTGGATATCAGTTGGAATCCAGCCCAGAAACATAGTGATTTGAAATCAGGTTCTGCTTGATGGTGGACTCAAGGGACTCTGTGGAATGAGTTCTGGTGGACGCAGCCCACCAACTTGAGGGCAGGAGTCCATCACTCACAAGGGTGTAAAGTGAACTGGCTCCTGGGCTGGGAGTCTGTGCCCACAGCGTCATCAAGGTCATAAATTGTGGAATATGAGAAAGTAAAGCCAAATTTTAAAGTGGGGCCGCAATTTAGAATGTATTTCAATCTCTGCAAAAACATGAAGTACTTCACTGTGCTTTTTAAAATGTAGTTACCACATTTCTTAAATCTGTTTACTTAAAAAATGTCTCAATTCTGTGCAGTTGACAACTACAATCTTGCTGTTTTTGTAATGATGAAACAGTTGTTGTTTAGTTAACTTTAAAAAATTGCTACATTCACACCAGGCACTCATTTGGTGTTGAGATGCAGCCATTTACGTTGTGTAAGTAAACTGTTTTGTGCAATTAAAGAGGTTTGCTGTGGCAGAATTAGAAATCCTGACAGAGATTGAACCGTAAATCTCCAATTAAAGATATTGTGTAATGATCTCACTTTGTACAAAAGTAGGTGGCCAAGTTATTCAAAATATGTGTGGCATGTACTGACTGTAAATTATTATTATTTGTTTATTTAGCAGACGCCTTTATCCAAGGCGACTTACAGAGACTAGGGTGTGTAAACTATGCATCAGCTGCAGAGTCACTTACAACTATGTCTCACCTGAAAGACAGAGCACAAGGAGGTTAAGTGACTTGCTCAGAGTCACACAATGAGTCAGTGGCTGAGGTGGGATTTGAACCGGGGACCTCCTGGTTACAAGCCCTTTTCTTTAACCACTGGACCAGACAGCCTCCTATGTTTCTATGTACTTTCCTAAGAGGTCTTGAGACCAATCACGTTTTACTGTATAAGTGTAAAAAATATAGCACTGCAATCACTGCTTCCATCCAGTGCTACAATACCATAAAGATATCACCTAGGTTGTGTTTTTTGTTTTTTGTTTTAAAGAAACACAATTATTTACAGTATCTGCCATATGCTGTCCTGTTTTTTCCGAATTTTCGAGTTAATTTCCTCAGGCTCCGTGTATTGGGAGCAATTATTACTGCAGTCTTCTTTCTCTGGGAATTTAAGGGCAACAAAAGGAGCATCTCCTTTAGGCATGACCAAAAAAACACTACAGGCTTTTAAACCAAGCCAGGAAATTATGCAGAAATGCACTGTGGATTACTTGAAAAAAGCACTGTCAATTGCAATTATTAGGACTGTAACAATATCTGAATGCATTGTGTTCATACATAGGTGCTAATTAGCCAGTACAATGTGAACTTAGTGTTGTAGTTTATTAAATTTGTGTTAATTAAATGTACATTGACTGTGGGAAAGTACCGTTTCTGGGAAAATGTAACACAGGCTAAACAGGGAATCCATAGTACTGTAAAGTGCAGAAATTGCTGCCTGAACAGATACAGTTGATCACTATTTTACTAATGGTTCAGTTTCTTCTGGGATTATATCAGAGTAGTTTAGTAAAGACATGTGGTAAAGCACGCCATGAGAAATGTCTGAGTATTACAGTAAAGACGACACAGGGATCTTAAATGTTTCCGCACAGACACAGAACCGTCTCTAAAGGTTTAATTCAAGCTCTGTTATCAGCATAAATGTAAATGTATTTTGTTCAATAGTCTTTTGCCCAATTTATAAAATGTGATCCACCCAAAGCATATTCTCCCTTCCTTCAGCAGCTACTGTTGATATTGCGGGTGCACTACGAAGAGCAGCTGTGTAAGCAGAGTTCAAGCAGGGCCTGTGGTGATATAAGCATTTGGATTTCGATTTAATAAAAATGTGATTGTCTGTTTCAGTCCAGTAACCTTGGAATTAAACTATGCCAATTTGATGAAATCATTCAGCAATTTCTAATAACTGTTTCAGGAATTTCCCAGCAATGCTTACTCCTAAATGATAATAGGACACTGCGTCGTTTTCTGGAGACTGGGGTGCCAAACCTTATCAAGATCATTAGGTACACCACTTTAAGCTTCAAACAAATTTAAAATAATTCTTCTCCCTCAAGACCACTATTTCAGAAATGCTAAGTGTCTCAGAGACTGGGATGCATTTCCAACTGGCACTATTCAGATAAATTGGTCTGTGAAGGATGTGGGTATCTACGGTTTTGATTCCTATTTATGTCAGCGTTGCAAGGCGGGCCAGAACTGATAGGAATCACTTTTATTTTATGCTGGCATTTTGTTCCACTGGAAGTATTCATTTTTACTTTTTAGAGAAATGTTTGTTTTGTGTGTGTATTAAAGGAAAATATATCAAACACTAGGTGAGCTTGATAGTGTATCCATTGTTTACACTGTGCTTCATCTTGTATGTAGCACAGCCTAGGGACATATATCCATATTTTAGGTGTAAATACAAGTTTACAGGTTTTATATAGCCTACCTGTACAAAATAATACTTCATATTTGTTTTCTTTGTTATCCAAACTCTAATTGTGTAGCTATGGAGACCAGTTTGTACTCAGCAAGAGAGGAAGGAAAGGGAAGAGTCCCCATAGAAACCATAAGTACTTCTATTGCATTTTCTCACATGACAAATCTGAGGATGAGCTTGTATACAACTCATCAACACATATTTGAAGACTGCCATCAATACAAAGCCGTATTGTATAGTAGATACTTGTTATATTTGCATAGTTTCAAGCATGCTTTTTTAGGTATATAGATATGAAATAATATTTCAGAGTGCCTTTGTACTGTTTACAAGTCAAGACATTTGTTTTGCCAGTTACCTGAGACCCACACAGCTGTAAAACAGTCTTAAAGAGGGACTGGAGCTGATTTTGCCCGCTGAATTTCAACATACAAAATGTAGGTTCTGCATTTATTGAAAGTTATGCTGTGTGACCTAAAATAACTTTTACTGCACAGCTGTGTAACTGTTAAACAGACTTGTATTTCCACATTACTGAAAAGAACAAACAAACAGCTGTTTACATTTTAGTAACAAACATGTATTTAAAAAAAAAAAAAGTGAACTGGTCCTCAGGAAGTAGGCTATCATTTTATTTTTATATATTTAGACAAAACTGTCAAAATCCAAATTTCAGCCCTTCACACAATTGTGACAGAGCTTAAACACGTGTCCAAATATAACCTCTGAAATATTCTCTTTACTAACCATACATATTTTGTTTGCCGGTTTCCCCTTTTCCTTTGATCGTAACTGCAGAAAATTCAGATACAGTATATGCTGAGTTAAACCTCATTATATCGGTGGGTCAGCTTGTCTGCTTTAATGACAAGGCAAAATGTATTTGGATTTGTTAACACACAAGGCATAATAACACATTAGAGTAAAGAGTGCTGTGCTGTTGTCTTTGCTGGTTGCCTGGATAATTTTAATATAAACTGTAGAGAGTTTGCATATACAAACAACACAATATGTGCAATGGAAAACAAGGGCTGGTCTGTAAACTGATAACAAGGAAGAAACATTATTAGTGGGCCAGCAGATGAGGAACTATTAGGAAGATTTAGTGGTGAATTTAGATGAACATCGTTTATTCCAAAGGAGTTTATAGCAAAAAGAAAAAAAAAACAAATACTGGTGCCACAGGCATTGCAGAACAGCTGTAACCTGTGAGATTAGCCTAGAATGGTGAGCAACAATGAGCCAATGTGGTTGCTTGAATTTGCCATTCACTGTGTAGGGTGGTTTAGTAAAACCAAACAATAGCTTGATTTAATGTTATTTTACACACAGGGAATAGACTGTCACCTCTGTGAACAAGGAGGCCTTTTCATATTTAACAGTCAAGAGGCCATTAATGCTGAGAAAACGCTTTGCAATTATAACAGGTGAGCTGAGAGCTGACGATCCTTGTACTTAAACCAAGAATATTTCTGCTCAAATGATTACCCCTTTCCATACTAAGAATGATCCATTTTATTCATATTCCGATTCTTTTCCGATTCAGTCTTTTTACTGTGCCTAAGATTCCATGCTATCACTAGGTACTGTAATGAGTGTCGCAAGATAATGAATCCAGGAAGCTAAAAAAAAATGTTTTTAGTCTATAATTTGTTTTTGGAGACGGCTCCTTGGACACCGTGAAGCATTTCTACTTGTACTTCTCAAATTGTGTGTTTTCACATTTTTTTTTTCTGTGTGGGAGTGGGCTTTTCTTTTCAAACTAATCTATAGACACCCTGTTTACCTATTTTGCTTTACATTATTGACAGTGTTATTTTTTGTATGCATAACACTGTGCTGTCCACCTTTCCAGTTCTTAAATGTCTAAAAACCTTGACATTAATATTTCCGTTTTGAAAGCACAAATAAGTGGGCTTACCATTATCACTCAGTCTCCTTCACTTTAACTCAAGACATTCTGTGAAGCCCATATTGGTAACTGAAGCTGCTAAAATAATTTGCTGCCTCCTGGTGAAGCTGGGGGCCTTGGTCGACATTGTTCAAGCTCCAGGTGGCACAGTGGCAGTGTTTTCTCAGGGATCTGCATGCATTTGGCTCCTCAGCAGTCAAAGGACATTTGCAGCATTTTCATTCTTTCTGCTCAGAATTTGGTTTCAAAGGCTGATTCCTTGGCATTTTATTAAGGTTTTATGCCTTATATGTATATATATATATATATATATATATATATATATATATATATATATATATTCATATTCATATTCATAAAAGTACTCCTTACTGTTACATCACCACACAAACCATCATCCTTTATCTGACACCACTCTATGTAAATAAATATTATTAGTGCTTTTCCAACTCTAAAAATCAGTGGTCCTAAATAAAAGGTTCTTAACTGCCTCAGTGTTCTAAAAAGGGATTCTAAAGAGACCTTCTAAAGGGTTTAAAATTAGGTGCACAGGTGCAGTGTACTAGACCATACAGTCATGGGCCTGTATTGAATTGATATATTTCTGTATTTAAAGCTGCATTTTACTCCTAGCTTAGAAGGTGCAATTTGAAAACAGGAAGTGTCACATGTAGGTATGTGGTAGCTAGTTGTGACACAGATATTAATCTTCAACCACCACACTATTCAGCATTTGACTTGAGTGCTCTTCATAAACAGTACAAGCGTCTTCCGCTGCCCTATATCTGTACATCTGTTTTCCTTGTTCTGTGCTTAAAGTGTAGTCCAAGAGCCCTTGCAGGACGAATGAAAATGACTTATCAGCAGCTGGTGGCTTGGCTGCAACACGGAGCTGAAAGCTGAGCTAGCTGGAGCTACCAACTGAACTTCCAGCCAGTTGTGTTAATCAAATAAATAAAAGGGTATGGCCAAGAAAAACTGATCCAGCATCCTGCCATGACAGAAGCAGAAGATGGAATGGCCAGAATGATGTTGAAATCACCTGCTTGGAGAAAGAAAAAGCAGGTCTTTGATCTTCAATAAGCCAAACCCAGAAAAATGAGCTTTTTCCCATCTGGAGCTGACCTTGTTCACTGCTTCTGAAATGCCAGCACCTGCATGTTTCTGTATTATTTTATTATTGTTATACATACTACATTTATTTGTCAACAGCTAATTTCCACTATGCCTATGTGTCAGTCTCTTTCAGCAGTTTCTTCCTCTGTTGCAAAGCTGAGTTATTGGGTGTGGGGGATGGGGACCGACGGACAACAACACAGCGCCAGTGCTTTAGAAACATAACCGCTACTGTAGCTTTTTTAAATTAAATACTCCTACTCCTAAGATATTTATGAATCTTAATCTGTAAAAAAATAAATATTGAAGGTTGTGTAAGGAGTTAGAAGCTGAAATACAGCTACAAGAGAAATGTTGCACTAACAGTGAAATGTTTTGGGTATTACAAAGAGTTTGTCATATAATATAACTGTTTTTAAATTGCTTCAACATACTCTTTGTGAAAATGCTCATATATGTGGGGTAGGTAATAATCCTTCATTGTTTGTAATATTAACCTAAAGAGAATGTCAAAGAAACTTCCATTTAATTGATTCATAAATTTGAAACTATGACGTAATCCCCCAAATCTGTTCATATTTTCAAACCTGTGGAGCTCAGATGTGGTTCCCATTAAGTGGATTAGCCTTTCCATACATTAAGAACAACACTTCTTTGTGTAGACGCGGATAAGAACCAATTAAGTCCTTTATCTCAAAATGGGATTTGTATATAATCCAATGCAGAGCATATTTCCTTGCTCAAACAGATTTAAATTAAGATATTGGAATCTGTAACAATGTTTGCCATTTCTGGGCTATTGGGAATTATCTGTAAGCTTATCAATTATTTGGGATCTGTCAAACCTGAACATGTGCAGTACAGTATGTATAGGCATGCTTCTAACATGTTTAGCATGGGTTTATAGGACAGTCCTGTAGATTATAAGACTCATTTTTCTCGTATTTCAGGTAATGATTAGCAAAATACACCAGTTTGTTGCTTTGTCACATATTGGTTTTAATGCACTTGAAAAAGTCTCCAAAGGGAAGCTGTGTAATTTTTACCTTTGCATCACAAAACAAGTCAATACCTGCAGTAAAATGGGTTACAAACCACAGTTTCTTGGTTTGTCATTTTGGGCTGAAATTAGGCCCATGGACGACCCATTTCTAAAGCTGTTCATCCTTCTAAAGCTGTAGTTTGTGACATCATTTTCTACAGGAACTTCTCTAAGCAGTGGTTTTCAAACAAGGTATATTTTTTAACCTTTGTGCTAGAAATAGGCCTATTTTAAGAATTGTTATGCTGAGATACAGAAATGCTGGGTGTTTAAAATCCGCTAAAATACAGGATAGACGAAACATTGATAAGAAAGTGTGAGAATGGAAAATGATGGGATTATGGAAAACCTTTCCTTTTACCAATAGTAACAGTGGAATTGTATACTTAACAAGTAGGTTTAATTGTTTTGGTTACTTTCAAGATACTATAAAAATTAAGGCACATCATATGACAATGTTGCATAAATCATTTAAAAGTTCAAAATATTTATTTTTAATTTTTTAGGAGATTTAGCAGAATATTATTGCAATTTGTCATTTTATTCTGTTTTATTTCTTAGTAGGCTATAAATGCACAAATTTTATAGCGACACCAAAAGGGAAATTTAATCCAGGCCTTGGCTCTTTTTACAGTTGCTATAAAGAAAAAGCAACAGCATCATTTAAAATTAAACCCCAGGCAGAGTAAGATGGATGTTTTAAGGCAGTAAGTCCCAGTGCAGACTATATAAGAAAGGACTAACTTTAAATTCCAGGTCAGTAACTTTATTATTCCCCGTGGAAGCAAAATAGCAGGTATTAAAGGGCTAACGCAGTAGGTCCAATACCTCCTTCAGTGTTAAATAATATTTGCTGTACAGAGTACACTGTATTGAAACTTTTATAATACCACCGCTTAAATGGCTTTTTGTATCCAAGTTGACAGTCAAAGTATATCTTCCCTAAAGGTTGGATAGGGATCAGTTTTATTTCCTAATTTTGTGAGGAAGGGGAGACTGTTTCAAACCCTATTCAGTATCATTTGCCCAGGATTATCCTACAGACCTGTCTTACCCTACAGTTATTGCAGGGAGGTGATACTTCTCCCAGCAGGTGTTACCTGCTACCACGCTGTAGTCTTTAAAGAACCATGTATGGGAGACAATAAATAAATAGTTGGGTATGGGCAGCTGTATTACCCTAATACTGGAAATACTGCTGACCCTGTCGAGCAGCACAAGAACAAACAAACGCTTTTGGAATCCGTTATCTGTGTGAGGATCTAGGGCAAGGTCAGTGAGTAGCCACCCTTGACCACAGGCACAATGCTTTGCCATGGCCTTTTTTTTATTATTATTAATGGCCTGCTAAGCTACAGCCTGCGTCTCTACTAGGCATGTTACTGGAAGACGAATAGAGGCTTCAGACCTCTTGAATAGCGTGATAATGAGAGCAGAGTGCACAAATTAACAGACTAAAGTGTCGTGCTGATTGGGAAGAAAGAGAACAGTCTGCTTTACACAAACTGCACTTTGGCAGAAACAAAAGCAGTGGGGTCCTGCGATTCCAATTAAGTCTTGGCTGGGACCCTGTCTTTTGGGATTCTTTGTGTGTTTAAGAACTCCTGAATGATGTGAAGTGGTTTTTGTGTACCCCTTACTTCAGAACTATAGTGTGCTCTAAATGACTAGGGTGGAAAAGTTGTTGGCATCTGAAACCTTATTTTGTTTGTATTTATTTTGGTTTTTTTTTTTTTATATGCTATTTGTATTAAATAAAAAGTTGTATTAAAAAAAAAAACATTTTACTAACAAGGCTGCATCTGATAATGCCAACAGGATTTAGCTTCAAATGCATCTGGCTGCATACATTATTGTTTTTGGTGTGTATGGTATAAATTAGTCCTGATCTCTTTGTTTTGGTATCTCTCTCCATAATGCCTATTTATTAAAAAAAAGATAATACTGCTTCACTGGTTAAATGTTTTGTGACAGAATTTTCTACCTTGAACTGGCCATTCATTTCAGGTAAAATGTGTCTATTTGGAACACCCACAAGCTAAACTTTACTTCATACAATCTGAAATTATTAGCCGTACAGTCAGCACCGCCTAATTGGGATACTGGTAATCGGGATTTGTTTAATTGGCACGTCACTTTGTTTAATTGGGATACGGTATTCTCAAATGATGAATGGAGATGCTTTTCAGAGCAAGACAGGTCGCATAGCGCAGTGCAGTGAGTACGTGATTACGCTGTGACTTGCGTGAATTGTGTAAACCATGTTGAACTCTTGAAGAAGGAGGAGTCTCCTGTGGTTTTTCAGGCTGCTGTTGCAAAGAAAGTTGCCGTGTCAACATCGCAGGTGCCTCGCCTTGTGATTTAATTTATTTTTCATTTCATTTAATTTTGTTTCGGAATTAAAAAAAAACAAACAATTGACTCGTATTTTTAAGTGATGCATTTAACATTTAATCATAATGTGATGTGATGTGATTTCATTCTTTTTCTTTTCATTAAGAAACCTAAGGTTGCCTCAACAGCGGCTTATTCGGGATATTTGTCTTAACTTACCACTCGGCCCCTCATTTTGTGTAGGAGAGAGGCATCTACAGCAGTAAAAGTCTATAGAAACAAAGTTTAGCAACCTGACATCCTGAAAGGGGGCACCCCTTGGGAGCCCACACTACTGTGTCTCCTCCCAGACTGTAATCACGTTTAAATATAACCATTAATCACCTGGAAAGGGATCCTTTGGGATTGCTTAGAGCATTTAACACTGAACCTTATTTCAGATTTCTTCTTTTTGTTTTCATTCCCCCCCCCCCCCCCCCAATACATGAGCACAGAAGACCTTACTGTTGACAAATTCTATATCACCATAGCAAAGTAAGAATTCTGGATATTCTGTTACTGTAGCACAGTTGCATTGTGTTTTTGATCATAAGTGTTTGTCTTTGCTCTTTACTAATAATTTAGTAATAGTAATATATCTCTAACCCTGCATTATTTATCTTTGATACGGAGCGACAAAAAAGCTGCATTTGTGTGCCTGATTTTTGTGTAGACTTCAATGAAATGACTAAAACACAACTTATAATTAAATTAAAATAGCTTTGATGACTGATGCATTCAAGATTTTTTTTTTCTTCCAATAAAATACAATGCTTGTCTCTTAATTCCCACTGACTAGTTTAATTGATGGGGTTATGCCCCTTTTGGTTCTCATCAGTACTGCTACTGTGGTATGCTGTCTGATTTGGCAGTGTCCCAGTTACAGAGCTTTAATCTGAAAGAGGTTGGAAGGGATGGCATTACATGTACTGAACACACTTCTGTCCAGGGGTGTGTATAGTCCTGTAAAGCTGACTGCAACAACCCAAACCACACAACACTGTACAGCCTGTTTTCGTATGGAAAATCACAGGGTGTTATACTGACTTTGGTCAGCGCCTAGTGTCTAAATTGTAACCATGGCATGCTTTTTGAGAATTTTATGTTTCAGTTTTTGAACAGGAGGGGAACAAGAATCCAGCAAGGTAGGCTGTTTAGTAAAGTACAGAGTTACTGCACTAAAAAAGAGTCAACATCATTTTCATCAAAATGTGCTTTTAGTGTTGTCACCCTGCATTGCCTCCCTATTATTATTATTATTATTATTATTATTATTATTATTATTATTATTATTATTATTACTTTCTTAAACACATACATACTTTAATACATATACAGTACATACACAAATGAAACATACATTTTTTTATGTTGTGAGGAGTGCTTCTGTGATATTCCTTGAAATAATAATAATAAAAAAAATCCTTGCATAGCTTTTGATAAAAGCATGTAAATTATCTAGCCACAAACCTTTGCCCTATCCTCCCACTTCCTTCTGTACTGAGTCTGTCACACACGGCTTTCAAATCAGGCTTGCTCCTACTACTAGATAGCCTGTGTTTGTCTCTTGCCCATCCTTGCCTGCAGGGCACAGTCCTATTAAAGCAAAAGAAGGCCGGGTTGTTTCTGCGCCTTCCTTCCCTGTATTGCAGGCGTTTTACCCTCCGAGCCCTCAGGGATCTGAGCTGATAGCAACAACACAAACAGGGGCGAGTGCTTAGTAGCTCACAACGGGATGTACCGGTAAGTGGAGTTTAGTTGAGCGTGTTATTAAAGTTAACTCCCTTCCTGATTTCAAAATGAGAGGTAAAAAAAACTGTGAGGCCTTTATCCCACAGTAACCTTGACTGGTATTGTGTTAGTTTAAATTGAATTTTTGGTTGAAGAGGTTAGTAGTACTGCATAGTGTTGTTTATATGCTAAAGTAATTTACACTGATGTATTAAAGTATCTTAATGCTTATGTTATTGGTGAAGGCTAATATATTAATTTGTATTGGATACTAGACACATTTACATTAAAGGGCGGTTATGTTTTAACAGGTTTCAGTATAGTAATTTACAGTACCTTTATATACAAGTTCTTGGTATCCGTGCAAACCCTCCTGCATTTGCATATTGTTAGCCAGGCTGTAAAACAGGAGAGACACCCTTGTCAAAACAGCAGGATCAGATTTCAAGCCTCTCGCACGACCCATCAATGGGAGCCATACATTTTCAGCAAGAGAGCAAGGGGATTAATGTTTACAGTAGTAATTCTGCAACCGTAGGAGGGTGATAAATCAGATTAGATACCCCAGAGAGCAGTAGGCAACAAACTGGGCTCCATGGCACTGACTAGTGTATAAAATAAGCAGCAAGGGTGTTAGGAAATCGTGTGTAAAGTTCATATAAAATGACGTGTCATTCATTATGTTAGTTTTGGTTTTGTGGCTTTAAATATCTGGATGATAAGGATCAATTAAAAATCACAAATTCAGTTCAGTGCTTTCAGACATCACTATTGCTTTAATATTCAGGTCAGTGTTGTGTTTTTTTTTTAATTTTAATTTGTCCGTGTCAAATTACAATATTCATTAATAGTTTTAGAACACATGAACAGTGCTGCAGTGCATGTTGAGTCAGCTGAAGCATGTGCTTTTTTAAGCTGATTTATGGCTTTAGTTTGACAGCACAGTGCATATCGTTGTATTGTAATTTGTTTGTTTTTGTCTGCTCAGATACACCCATTCATTACACAATGATGTCATTAATGTGTTCTTGCATGTTATGAACTTTGTGCTGGCAGGGCTTGTGCTAGGGGTTCCTTATTGATTCCTGCAGAGTGTGTTCCATTTTGCTTTGTGAATTAACAGCAGGCGTATTTTTTATAGGTAAGACAAGCCGCTAAGTTGGGTTTAGAAAACTTGAAAGCTAGATCTTGCATGTCAGAGCCCTGGTCACTGTGAAGAAAATACAATATTTACATTGGAATAGGAACTTCTGTGACCACCTCCTTGGAAAAACAAAACTACATCCTTGCTACTTCAGGACTGTACTAGTTATTTACAACCTGAACGTACAGTTTCAAGATACAAACATGTTTAGGTAAACCACTGGCACACAGCAACTTTGTGTATTTGTCGATATCACAAATTCCCGTTTTTTTCCCCTTTACCTACTTCATCCAAGTAGTTTTATATCATTTGTTACAGATTCCAAGGATGAACCATTATGCTCATTGGGAAGAGTGTCTATAGAAGGCCTTGAACAGTGGGTTCATTGTTATAACTAGCTTGAGGGCACCTTTTTGCATTTCTTCTCATAATATACAGAAGAACACATCTAAAAGGTCATTGATTTCACTGTTGAAATTTAGAATTTAAAGGGTTATATCTAGCTTTGGGTTGGTTTGATTTCTTCTCTACAGTTTGTACTTGTATGTATAGAGGTTTGACCAGCTCCATATTTTTTACTCATTCTGTATTCCACATGGTAGATTTAAAGTCAGTACAGCATCTTAGCTTTTTCAAATTCCATTACATAATTTGGACATGCCAGTTGTAAATTTATTTTTTGCAATCAGTATTTAATAATTCTAACAAGGAATGTCCAAATACCTCCCTTGGTTTCAAGTACACTTTACCACAGAGGCTTACTAGTCTGAGCACATGTATAGTACTGTAAAAAGCCTAGGGTAAAAAAATGATGATCTACAGCAATGCAGTAAATTGCCAGTTGCTGCAGGTAAGGTGTAAAGGGAGCATTGGGAGAAATAGGAATTTAACAACCCACCAAAAACCAAAAGTTTAGATAAAAGAAAGATTCCATGAGGAGCTGTTCAAATAACAATCTGTCTGATTTAATACTTGATGTTTTACTGTTTTGTCATTGTGTCTCATGGTCTATTTGTGCTACTGCCTTGACATTCGGAAGAGTTAAATTTTGGAGATGATCTGATCAAATGTGACTGAATGGTGTCTTTCATATTGTGTTTCCTTCTATATAAAACACAATATCTAATGTAATTTAGATAGCTTGATGAGGATATTACAAATTATTTCATCTACTTGTTTTTTGTGAGAACAGAATCATTTTATTCTAGTGAGCGGTCAGCATAATACATTAACTGTTTTTTCACCCCATATTTTATTTGATCTCTTCTGTACAGACACTGTATATTTAACCTGACTAATGTATTATCCACATTTAGGGGGTTACATCAGGGCTTGGCATGCAATACTGTACTGTATATTTTTATATTCCTGGTGTTGTGGGTTTGGGACCATATAAGGCAGTGCCATTTTGCTTTGTATAGTGCTGAAGATGTGATTCTTCAGTTCATGTCTGCAATATACTGTACCATGTGCTGGGTTCAATCAAAGTTCAATTACTAAACCATTCCATCTAATTACCTGCCAGAGGAGCTGGAGGCTTTTTGAAGTTCCCTCACATCATGTTTTAAACCTATATGTCATCCTTCCATTTTGTGTTAAATGAAGTAGGAGTGACACATGTTATGGGTTTATGTAAATTGTAATCTGTTTCCAAAAAATGTACATTTGAATAGTTAAAGGGAAAGCTTCAAAACTTCTTAGATGGTACAGTAAGATGGGCTTGTCATGATGTTTCTCCTTTAACTGGACCAAAATGCTGTTCAGTGCTGTACCATTTTGAGTTTTAGATGTTGTTTTGGTATGTGCAGGGAAGCATGTCAGGCTATCTCTCACGCTTCACATTTGGCAAACACACAACAACCTGCTTTGGGCAAGTTCATGAAAGCTCAATAACCCAATTACAAAATCGGTGCAGATAAGCTACATACAGACGTGCTCAAACTTGTTGGTACCCCTCCACAAAAAACAAAGAATGCACAATTTTCTCTGAAATAACTTGAAACTGACAAAAGTAATTGGCATCCACCATTGTTTATTCCATATTTAATAGAAATCAGACTTTGCTTTTGATTTTTTATTCAACATAATATTGTAAATAATAAAACAAATGAAAATGGCATGGACAAAAATGATGGGACCGCTAACCTAATATTTTGTTGCACAACCTTTAGAGGCAATCACTGCAATCAAACATTTTCTGTAACTCTCAATGAGACTTCTGCACCTGTTAACAGGTAGTTTGGCCCACTCTTCCTGAGCAAACTGCTCCAGCTGTCTCAGGTTTGATGGGTGCCTTCTCCAGACTGCAAGTTTCAGCTCTTTCCATAGATGTTCGATAGGATTCAGATCAGGACTCATAGAAGGCCACTTCAGAATAGTCCAATGTTTTGTTCTTGTCCATTCTTGGGTGCTTTTAGCTGTGTGTTTTAGGTCATTATCCTGTTGGAGGACCCATGACCTTTCTGACACTGGGCAGTACGTTTCGCTCCAGAATGCCTTGATAGTCTTGAGATTTCATTGTGCCCTGCGCAGATTCAAGGCACCCTGTGCCAGGCGCAGCAAAGCAGCCCCAAAACATAACCGAGCCTCCTCCATGTTTCACTGTAGGTATGGTGTTCTTTTCTTTGAAAGCTTCATTTTTTCGTCTGTGAACATAGAGCTGATGTGACTTGCCAAAAAGCTCCAGTTTTGACTCATCTGTCCAAAGGACATTCTCCCAGAAGGATTGTGGCTTGTCAATATGCATTTTAGCAAATTTCAGTCTGGCTTTTTTATGTTTTTCTTTCAAAAGTGGAGTCCTCCTGGGTCTTCTTCCATGGAGCCCACTTTCGCTCAAAAAGCGACGGATGGTGCGATCACAAACTGACGTACCTTCACCTTGGAGTTCAGCTTGTATCTCTTTGGCAGTTATCCTTGGTTCTTTTTCTACCATTTGCACTATCCTTCTGTTCAATCTGGGGTCAATTTTCCTCTTGCGGCTGCACCCAGGGAGGTTGGCTACAGTTCCATGGACCTTAAACTTCTTAATAATATTTGCAACTGTTGTCACAGGAACATCAAGCTGCTTGGAGATGGTCTTGTAGCCTTTACCTTTACCATGCTTGTCTATTATTTTCTTTCTGATCTCCTCAGACAACTCTCTCCTTTGCTTTCTCTGGTCCATGTTCAGTGTGGTGCACACAATGATACCAAACAGCACAGTGACTACTTTTCTCCATTTAAATAGGCTGAATGACTGATTACAAGATTGGAGACATGTGTGATACTAATTAAAGAAACTAATTAGTTTGAAATATCACTATAATCCAATTATTTATTACCTTTTCTAAGGGGTACCAACAAATGTGTCCAGGCCATTTTAGAATATCTTTGTAGAATAAGCAATAATTCATCTCTTTTCACAGCTTCTTTGCTTTATTCTATGACATACCAAAGGCATGCAAGTATCGTCAGAGGCAACCGCTAAAAAAAGGTGCCTATAATATTAAACTGTTTTATAACTTATTAATGTATTTCCTTATTTTATTTATATGTATGGCTTTATATTGGAGTTGTAACATGTTCACTGAGTTTAAGAATGTAATGTTAAAATGTAAGTAACGTAATTCATTTGCAGAGTTGGTGTGATACCTCGAAAAAAATGCGCTGAGCCGATAAAGAACCTTCCAGAACACACGCGTGGTTGTACTGTAGTTCAATGTGAACAAATGGAAGTCTCTTTTTTTAATTCCTACCCCATTACCATTAAAGATTGTATAGTATTTATCAAGATTACTCATGACTTCAAGGTAATGTTACATTTTGCCCCCTGAAAATACATTTTACTCTCTGTTACTCCCAGACCCAAAACCTTATCTGGATTGCTGGCTGGCACTATACCTGATCTGCATATCTAATGTATGTATGTATATATATATATATATATATATATATATATATATATATATATATATATATATATATATATATACATATATATATATATATATATATGGCTCTGTTTATCTGCTGATCAGATACAGTACAGTTAGCTGCAGGGTGGGCTTTCTGGTATGCTGACCTGTCGGTGCCTCTTGATCAGAGACTACTTTTCTACTCTCCATTCACTTCTAGGCTGATTCTTTGAAAATACAGTCAATTAATTTGATTCTGCATATTATGTCTATTTGTATATGAAGTAGTGCTCTCTTACTACACGCATTCAATCCTGACACGCACTAAAATGGTGCCACAGGAAATGAATTACGGTATGTGAAGATGGGTGGACAGGAGTGCGACTTAACATGCGTTAAAAAAAAAAAAATCTCTCCAAAAAATGTACGCGTCAATCGCAGACGTTAACTGCGATTAATTGACAGCCCTAGTTTAAACTAATACTAATTAACTGCTTAAATCTCCTAAGCTTTACTAGGGCTTTATTTGAAGGAATTTATTTACGCTTTACTCAAAGCGAAAATTAAAGTTTTCTTACTGAGGTCCGATTTCTTACATCGCTGGCAAACAAATGCAAAAATGACCCTATTTTGTTCTTTTGCTGAGTTTATCTATGAAGGACGTCACACTCAAATCTCATCTTGTGCAATGGAACTGAGACTGCTGCCCTCATTTGGCGCAGTTGACGGGTTTAATAGACTTGATGTATTATGTTTGGGATTCAGACACACGAACATATAAACACAGACACGCTCATGCACCTCCAGGCATTCCATTTGACAGTTTTTCTTGTGTGACAAAGCCAAGTCTCTTTAAGTGCACACTACCAACAGGCATGGAAGAAGGCGTGGCTAGGCTTTAACTGCATCCTATTAGAAGTAGGGTGTTGAAAAGGGGTGTTCCCAAGAAGGAGGGACTGGCTCACAGCAGCAACATCTGTGCCATTCCTTTTGGCTTCACAGCTGGGAAAGGAGATGTAAGACTGAGTGAAGCCTTTTGTTTTAGTGTAAAATAGGAAATGGCTATGAATTAGCTGAGTTCACCGAGAAAGCAGAACTTGTTTGTGCTGTATGCTGTACCCATACACCTGTTTTAAGGATATGCTAAACCTGGAAGATCTTGTTCAGGGAAACGTGCTGGAACTCAATTTGCTTTTACCTGTTTTGTGAACAGACATTGGGAGATGTAAGCCTAAGGCCATCTTGCTTTCAGGTAAATATACAGGGGATTTTAATCAGTATGCAACACTGTCATTGGCCATTGTGCCTAGTATATTGAAATAAAATAAAATGTATTTGGGGGGTGGGGAGAAATTACAAAATAATATTGATCAACAGTCACATGATGTTGCTGATTTTTTGTTTTGTTCAGGTAGGTAGAGTACTACGAAATGTTAATTTGCATGCACTTTCAGTCATAGCCAGGCTAATATCATCCTATTGTCAACTAATGTAGCTAAGAACCATCGTATTTGGAAGAAATTCTCATGTCTGAGATATGATACTTTGACCAGAAATCTTGACTTCTCTTGGATTGGTCTTTTTCATCTTTCCACTAATCCGTTGTGCAGAGCCAGAATGTGTTCAACCTTCTGGCATGAAATTAATTAGTCTTTCTTCTCTTGTGAATGTTCTTTGTGGAAAAAGAATCAGTTTAACATAGACCTGCATGAAGTCATGTTTTGTGTAATGCACTGTTCTGCATGGTAGTACTGTAACTGGATGATTGTTGTTCTGTTTTGATAAGCACATTCATGCTGAATGCCATAAGCAGCTGTGATGTTTTTAATCAAGGGCGATATTGTGCTCAAAATAGACAAGACTGTTAAGATGCATTCTCTTTATACATAGAGAGCAGACCCTCTGTGACATATTATTGAATTGTGGTTTGTCACACTTGAGAATTATTGTATTTCTTGTTCTTATTGTATGACTTATATTGTAACACTTGAATGTATTTGTATTTGCTTGCGATTGTAAGTCGCCCTGGATAAGGGTGTCTGCTAAGAAATAAATAATAATAATAATAATAGGGAGTGTGATACTTGCTGATTTGAAGTGTTGAACTCAATTGCTCTTTGTGCAAACTTGTGGTTCAGGAGATTGACTCAGTGAAGAATGTATTGAGTGGGGTATTATAAATAGGTTTGACACTTGTTTTAAAAAGGGGGGGAAAACTGTCAATGACTTGCTGTACTCCCATGTTTAATATGGAAAAATTGATTCATGCCAGAGATTAATTTTAACTGAATGGAATAAAAACCTACATACATTTTTTCTTATGAGGTGTGGCAGAAGTGGAGGCTTGAGGTTGCAATTTTGGTAACATAGATATGGAGTCCTTGTCAATGATTGTCAACGTATCTTCATTGTGTTTTGAAGAGTATTATTTTTTTTGTTAGAAGATATTTTGGATTTACATTTCCAAGTAGACACAATTTAGGACAAAACAAAGAGCAGGAACTGCAATGTTTGTAGTTTAATAAATGATCATTCTAAAAAGATATTCAGTATATGCTTGACTTGGGTGAAATGCTGGTGGTGGGTTGGATCTTTCTCAACATCATTGTCTGTGGAACTGGTTGACCACCTCTGTTTTAGGTGTAAACAAACAAACAAACCTCATCACTCTGTGTTCTCTGCTGTGTCTCATAGCTCTTGCTGAAGAGGAGATAGGTGCTGGCAGCTCATAGAAATACTGCATGCTTTGCAGCTGTTGTCTTATCCGGTCAACAGCCTAATCATTTTGGTACTGTTGAGTGCTGTTGTTCTATGTATTGATTAATTGATGGTTCCTCAGGCAATTTTGGTTAGATAATTAAATTAACTGAGAGCTTTTATTGTTTGTTTTTTTTTGGGGGGGGGTCATTCTATTTAAATTAAATGTATGTTTCTTTTATAATTGGTAAATATCTAATATCATCTTCTAGAACCTAAGCTAATGCAGTGTGGAGTAGTGGTTAGGGCTCTGGACTCTTGACCAGAGGGTCGTGGGTTCAATCCCTGGTGGGGACACTGCTGTTGTACCCTTGAGCAAGGTACTTTACCTAGATTGCTCCAGTAAAAACCCAACTGTATAAATGGGTAATTGTATGTACAAATAATGTGGTATCTTGTAACAATTGTAAGTCGCCCTGGATAAGGGCCTCAGCTAAGAAATAAATAATAATAATAATAATAATAATAATAATAATAATAATAATGCTTTCATACCTATAGTTCGGAACTCAAACCACCAAGCTCCATATGTGTTCAAGGAGAACAGAGGTATAAATTGGAAAGTGACTTATTGACACATGCTGTATATATTTGCCACTGATTATTTAATGCAGTAAGTGTTTTGCAGACCTATGCAGTTGTTATATTAAGGACAATCAAGTCCATTCACTTAAAGAAAATCCTATTTTTTAATCACTCTTCAGCAAATATTTAGAGCAGTGGCATATGTGCTTTAAGCTGCTGAACATGTACATCAAGCAGCAATCACCATGGCAACTGTAGTAGAGGGCCTTTTTGTGTTGATGTACAGTACATAAATATTCAGTAAAACTCTCTCCCATTGGCTAAGCAAATTCATTAGAGGCTTAGCTGGAAAAACTCATTACTCACACCGGTCTCTCACAATCTTAACAGCTTGTCCTCAGGGATTAGTGATGAAATGGGAAGCACTGAAATGGAAAAAAACATAGCAACCGAGGAGGGCCTGTGTAGTCAATAAATCAAGGTCACAGAATGGATCTGTATGAAAAATGAACAGGATTCACAGAGAGGAGGAAAGCGAAAAAATAAAAAATAAATACTGAAGGAATTTTAATTTGGTGCCTTAATGATCACTCATCATTTGCTGCATTGGCTAACTTTTCTTCCTGGTTAATGAGGGACACCAACCATGCAATAGGAAGATGATGAGATTCCAAAATGAAGGATATGGTGTTTGAGTTCATGTTTTATGGTGCCTGTTTTTTAGGGGAACAAAAACTGATAAGATTTGGAAGTTGGCAAGTCTGTTTATTTGGGGTTTTGTGTCTTGCTTTTTGCTCCCACTGCATACAGAAAATTTTAGTTTTTTCAATTTGGGTCATTTCTTCGCACAAGGTCTGCCACTTAGGCGGGTTGGCATTGAATCACATCAGTGGAAGAGTATGGTGATGAAACACTTAGCTGGCAACACTATACCTGATCTGTAGATAAACAGAAGGCATCATAATTCAGGCCAGCATTTCCAAAAAGTCATTTTATCAGATGCAATGATATGCAATTGATGCAATTGAATGGTGTTTGGCAGGACTGTGTATTTACTCCTGGTTAAACTGTTAAATGTATTTTGGACAAAAATACCTGGTCCACAAAGTAACTTGCATGACTCCCATGTATAAAGCTGTTATTGTTTGTCCCTGTCTGCTCCCATTATCTGGGATTCCCATTAACTACTGGACAGAGACAGTATGTTGGGGCAAAGAAATAAAGGAGCAGGATGAAAATACACTTCCCTGGCTAGGAAAATATATTGCATTGCAAGGCAGTATTATTTGCCATCACAATGTCAGATTTAAAATAGAAATGGACTTGATTTATAAGTAATGGATTTGGCTGGGCGACACTAGTGCCCATGACACATGGATCACATGTGCAAAGAGGATGTAGACCTCAACTTCCTATCAAGTGGAGGTTTGTCCTTGTCCACATAGTAAAGCCAACATTCATTTTGTCAGCCTTTGTTTACAGAAACCTGACTGGGTTACATAACTTTAATATCATCCACAGTGACATTTACTAACATAAAATAAGTATGGAAGTAGCTGAAGGTCACCTATATCCCTTCGTAACAGTAAAAAGAGGTTAATGTTCAATGCAAAAATCAATTTGTTTTGGCTGCTTTGTTTCTGCTGCAGATTTAAAGTGAGGAAAATGCCTCCCAGCTTAGCCTATGGAATTGGATGTTTCCTGTAGCCTAGCTGGGCTGAATGTGTTCCATTCAATGGCTTAAAATGATATCCCCCATGCTTGATCCAGCGAAGGGACTGACTCGTACTGTAAATAGGCAGAAATCTGTTAATAAGGTCCTTAAAATGACTGCTTCTTGCTAGTTTCAATATTTAACATAATGCAGTTAGCAGACTAATTAGTCAAAAGGTGCGATATCCCTAATGGGAGACCTGATTTTAGACTGGAGATTGTATTATTATTATATATAACAGTATTTTGAAATGTCTTCTCATTGCTGTAAGCTAGAGATATGATAAATGTTGATGCAGCTGTGTGACAGATTTAATTTCCTGCCACCAGTTTCTATTGACAGATTTGGTGGGTGTTTGAACTGAAGCTATGACCGGCAATGCAGCCCCTCTGCTATCTAGTCTGCTATGCTTAATGCTGTTAATGGTTACCTGATATTCATGGAGGTGGGTCTTAGGTGATCATTTTTTTTGTACTAAGTCCACAAAAACAATTCCTTACCTCACCTGGTTTGGATAACATGTCCTTCACCACTCACTCCATTTCACCCTCTGAGTTTTTATATTGTTTTGGCCTCCTGTCCATGCACATGGCTCATGATGAGTTTCTTCAGAACAATATCCAAGCTGAAGATCTAGATGCTGGGAATATGATGAACAAAAGAGCAATATGAAACACAGTAGAGGAGTCATACTACATAACCCAGAGTTACAGTGCTTTGTACTCTGAGTCTGAAGTCTTCAAAATATGGTTCATGCTTAGCTTCTGGCATTTGGTCCGAGGATGTTATCTCAACCTGGCAGAAACAGTTTCATCCAGTCAGGTAAATAAACGCGTGAGCATTTCACCATGAATGTGGAGGTGCACAATTACACCCCTGTTGTGGTTGTGTCATCACTCTGGTTTCTGTTCCTCATACCGAGGACTAATTGAAAGGAACTCTGAAGATACATTGAGGTACAGTATTGTCTTGTAAGATGTATGACAAGCATGCGTGACTCAGGTGTGCCATGAAAGTCTGTGAAATGATTGTAGGCATTAACCCTTTCATCCACACAGCTGTTTTACTAAATTATTCTAATCCAAACACATGGCTTGGCTGCGCATAAGAAATGCATTCTTTTATGTGCTTTTAAAAAAAACAAAACATCATTAAAATAAATATTAACCACCATTCCCAAGAATAGTGCTGGTTTAGCTGTCTGTACCTGATGTTGTCTGAAGTCCCAGTCCTCAGCATTTTCTACAGTGATTATTTACAGACTTATTTAACGATTCCAGTGTATTTTATAATTTAATTGTTGTTAGTAGCAGTCTGTTCTTATTACATTTACCTCGCCTTCTCTGATCAGTGGCTATGACAAGCCAAACTCCACTGATCTCAGCCAAGAGGCCAAGAAGCGATACACTTTATCCATTGCTATAAATGTAAGTCTGAAAGCTAGATTTTTCTAGTGTTTAGTATTAACTCACCTTGAAACATCTGCCTTTCTATAATGGATGAGCCAAATCTGCTCACAATAGAGGATAAGGCTTCTGTCAGAACAGACTAAACCCATTACATGTAAGTATGCATATCAGCAACTGAAAGCAAACCATTTAAAATAGTTTTGACTAAGTTCACAGCATAATAGGGTACAATGCAATACTGTGCTCTAGGGCTCAGTGGTTCTGATTTTAATTCTACATTTGCCATTTGTATTTACTACCAAGCTTATCATTTGTCTACAGCTTTGTCTGAGGAAATTTAAAGCAGATTAGCAGATCTGTAATTTGGGTTCTGCTAACTGGTTAGACATTGTGTGGTGCTTTAAGCAAGTAACGTATTCGCTCGAGTAAAAATCGACCTCGTGTAAAAGTTGAGCCCCCCATTGTGAGGGCGAAATTTGGGTATAAATTAAAAAAAAAAAAAAAAATCATTTGTTATTGAAACAGATGGTAAGTTTAGTGAAACAGAAAAAAAAATAACTGAAATCGAAACTGTTGTTAGAGTGCACTTCAGGCGTTTGTTTTCCTAAATATATGTATTTAGATATCCCGACGGCGTTTGAGCGGCAGATTTGCAAAAATAACAATTATCTAAGCACTTCTACCTAGAACCGCCAGACACATCATTTTGACGCGTATTACAATACAATACATTTTTTTAGTTTGAGTTTTTTTTGTATAGTCTACAAGAGTATTATTTTAGTATACAATCGCCACCCCAGCTTCCTACCTAGCCCACACAGTAGTATGTATTTCAGTGGAATGTGGGAGGTGATGTGGTCTGGCTGTAATTCAGTGAAACTGCATTTGTGTTTTACATGACAGCTCCTGGATGTAAACAAACCTGGAATTAATTTTATATATATATATATATATATATATATATATATATATATATATATATATATATATATATATATATATATATATATATAGACAATGTTAAGGAATAATTTTCGCCAAATCTTGGGATGTTTGCGTTTTGATTTGAGATAAATTAGAAGCATTTGCTCTGGCAACGAGGGCAACAAGGATTTGCCCACAACAATGTCAATGGACGTGCGCTATTTCCACAGCAGCACTTGCTGCAGGGTCACACAGTAAAAATCAGCCCTTAGCCTATAGCCAGCTATATAAGTTCCCAGAAATTAGAAGTAGTTACTGTGCCAAATATAAGAATATCTAAAATATTGAAGTACAGAAGGATTGATTGACAGAGAAAAAAACACGTAACTTGAACTATTTGCTTAACACAAGAAAAACTATTTGCACTCCATCCAATAAGGACATGAAATCAAGCTTGCAAAAAACAAGTCCCTCCCAGCAGATGTGTAGGTGCGTGGCTAGGTACAGACAGGGATTGTCGTAACCACACAACGGCCGTGGCTTTTGCAGACATTAAAGGTTTGCTGACAAGGTTTTTTTTTTTTTTTTTTTTTACTGTATTAGTCGACCCCCCCCAACTTCAGGATTGTGTTTTGGGGTTAAATTTCTAGACTTATACATGAACAAATATGGTATGTTGCAGAAATAGCATGGAGTGGAAAATGCTGAATTAGGTCTGGTGACTGGTAAGGAATTTCACAGCAACCTCAGTTATGTACTGTACAGGATTTGAGTGCACCTGGTCTGTGGGCTGAGCCGAGTGCATTGCTCAAGAATTAAGGAGTAGAGACAGATTCTGTTCAGTGGAATTTATTTTTATGTACCTCTGATGCCACTGCAAGGCTAAGTGTGTTTCTACAATTGAATACTTGTCAGTGCTTGTGACTCCAGCAAATTAAACTACTTTAAGTTTGCAGCCAGTGATTCTATGCAGTCCATTTATATTCCGAATAGAAGGAATCTATCTATGCAGCAGAGCTGGATAATATTTTTATAAATAATAGTTTTATAAACTCTACTTTGTTTGAGGTTTGACTGCTAATGCAACTGCTAGTGTAAACAGGTTTTCCTCCATGGTAACTTGGATCACCTACAAACTCAGTTGTGTCTTGATAACTCCTGTAATATTAAAGTCTTATTGGAATAGTAGAGTTATGTTGCCAACAGAGGAAAATAATACATATAATCTCACAAAATCTCACATACAGCATTCATTACCATTTGCTTAATCTAAGCAATAAATAGAAACCAAAAGGCTAATACAGCTGTTGTACAATAATGTACTGTACTGATTTTTCTTTTGGCATCTAATAGATTGAAGTATTGCCCCAGGGGATATAAAAGAATTACTGATATGCTGGGTTTGTTAACACTGATGCAGCTTCGTCTGTCTCAAATTACTCATAACTGTATTAGATAAGGGGTTTTATTTTTCAACTATTACAATTGCATTAATCCAGTATCGTGTATCCCTTGTATTGACATGTTTATTCTTGTATTACGCCATCTTCAAATACAAGACAAACATGACAACCCTACTGTTAGAATGTCAAGTATTTAGATTGTCTTTGATTTTGGTAAAGGAATGATTAATCTTCTTCGACTGTGTAAGGCACTCTACTGAAATATTAGGGTATTATTTTTGATAGTGGACTGCATAGGTGATTCTCACATAAATTGAATCTTGATGGGGAAAGTAGTGAAGGGCTTCACATCATTTAAAGTATCCTATGGGAGGCCCAGAGTTCAGAGAGTGTGTGATGGTGGGTGTACAAGATGTTCTCCCTTACTCTATCTAGATGACCGTTTTAAACTCAACATTTGACAATACAATCTGTACTGACCTATGCTTTTCTGACATTCTATATAGTATAACCTCAAGGCATCTTTGCGGAAAGGATTCAAAGCTTTCTTTTAAGAGGGGACCAGAAAGGAATGTTAATGTGAAAGTCTTCCTTTATTCTCTTTGCTTGATTTTTCTGCAAGATGACATTCTGCTATTTCCACTCTCATCATGCACCCCTGCCCCCTCCTCCTATATAAAAGTATGCTGTAAAATGTACAGGCATGAAAAAAGCATGTTTTACATGGCTCCTTCAACTGAGCACATTCTCCAATCTGGAATTTCTCCAGTCATGGCAGGTCTATGGAAACCTGAAACATTTATCACTCGTAGGTCCACGCCCTGCTGAGTTTGGTGCTCCACAATGCAACGTAATACACTCGGCAACGCAGCAATATGACTGACTTATTGGTGCCTTTAACCCTCCCAACTTATTGTAAGATGAAACCGAGCAAGATCAAGTGAAACAGAGACATGCCACCAAAAGGTAAAGAGGCAGTTTGACGGATTGTGTTTATAGTTTATAGTTAAAAAACTAAGAAGAAATATTCTGATTCAGTAGACTTAACTACCACTTTGTGTGCCCTTGCTTTTACATTTCTGGGTGCATTGGAGATCAATCCCATTTTATAATGGAAAGCTTTGTTAGAAATAACAGCTGTTTTAACCTTGAACACTGGAGTGTGCACACAATGGACAATGGAGCCACAGGTAAATAACAGTACAGTTTAAAAATTATGATTAGGCGCAGAAGGTGTCAGTACCATAGTTCTTCTGACCAAAGAACTGTACCATGAAACTACTTACAGGTTTAACAAAAACAGTTTTAATATTTTATGTTCTGAAACTTAATTATTTATTGAACGCATAGCATGTAAATGCCCAGGATAGGAACTGAAGGATATAGATTTCTTTTTAAAACCAGATAAGAGGTATGGCTGTTTTGGGGGCCAGTGCTAGAAATGTGTTTGCAGATGACTGGGATCTCTGACTTTTTTACAGATCAGTGCCCTCCCAGAGACCCCAGAGTCCCACTTTACTTAGTTTGACTGGTTACATGTTCAGTATCAGGAGTGATGTTGGTGAGTTTCAGCCGAAGATCACCACACCTGATAATGCTGATACGATTTCTTTGCTTTGACAAAATTGTGCATCACTTGACTGAAACCTTGTTCCACTAAGTATGAGGTAGGAAAGGAAATCACCAGGAGCTTCATCTTCCATAATGCCTGATATCGATGACCATATTCAGGCCACATAACATTGAAGCGGTACCAATTGAATGTGGCTCTGGCTTTGACATTATTTTGAAGGTCCACTGTATTTTCCTGCAAATCAGGATCACATTTCTTGCCTGTTATGGAAAATGGCTACACTATTCAGGAATATTGAGCATGCAAAGGTCTTGGAAACAAATCAGCATGTCTTCTTTCATTTGAATGATGTGATTGACGTATGTGAGAATGTGATCATCACTAAGTGAATTGGAGACCTGAAAAAGTAACAATGTTAGCCCACTAGTTTTAATAACTGATAGACTGTAATAAATAGTCATAGATTTCGGATGTCCTCTTTCAAAAAACTCGGACTTATTTTTTCATTTCATTTTGTAAGGTACCCTATTGTTAGCCAGTACCCTATTGTACACCAGTAATAGTTCACATTTTATTGATTCTTTAAGCAGGTGACAGCATGTTCAATTGTACCAGACTTTCATGTCTATCCAGATGCATTTCATTCTTTAGACTGGCTGGCAAGCCCCAGCTGTCATCATTATCATATTAACAAACCATACATTTTAGATGGCAGAGATTATGACGAGAGAGCAACGTGCATGGATACACATTGGGGCGTTTCCAGAGTGCGGCATGCTGATATTGAGGCAGGCTCAGTAGGCAGTCCTGTTTGGGGATGACATTGACACACTACTGTACATCTACATACAGCAGCTGTTGGAGCTGCTGCTCTCTGTTTGAATTGTAAAACCAGGATCCTAAGAACAACTACTTTGATTTGACCCTGACTTCCTCATACAGCCCTCTCAAGAAGTTTGAACACAAGCAAGCTTAGTGTACTGTCCTCACAAACTCCCTATATACTGTCTTCGGTGGTACCTACAGTCACCCTCCCTCCATCCTGCTGTTGTGTTGGTGGGTGGAGTATGTCCAAGATCTCCCCAGGCAAGATTTAACCTTGTGGCTGCACTGAAGTGAGTATGCTACCTACAGATCTGACTGTTTCCCAAAGTGAAGCAAAATACTGCCTGGTAAAAGCTAACCGATCATGATTTTATTCTCTGCTGAGGAGCCAATGGGGAATTTGTGGTCAACGTGGCCTTTCATTTGCGGTCAGGAAAGAGCAGGCACTTTGTAGTCCAATTGATTCTATTGTTCTTTGGGATTTGTTCAGAAGGAAACAGCTGCCTGCACTTTTATCCAGTCCTGCACATGGTACAAATAAAGAACAAGGTACTGTACCATTGATATGGGCTACTTGCCAACTCATTTCAGACTGACAATAAAAATTCAGCTGTAGGAATGTTGTTTGAAGCTACACGAATGTGAAAGAAACTGAGAAGAGACACGGGCAGAAAATAAGGAGAAAAGTAAAGCAGCTTTTGGAATTATTGTGTACATTATCGAAACTGCATTTCCAGAATAACAAAGCAGACACAAGATGTTTGCTTTTGCATAGGAAGGATCAACATAAAGGAATAATCCTAGTTCCATGCCATGAGCTGATGACTCCTTCAGTCATCTACAGCTGTTTATATTAAATTAACGGAAATTAGTAAAGGTCTGTTACTGTGTGCCGTCATCTGACCAAAATGACATTGTGAACGTAATCAGGAAATGGAGACTCACCAATGCATGCAAGTGCTGTACTGATACTGGGGATAATATTAGAAAAGAGGCAAACGAGGACCACAGTTAGCCTAAAGCGGAGACTGTATGTAAAATACTGCTGCTGATAACTGGAATAGATGATTACAGTATATTCAGCATGGGACTTGCTTGTGTTTGTTCTGCTTAATTATGTCTATTGAATATTCTGAATGGAAAGTGCAGGCTGCTTTTTAAGGAAATGCCCCTCATTATTACAGCAGTGATGTAAAATACAAACCGGTGCAGATTGACTGTATTGTTTGACATATTTATATGGTATCTGAAGGTGAGATCAGTAGTGTTCAGTTGTCTGGAAATCCCAAGTAATATGCATTGGCAGATACTTTAGTTATAGCAGGTCTTATCTCATCAGTCAGTGTATTATGACTCGAGTGATTGTTATTTGAATAATCTGCATGGGATGCAGAGATGGTGCATCTCTCACCTTAAACATACATAAACAAAATGCTTGCACTGCAAATACCTGTATTTAAGTTGTCATTTATTTGAATGCAATTCCTTAAATGTACATTATTTTCTGGATCAGCCTTATTGTAGACATTGGTTTTTAGAAGAGTACCTCCAGAATCTCAAATGAACTGGTATCTTAAGAGCTCTGGAACACAACGATAAAGGAAAAGCAGACGCTCTGACAGAATGGCGATTGTAATCAGCAGCCCTCACAAGATCTGAAGAGAAGTACACTGCACTGTACTGTAGCTTGTATGAGCAGAAAGCGTACAGAACGTGGTGGAGCTGAGGGTATCTAGATGTTTCAAGCTAAACCAAGATATGCCTGTGACTCATGCAGGGCGTAGCCATGACAGTAAATCAGTTAGGAGAACCAGAGGGTTGTGACAGACCCATCAGAAATGCTAGGAAGTTGTTTTCAGGTCATTCACTAAAGAAAAAAAACAGTAATTCCACAGGAATGCAGAACAGCAGAGACATGTACAGTACATTACAATTAGAGAGTTTCAGTCAATGATACACATTTCTTTGGTAGGTCAAACCTTTAGAATGCATTTCTGCTGATATATCTGTCATAAGTTAAAGCTTTTTGTATACATCCAGAACATCTACTCTTCCAAAAGCAGGAATGCCTTAATTTACTCCAGGCATTTTAGCATTTTTTGTACTTCCCTGCAGTGATGTGCTTTTGGTGGGGTATGTTGTAAATATTAGATTTGTGTTAATGACTTGTGTTACTAATTCCGCTTGGCAGAATATAGAAAGGACGGATGAGTTTTGACTCTGTAAAAGCCTCTGGAAGCATCTGGTCTCCTAGCTTATCTCCATCCTGCCTGAAACATGAGACAGACAACAGGGGGGACACCAGATGGCTTCCATCTCCATTTAACTCCTAAGTTGCTAGACTTTTTGTCTCTGAAATGCTTACCACTTTATTTCAGGAAAAACAGATTTTCTGACAAAAACAAAGAAAATAATCATTAAGGTTAACATCTTGCATAAGTAATGAATAATAGATAGATAGATATAGATATAGATATAGATATAGATATAGATATAGATATATTCATTAGTTATGCAAGAAAAAGCCACAAAAACAGGAATGGATTAGGGTTTTCATGTAGTAGCTTTTTGAATTTGACATTTGTCATTGTGATTCTACTTGTAGTAAGTGAATGCAAGAGTTCATGTCAAAGGGATAACATCTGCAGGTCTGAAGGAAGCTACCACCCAGTCCGGGGCAATGTATTACTACAGCGAGTCGAGGCTCTGAGGATGTGGAATGTGCTGCCAGGCTGTACTGCACTACTTTGACTTTAGTTCTGCAGGGCAGGGCAGGGCTGTGTGGGTAACCATGTACCTGCTGTGTAGTTGATAAAAATATGTTTACCCCTGTTGTAAGGGAAATCACCTGTCCTCATTAGAAATATGATACAGTATGTTTTGGAGTGAGGTTCGTAAGAATTCATGTTATGACTTGCAACCTCCCTGTTTTGTGTCCACACATATCTTGTCATAAGCCGGGTTCAGCCTGAATTTTGTCTGATATTTTGTTTATCAGGTCAGACAGCAGTCAGTTAGTGCTGTTTTTACAGGGAATGCAAAATTTGAGAATTATTTCCTAAAAGTACAAGCTGAAGCTTTGTTGGCACTTTTTGCAACCCATCCCTGATCATTGACATTTCCCAATTTACTATCAACATGTATTTTAGAGCTTTTGAGAGTCACGTAAAGATACCGATTTATTTGTGTTAGTATTAACTGGATCTAGCTTTTTAAGGTGTCCTCATTTCAGAATGATTCAACCAGGAGATAACATCTTTTTGTCAGTCAGAGGTTTGGGGCTACTTGAGGTGTCACTTTTATGATTCGGCAGACACTCCAAGATTCCAAAATGCCACTTTTGCAGATGGTGTCTTTTTTGTTTCAACCAATCATTTGTTGGCATTATAATAAGGATAAAGAATAGTTTCTTCTTTTTACCATAAAATACGACAGGACTTTACTTTGGATTTATGTACAGTACTGTACTATGGCTGCATTGGTTGCTGGAGGAAAATGTATAAACAACCCTAAAGTTTTACATAATTTTGACGTCAAACTGACAACTCGCCTTCGATCCACAGACTCGGAGAGGCAAAGCTCAGCCTTGCAAATCAAGTGCAGGATGCAGATACGGGATCAATGCCGGCAGAGCAAATCAATTGCAGCCTTTGCTACATTTAAACTGTTTACTAATTTCTTAGCATTATATCTGTGAGGAAATCCACAGCAATTTTATTTTCAAAGACTGCAATGAGAAGAAGCTGGGATCAAAATGGAGCATCCACAGAGTAATATAGGCCTTTGGACAAAAGAAGAAAAGAAATTAGGATATTTGAATGGCCACATTTTCCTTTTGCGGCAGTGAGTGTACTGTGCTGCATTTCACCAGTTATATTGAAAACTGGGCTAATATGTTCAGACTGGATGGTGCATCAGCACAGTATTTGTGCGTGACAGAAGCTGATTGGCGGACAGCAGTCTTGTCCTCGTATTATAGCCGTAAGGCACAGTTATTCAAAGCATGAGTCAAGAGAAGGACGTCTGTGGGTTATTTGTGTAATTTGTGTGGGTTGATCTGGACATCTAGTCCCTTTGCACTGGTGTGTTTTATTGTTGTACATAATGCTACACAATTGTAAGAGTACTTGATGTTTTACAATATCCTTTTGTGTTGACTACTTTGATATCATTCTACATAATGTAATTAGTATAAGATATCATTTAATACAGTTATTGGGTTCGGTGTTCCCAGGTAACAATATTAAATGGCTTTTGACAACGTTTCATTGACAATAATATTTTACCAGGGTGGCTTTTTTATTATTATTAATTGAGAGGTATTTTCATTTTCCTAGCAATCTTAAGCTGGTTTCGTTCTCCCATGGTACTTTTTGAGAAGACGAGTTAAAATAGTGTCCTCGGAGATCATTGTTTAATGCATGAACATGAAAGACTTGCTGTGTAGGTGAGCTTATGAAAGGTTTAATGGACTTGGGGCCAAAATACAACCGCTCTCATATGACAGCTTAAACTAGAGTACCATATAATGTGAATGAATTGCACTCAAACCATTTTTCTCAAAGGTTGTTCAAATACGTACCTGCAAGTTGAAATCTATTTATGAATGTGTGATAACACTGTGTCACTGGTATCATCAGATAGTAATTTATTTTGCTGCTGCTGTATATTACCGGCAGGTCTGTGTTATGAGGAGCAACCTTAGCAGATGCCTTTCATTAAATATTAAAATCACTACTTAAACAGACAGAGAATACATGCTTAAAACAAAAACAAATGAGTGGTCCTATCCGTCATGCACCCTTTGTAAAAGCTTTTTGTCTACTTCCCTGGAAAAGCTGTACAGTTGCAGTAATACAAAAAGTGCAAACACTGAGCTGAACAAAACAAAGTGCGTTAAGGTTGTTAACCCTTTAGGTTCTGAACTATTTTTGCCTGTTTTTTTTTTTTTTTTACTGTTGTTAGATATGTGGCTTTGACTATTTAACTGTAACAGTTACAGGTACATATCATACATGAAATGAATGTGCACACACTAGGCTTTTATAAAAAAAAGAGATGCCTTTTAGAAAAAAAACATTATTTATTGTTTGTAAAAAATATTTTAGCATGGCAAGCTCAAATCTGATGGTGTACGATGAAAGTTCAACATGTAGGGAACATGGAAAAATATGAACAAATTGGATAATAAATAAAGGAATTATGGCACATATACAAAAGGGATCAACAACAACAACAAAACTGATTCAGAAAAATGTGCAAAAGAAAACAAAAAGAAACAAAAACCCATTCAAATGATTTGTCCCAGGCACCCTGATCATGTGGCACAAGATGGGTCTGTTCACTGTGGCTTGAATGGCCAGCAAGGTGGCGACCAGGGCAACATAACCCTAAACAGCTCTGGTCTCGTGCATCTGATCCAAAATAGTTCCTTGTGCCTTCAATGTTGCCATTTCTCTTATTTTGTAAAGATTTTGTGGCCTTGCAAAATTCTTTTTAGTAGCAGATTTTCTTTTTTTTTTCTTTTTTTTTTTAGAGAATATTTTAAACAAGAATTCCATATTACAGTGTAACATTCTTTTTGTAAGTGAACAGGAGATGAAAATCTTAGGAAATACTACACCTTTACCCTAGATTTATGAAAGGATGGATGACTAGTGGTACAGACTAGAGAAATGAGTGTGATATTTGAAAATGTTTGTATTTTTATATTCCTCCAGGAATCAGTAGTTGAAGCTTGTACCTGAAGGATTCGTGCCATGGCCCCGCGGAAGAGAAGCGGACGGGGGATCTCCTTCATCTTCTGCTGCTTCAGAGGAAGCGACCATCCTGAGATCACCTACCGCCTCCGCAATGACAGCAACTTCGCCCTGCAGACCATGGAGCCGGCACTTCCCATGCCTCACTCGGAGGAGCTGGATGCCATGTTCTCCGAGCTTGTGGTAGGTACAGCCAACAATGCAACCTTCAACCTTTTTTATTTTTTTTTGTATCCAAGGCAGTGTGTGTTTTAATGGATGCATTATAACCTTTAAACTCCATATGACCAGTGTAAAAAAAAAAAAAAAAAAAAATGATAATAAAGTCACTTGGCCACTGCAGCAGGGAAACTGTTTGCTGAAAATCTGGCACAGGAAAATTATGTTAATGGTATCCCAAGGAGAGTGGATGTCTCCCTAGTTATACATTTTGGATATATAGATTGTTAATGTATTATCACTCAAAGGCTTTGGATAACTTGACTGATGATCATTAATATTTAATAACTTATGCAGCTTTAAATTTATTTTACAGCTACTCACACTAAACTGTAAAAAATAAGTTCTGATTCAGAACAGATATTACTTATTCCATAGAATGGCTCACCATCCACTCTGGATGTTACAGCAACAGCTACTGTACAGTATTAGTTTGTTTGATCTGGTGGTTGTTCCTATATGCTGCTTGTTGTTGTTATATCAATTCTGCAAAGATTACTAAATTGGGTCCCAGCAGACGGCTAATTTAGTATTTGACATATGTATGTATATACAGGAATACCAATGAAGCCTTCATATAAATACTAGTGATACATTTGATAATTATTAGATGTTTGTTTTTTTAAACTGTGCAGCTGGCATATATTTGAAATATGTCAATATAATATTGCCAATAAGATAATTAAAAATCTACGTTGTTGCAAGAGGCAGCTGTAATTAAGTCCTTTTCCAAACCCTTGCACAGTAATTGCAACAATCCCATTTGCGGCATTGCTGTTAACTTCATTTGAACACCTTGAATCAATTAAAACTGTCCAATTAAAATGCACGATAGGCACTTCACAGGTGTTGAAGGGGCTGATTTGGGAGCGGCAAAGACGAACACACGCTGTCCTCCTAAGCATGTGCCGTAAGCTTACAGGCAAGCCCGCAGGGACTGGACAGTCTACAGGGGGCGCTGGTGCGCGGTGAGCCGAGGACACCCTGGCCGACCTAAGCCCTTTTTTTGGTTCAGTTCGCTGATATTCCACATGCTTGCATAAACTGGCTAGTTATACAGTCACACCCTCTGACTTTGTGAATCTTTGAGTTTTATTGCCAAGAAAGACTTGAGCCATGAGTCGACCACAGATGGTATTCCCCTGCAGTAGAAAGCAGAGCAAACCGATAGCCAGTAAAGCAGTCGGCATGGAATTAAAATAATTAAATCTAATTATTGCTGCCTCAGGATCCACAAGGACATGCAGATGAATAGCCTATCTCAGTCTAAGTGTATATTAAATAGTCCCAGTTATCTCCAAGCTTTTTATAACCAGATATAGACCATCCAGTATTAAGTGGCTGTACCAGTGGCCATCAACTCTTTCTGAAAAAAAGCAATTTCACATTTAATGGCTCTGTTTTAATGTTCTAAACGGTGAGAGAGCCTAATACTGAAGCACTAAAATGTATAAGACTGATTTTTGTTCAAGACCTGATGTCACTATGTTTGTATTATATGTTTTAATGTTAGTACAGAGTCCAGTAAATCACCATACGGAGGAAATTGTTTAGATCATTAAAATAGAATTAAAAAATTAATAATTTATCGTGTTCCTGTTTTCAATATCCTGGTACTGTAAAAAGGAATACATTGGAGCACAGTTATTTTAGCAATTTCTGTTGTAACCAAGGCATTTATATTCTACTTCATAAACAGGAGAAAGGATGTCTATGGCTCCTGTAGGAAATTAAATCTTAGGAAATGGGAAGAAACCCTCCCACAGAGGAGGAGAGGCTCTGAGTAACAATGTACTAAAAACATCTCCTATTCAATGTCCTGGAACCATTCCTTCATTTTTTACAGTATTAAATTTGAATTTCTCCATTATTCATTCTCTGGTCAATGACCATGTTTTTGTGTAATGGTGTGCTTTAATATTAAGCATTAATATTAAAATAGCAGATTTGGTAGCTTTCTGTCTTCTGTTTGCCAAAGCTTTTGTTTAAAAAAAATAAATAAAAGTTTGTTTGTTAAACATTCAACCTTTGTGGCAATTAAAAATAACAAGTGTGCCAAAAAAGATCACGTGGAGCCTGTACCCCTCCAGAAAGGATGTGGCATTTTATCTGAGCCATTGTTTATTTAAAGAAAATGATGAAATGCTTACATTTTGTGCAGAACAATGATAGAAAAGTTAGAATGATATAAAACACATAAGCTTTGAGAACCTTTGCACACTGTTATTACTAAACTAAGAAGTGGTTAAAGCTAATATTTGACTAGGGCCTGTTGGTTAAATAAGGATGGTGGCTTTTGGGCTAAGTGACAACTTCTCATTATCACCAGGGTTATTATTTCGTAACAGTCTAACAATTCACAGTGCAGGAGCTTGTGTTGAAAAGCCTTTCTGATGAGGTCACCAAATCAAAGCAATTGAGTTTCTCCCTTCTTGTTTTATTAGAAACAGTGGGCTTTGTTATTATAACCCTTTGGTGCCTTGGTTTCTTAGGCAGTATACACACAATTATTAAAAACATGTTCAAATAATAATCTAGTGCCTAATATGTCCCAGCAAGCAGTTGGGGATTTCGCTTTTACAAGAAGTTTGATGTCTTTCTCACCCACTGGTGGATTAGAACCAGCGTTGGATAGGGATAACTTGAATTGTCTTATGTTATACCAAGTACTCATTCACAACCTTGTCCACAAATGGACAGAAGACCACTGGTTTGACCTACCCTACAAGCTCCAGCTCAGTCAAAAGGGGTGGAGTCTTGAGTGATGACCAGCCTGGGAGGCTGGGTCTCAATGTGTGTGTGAAAATGTGGCTCATCCTATAGGCTATAACATCACAACCCTCTGTTGAACCTTACACTGCTTGAGTTTTCTGTCAAGACCACCTCATCTTTTCTGTCTGCTTGTGTTTAGAGTGACTTGCGTTATTGACTGTCGGTGTACTCAAGTAATGGGTGCTGCCTAATGTATGCTGTCAAAATCCTAGTAGTTTTTGGGTGAAGTGACTGGGAATGCACTGTAGTTTGGAATGTTGTTTTTGGATGAGCAGAAACAGGTTAAATGACTGTTTGCAGTCAATCGCTGAAGGAGTCAACTTTTGATTTTTTGTGTGTGCTTCTGTGGTGTTATCTTTCCAAGTAGCCAGTTAGAAAGAATCGGGAGGTCCACAGGAAGCCAAGTGTAAAGAAAACCAATTAAGTTCCTCATGATGCTGTTATATAAGCAAACATCCATCGTAATGCAGTACGTATTTATAACACTGGAAGGCATTTTCTGGCTGCTGTTTTGTTTTACATTTAAGATTGCCAGATATGGTTTACCTTCACACCAAACTCTGTACTGTCCTCGTATACTTGGAACTCCTACACTTACCGTACATTGTGGTTTTTGAGGACTATCATATTTGTTCAGAAAATTAACATAAAAAAGAGCAAAAAGCTGTTTAAAAATGGAGACTACACTGACAATGCAGAAATGATAAATGAAAGTAGAATTAGTAGATAAAAGAATACATTAATACTGACCCCCCCCCCCCCCCCCCCCCATGCAGGTTGGTAAAGATGTCATGCAGATATCAATGGTGTTCTTGCAGCAACATCAACAGCAAACCTTGGGGATGTAGTGTGGAGAGGATGCAGAGTCCCTGACAGAACAGGTTAGCCCAAGATAGTCCCTGTGACAGAGAGGAAGGAGATCATCTGATCAGAAACTTGCATGGATGTGGTCTGATTTATAGAGCTTCCTTTTTCAGCGCTGTGTATGCACAGTGGTGATAGATCTGTCTGCACAATCCAAATGGGAAACCAGTACTTTTGTTTGCTTAAAGAACTTCAAACATTTACTACTGTACTGTTTTTTTTTTTTTTATTAGTTTGTCATTAGAAACATTTACCTGAGAAACCTGTCCATTCTTTGATTCTTGGATACATTTTTCTTTTCAGTTTTAAATGCAGAATGGTTATTACTGTAGGAGGAGGAAACAGGGACAGTGTTTTGGAGCATTTATTCTTTGTTCAATTAATTTTATATGCTGCTGGTGACTTGATGCAATTACTGACAAGGAGCTAAGCAAATACTTACCAGTAACAGGAACAGAGCAGCGAAACAAGGTTGAATGCAAACCTGCAGTTTCCAGTGTTCGCCTATCTCCTGTATAAATGAAAAGCAGCCCCTATGGGAGGCCCAGAAAGGGACATGTCTGGATAGCATCAGTCTAAAGGCAGTAAAGCAAGAAAGTGTTTGGCCTGTGCACAGATTCCATTATACTGGCATGCAAATTTGCTGCATGAGCAAGGTGCCTTCAAAGTGCTTGTCTTTATTAGCCCGATGTTTGAAGTTTTTTTTCTACCTATTAGTCAAGTAGTACAAAGGTGTTTTGTTGGTTTTAATTTGGTAGTGGTGCTGGTAGAGGAATAAAGAAGGTAGTTGTAGTTACTTTACACATGAAAGTAATACATTTGCACCCAACCATCTGGTCTGGATTTCACTAGACAGGCTGCCAAGGAATGTGGTGTCGGTTATGTAACAATGCAGGTAATAATTTAACAATCTAAGATGCCAGTCAAACTGGGTGTAGGTAAGGCACAGGGAAAAAAAATGGATTGTCCTCATCCATTGACAATATTCTACATTGTTTGGATGACATGGATGTGATTTGTGCATCTGAAAGTGTGTTCTTGTGTTCAGTAGTGCTGGATGGAATGCTTACCAAATTTGTAGGCTATATAATTTCTCAAGACTTAATCTGCAGTAATCTCCTTTACACATCTATTGTATACAGAGAACTTCAGAAATGTGGTATTACCCTTTCAGTGTTTTTTTCAGTGCTAAACAAGGTTTCATGTTATTTAAAGCCTATAACACTCTCTCTCTCTCTCTCTCTCTCTCTCTCTCTCTCTCTCTCTCTCTCTCTCTCTCTCTCTCTCTCTCTCTCTCTCATTTTACATATGTAGAGAAGGAGGATCAGTTGCATTAATTTAGCTTGTCCATGACTGTGTATGTCTGTCTCTGTATCAGCCTCTTTATCTGTCTTCTTGAGTCTGTGTATGTTTAATATTAATAACTTTCGAGCTGTGAATCTAAAAATATATAATATATTCTAATTAATTGCTATTCACAGTATTTAAGCCATTTAGGGCCTCATTTACAAAACGTTTACCATAAGTACTGTCCTATTTACTATTCCATTTCCGTGCGGAAAACCAGGATTTAGCGGATGCAAAATGAAAGGGGCAGAATAGCGCCGCCGCCCCATTTGCATTGAATTAATAAATCTGCCGACTGAATGCTGCCGCAAAGCGGAGAGTATAGGCGGCAGAAGCTGTGTACCGATTTGAAATGGCAGATGTTTAAGGTCCTGTATAGCCAGAACGTGTTAAGCCTGCCGCACACAGCCCCACTGTTCTGCCCAAATTACCGCCGCTTAGTAAATGATGCCCTTACAGTCTGTATTTTGTATGATCTTTTTCTCAGTTTATAATCTTATTTTTTGGTTTAGTCTGGATTCAAAAGTATTATTTGAGTCCGGCATGCTTGCGCTTTATATATAAAAGCCTGATTAGAGACTTTTCAGGTGCCAGACATTGTAAGAAAGGAAAGGCAATGATACACATCTGGGGAAAGCAGTGATCTGTGATGTATGGGGCACACAGCACAGTAGTTCAATATCCTGTCATATTCACTTAGTGCAGAACGGTGCCTGTTTCCTGTTTCTGTAATACCTTTGTGTTAAATCTAAAAATAGCATAGGGACTGTGGTTTGTTCGATAAAAAGGCCAATTTCATTCTTGAGACCAAGTTTCTACTTGTGTGTTTTTCCAGCTGTTTCAGAATACATGAGTTTTTAAAAATTCTCAATTACTTCTTGCTATTGACCCCTAATTGGTGTGCTATTCTACAGATACAGTAACACCTGTATTAACAGTCAGTAGTCATTAACAGTCATCTGCTATTACCAGCCAGGAAATCTCAGAAGATCTTTTGTTATTTTTCAATACAAGAGACTTAGAGACAACTTGATTAAGCAACCACCTGTCTCAAACTACTACAAATTCAAGTTTTGCTGTACATAATCTCTTGAACCTCTTCATGTGTTGCTGGTTTGTATGTAGGTGCTTGAATTACTTCAATACAATAATGCACTAGATGTAAGCAGAATTTTTTTCTGTATTCTGACACAAATAAATCTTTCAATTTTCTCTTTTGATAGGATGAACTCGACCTCTCGGACAAACACAGGGAGGCTATGTTTGCACTCCCCGCAGAGAAGAAATGGCAAATATACTGCAGCAAGAAGAAGGTAAGAAGTTATGCTTCAAATGTTTAAAAAAGGAGCTTTTACAGCTGTTTATCTGAGTTAGTCTGAATTGCATGCAATTCCCATTGTATCACCTCCTCTGGAGAATTTCACAACATATCTGCCTAGTTACTTACAATACCTGTTGAGAGAGTGATGGAGCAGCTGTGAGTGAACAAACAGCAATGGCCAGTCAGGGTTTGGTTGAGTGCCATGAGCAGGCCTCAGGCAGGTGCAGGATATCCTGAGTTTTCATGCTGCAAGGGGCACCACTTTAGGTTTCACTGTATCCACCTAACACTGGTTATAAAAATATCCCACCATTAGCATTTTGCATCTAAGGGGAAATTTCTATAAAACAGAGCCAAAGTTTTTAAAAAGTCACTTGAGCCAAATCTGCTTGGCCCAAGGCAGGTGTTTGTGCCAGTCAGTGTTGGTGGGGTATTTTCCACCTCCTTAACCTTTCCACCTTTTCCAAGAATAGGTATTCAAGTGTTCTGTTCTGCACCCTTTAACAACCCATGTAGTCCTTGTTTGAATTGAGCAAACCACATAGGATGCTGTCAAAGGTGTTTTCAATAGGAAATGCTTGCAGTTTTTATCAAGAAAGGTAATTCCCTATTCTTGTTCCAAACACAACACATTCCTTAGTTTTAAAGCGAGGTCCCTCCCGGGTCCCAGCCAAAAACCAGCATCTGTTAGCAATCTTTTTGGATTTGGAACTGACGGATTTTCTTGAAACAATGAACCGTTGGACCATGAAAGGCATTTGCTTTTTTTTTTTTTTTTGTATTGCAGTTTTTCAGAGCCTGGGAAATGGACGGAATGATGATTTGTTCTTTGTAACGCGTGTACAGAGTTGTTATCAACTCTGAAGGAATCTGAATGTAGTCATACTTTTGAATCTCTTGATAGTGTGAGACGTTTACATATGCAGTGTTAAAGGAATGTTAACACTGGCATTTTTTCAGATGATTACCTCATTTAATATGTTTCAAATATGAATATTAACCAGTGTTGTCCTTTTTACAACCTGTTCACTGCTGCATTGCTTTTAAACTCTGGTCACATCACTAATTCATACTTTGCTTTGAAAGGGTCTTTTATAGTTTGGCACACAGTTGTATTCTATGATTCTCTCAATAAAGTTCCGTTAGAGTTGATGTCCAGTGAACAATAACCACATTTGGTTTGCGTATGTCCCGTATGACGGGAATTAGAATGGATGTAAGGTTCCTGGAGATGTGCTTCTGTTTGCAACGCATGTATTCAAATGTTAGTATTAGTTTGGTTTTGGATTTATTAACAATTTTGTTTTTTAAAGAAAATACACATAGCTGGTTGGTTTCGGTTTAAGAAAGTCATAACCATAGCTCCCCTATTAGGTAGTACAGTACAGCACAGCATAGCATACTGTGTTAGCATATCAGTAGAATAAAGATTCTTCTGATTTACATTCTTCTTGCAACTTGGTTTCTTCTTCACCGAAGGAGCCTGGATAAGGACTCTCATCAAATAGTTTACCATGTAAAAAGACAGAAGCATTGTGTAAAGAGCAAAGCCACTGTCCTATAATTCTTTTTGAGTAAATATATTAAGAACTGTGTGTCTCGTATACAAAATCTCCCTATATTGTTTCCTGTGTCATGTATTTGGTGAGGTCACACTGAGTTAATGTATATCTGGCAGCAAGACAAGTATTCAACCATTGATTTGTAGCCAGGCAACAAAAGAAACAAATCATTTAGTTTTGCAGTGACACCTTTTCAGAAATGCAATCTCAATATTGTGAATGGACAAGCAATGGACTTGTGCCAACCCTCCTATAATACGTAATTGAAGACAGCTGCAGGATCAGCAGTTTATAGAGTAAGGAACTGACTGGTGGTAAAGGACAGTCAGTTGACATCATAGACCAGCTGGAAGAGGACTTGGATCCTGACCAGGCAATGCTATTTGCTGTGTTTAGGGGCAGATGACCCATAAACTTCTGCACTTTAGGAAAACTGTAAAATGAATTGTTTTAGATTCCATTACATGTAAACTTATGGAAACTATAATAAGATCCAAAATGGAAAATTACCTATATGGTAACAATATCCTGGGAGACAATCAGCATGGTTTTAGGAAAGGGAGATCGTGTCTAACTAACCTACTTGACTTTTTATGAGGATGCAACATTGAAAATGGATAATTGCAAAGCATACAACATGGTTTATTTAGATTTCCAGAAAGCTTTTGACAAAGTCCCGCATAAAAGATTAATTCTCAAACTGAATGCAGTAGTGATTCAAGGAAATACATGCACATGGATTAGGGAGTGGTTAACATCTAGAAAACAGAAAGTACTGATTAGAGGAGAAACCTCAAAATGGAGCGAGGTAACCAGTGGTGTACCACAGGGCTCAGTATTAGGTCCTCTGCTAATCCTAATCTACTTTAATTATTTAGATTCTGGTATAGTAAGCAAACTCGTTAAATTTGCAGACGACACAAAAATAGGAGGAGTGGCAAACACTGTTGCAGCAGCAAAGGTAATTCAAAATGATCTAGACAGCATTCAGAACTGGGCAGACACATGGCAAATGAAATTTAATAGAGAGAAGTGTAAAGTATAGCATGCAGGCAATAAAAATGTGCATTATAAATATCATATGGGAGATACTGAAATTGAAGAAGGGAACTATGAAAAAGACCTAGGAGTTTATGTTGACTCAGAAATGTCTTCATCTAGACAATGTGGGGAAGCTATAAAAAAGGCCAACAAGATGCTTGGATATATTGTGAGAAGTGTTGAATTTAAATCAAGGGAAGTAATGTTAAAACTCTACAATGCTTTAGTAAGACCTCACCTAGAATATTGTGTTCAGTTCTGGTCACCTCGTTACAAAAAGGATATTGCTGCTCTAGAAAGAGTGCAAAGAAGAGCAACCAAAATTATCCCGGGTTTAAAAGGCATGTCGTATTCAGACAGGCTAAAAGAATTGAATCTATTCAGTCTTGAACAAAGAAGACTACGTGGCGATCTGATTCAAACATTCAAAACCCTAAAAGGTATAGACAATGTCGACCCAGGGGACGACTTTGACCTGAAAAAAGAAACAAGGACCAGGGGTCACAAATGGAGATTAGATAAAGGGGCATTCAGAACAGAAAATAGGAGGCACTTTTTTACACAGAGAATTGTGAGGGTCTAGAACCAACTCCCCAGTAATGTTGTTGAAGCTTAAACCCTGGGATCCTTCAAGAAGCTGCTTGATGAGATTCTGGGATCAATAAGCTACTAACAACCAAACGAGCAAGATGGGCTGAATGGCCTCCTTTCGTTTGTAAACTTTCTTATGGCATATTCACAATATTTATACGTTGGCTTTCACACATCCTAATATGCATAATATTGAATGTTGTATTATTTAATACAAATAAGGTTAAAATCTATGTATTTAAATTGGAAATTGTGAAAATGCAAGTCTATAAGATCCCTGTCTCCGCCCCTGTTTTCTCTTTCTTTATGCTTGAGTCATCTAGAAATGGACAAGTACAGCAGAGCCTAGAGGAAGAGTAAAATGGATGTGCTGTATGTGCTGCTTTCAAAGAGAAAACATCAGGAGATGACAGTGAGGTGCCACATTTCACACACAAAAATGACTACTGACATCATTTGTGTAACTCGAGTCCTTCTCTGTGTTGAAATTCTAGGCTTAATTATACAGATCACTTTTTTATGCTAAAAGGCCCAGTGATCTGCCTTAGCTTTAGGGTTTTGAAGTTGACCGTTTTTTTATATAGATGTATAAATAAAAGACTGACTTTAGGTAAGCCAATCGTATATCACTGTGCAACAAAACTCAGACTTGTTTTTTAAGAATTTACAAGTTCCTTTCCCTGTTCTTTAGTTGGAAAGACAGTTCAGGGATCTTTCTCCTGTATCTGGTTAAGCAGTACGCATATGGTATTTATAATGCACATTTTTATTGCCTGCATGCAGTACTTTACACTTTTTCATTATTAAATATCATTTGCCTTGTGTCTGCCCAGTTATGAATGCTGTCTAGATCATTTTGAGTTTGCTTACTATACCAGAATCTAAGTCATTAATGTAGATTAGGAATAGCGGAGGACCTAATACTGATCCCTGTGGTACTCCACTGGTTATCTCGCTCCATTTTGAGGTTTCTCCTCTTATCAGTACTTTCTGTTTTCTACATGTTAACCACTCCCTAATCCATGTGCATGGATTTCCTTGGATCCCTACTGCGTTCAGTTTAAGAATTAATTGTTTATGTGGGCATGTATGGGGAAAGCTCTCAAGCTCCTGGGGAGGGGAGGGGAAGAAACAGCTTTCCGATCCTGAAGATGGATCACTCTTACAGATCCGAACACGTGCCACGTGTGCATCACAAGTTTTAAAATCCACTCTGTCGGGACCAATTTCTCTTAAGAATACGTGTTAGCAAGTCTAAAACTTTAGAGTGAGCCAAGCAGAACATCGCTGCCTGCCACATCTCAAACGCTAGTCTTAATAAGTTTCAGATAACTGATATGTGAAGGTCATTGTCCAGCTGTGGTAACCTTCCGAGAGAGCTCTGGAAACTAGATGTCGGGGTGCCAGACTCACTGCTGTGGATAATGCCAACCATGGAACGTCTACTGGCTTTTAATCCAATAACAAATGAGCCAAGTTTGTTCATGAATGTTATCCATGTTTTGATTTAAAAAAAAAAAAAAGGGATTTAGCTTAACTTTCACTTTTTGTCTCCCTTGATTCTACATTTTTCCAATCTGATCAAACTTACTGTTTGCAGCGTTCAAATCTTCTCAAATCTGGTGCCCATATACAGTTTCTTTTGAACTAAATTGACAATTGGCATTTCACCACTGCTGCCTTCTATAGAAAACAACCAAATGATGTAGTTGTTCATGGAGACCTTTGAATTGGTTAAGACTTTGATCCCCAGCCAGTTTTGACAGCCTAGATACGTTTAAACTACTGTGGTGAAAGCTGGCTTCCATTTCATAGTTGGCATCACATCCATAGATCTTCTCTGAGAGCAGATGGGTTCTTCCCAAAAAATACAAGCAGTTCCAAATAAGCTCAACAGGCTAAATGCTTTATGTCAGCATCGTAACAGAATTCTGGAGAACCAAAAAGGCATTCACTCAAGAGTATCCAACTGCACTGACTCCAAATGTAACACCCTCATACACATCTCATGTAATCCTTTAATCTCAGCTAATGAAAATATTTCATCTCTAGAGATTTATTTAGAGAATCTCTTCAAAAAAGGTTACTTTTCCCCCTTTACAATAATTTTCCTTTAATGGTATAAGTACATTCATTTTACATTTTATAAATATCTGGCTAGCTCTTATCGGGTCATCAAAAGCATTAATCTTGCATTGCGCTGAAGAGGAGTAATAAAATATATGATCTGTGTCATGTATTCTGTGTTGAACAGAAACCAGTTGTGGGATCCTGATTTGGAAAGTATCTAATACATAAAAGGATAACTTTGTTGGCACAGCAAGCTAAAAATGCTCACCTTGCCATACCTGCTGTGACCCAATTATTGTAGTAGTTATCTAGCAACAGGGGTAGTAACCATTTCAGTGCAATACCCCCCAGATACGTTTTACTTTTAAACTTTAATTTAAAACAGCACAGATTCTTTCATACATTTTGAAGTGACGTAAAAACCTTTGCTGATTTAATAGGCTGTCAGCGTTTATTGTTATTATTGATAGTGCCAAATCTCAAATTTAACAAACTGAATTTCTTTACTTAGTTTCTAAACTCCTGAGGGGGCGTTCAGTCTCATCTCCTCGCTGTGCTTAAGCAGGCTCTTGACAGATTTAGGAATATTGCATGCTCAGCAGTGAGCCAAGCCAAAACACACCCAGGCTTGGCTGAGTTCCCCAAGACCTCAGAACTATGTGGAGTGATATCTGTAGGCAGGGGTGAAATTCTCAACAAACAAGCAGGTTCTCGTATGCACAGCCGGGTGTAAACATTTAAAAAATGGAGACAATTTGAGTGCCAACGAATACATTGATGAATACAAAATAAGCCTTAAAAAATTACTGATCAATTATAACCAATTCACCATAGACAAGGAAGCTGAAAATACTGAAAGTGTTTGTATCCTCTGTATCCGTTGTATGATTCAGTCATGTATTGTAATATAACACTTAAGTTAAACCTTAAATGACAATCATTAGAAAATATTACACTATGGGGAACTGCTGTAGAGAGGGAGTTTTGTTTCAAGAGATCCTAAAAAAGAGATGATGTTATAAAAAAAACAACTGTGCTTTGAAAAAGTGATACATTGCATTGTGTACAAAGCATTATGTTTACAAGCTTAAAAAAAATAAATGATAGCTGTGCATATCATTTTACAATCTGTATTAGTTGTTTCCATTGACCCTTGTTCAAAATGTGGACCCTTATGCACAAATTGTGTAGTGTCACATTCTACATGGTGAACTACCTTGAATAATCTGATAATACTGTTTTTTAGTATCAAAACATTATCTCTTCTTTATAATAGTGAGATGTGTGTACTGGTTTCATATTAAATGGCCATGTGCCCTCACTCTCTTATTCTCATGTAAGTGTTCTTGCAATGGAATAATTGTATTTTTTTTTATTGGAAAAAGCTGCTCAAGTAAGGCCTGTCTTAGCATGATTCAGATTCTCTAGTTTGCTTGATTGTGTGAATTCGTGATCCCCTACCCATCATTCTTGACAGGTGACAGCATTCTCCAAACCTGGTGCTGCTTGTTTTTCAGAGAGGGGAAATGGGCGAGGCCGTTTATCTGGTTTTCAGGGGAATTCCTCCATCGATTTCCAGCCACAGCATTCAGAGAGAGTAAACAGCAGCACAAGCCAGGCTCAGAGGGGCTTCCTTCCAGATTCTGTCAGATTTGAAATTAAAATAGCAAATGGTCCCATAAAAAAAATGCTTTAAATACCTTTCCTGTAACCATTTTCGAAAACAATGCTTTTATGAATGACAAACAAAAGCTAATCTGAATTACTAGATGATTCCAGTGATTTAATGGCTCAAAATAGGTCAGTCTTGTTCAAAATCAAGCAGCCAAATGGCCATAATCTCTGTTGCAGTAAGGCTATAAGGAGAACAGTAACTACCTTTGTTCTAGAGTTAAAACAAATTGGCTGTCTCGGTAAACGTTTGCATAGTTGTGCGATGCAGCTAGTTGTCAAGCACACCTCCATGGTTGCAGTGTTCTGCTGTCTGTGGGCCTTATCCAGACCACAATCTCTCTGTTGTGAGACCTGGTCAGACTTCTCAACATATTGAACAAAGAAAGACTAATTGTCTGGGCAAAATTATTGTTGCTTGGCAGCCTGAACAGTTATGAGGAGGTCTGTAGAACATATATACTAGACCATAACTCATTAGCCTTGATTTTAATTGTAGAGCATAACAGGAACTTTTATATAGTTTGTTTTGCGACCAACAGTAATTAATTATTTCAAAATTTTCTTATTATTGTTCCAATTAAAAATAATTGCATGCTGGAAAACTTGACTGATGAATACCTGTAAATGGTAAAATGTGTGTATTCTGCTTCAACTTTTATTGCAGCTTTTATAAAAAATAGTGTGAGAAGTTTGTATCAAAACTGCATGTTTTTTTTTTTTTTTTTTTTTTTTTTGTGTGGTGCATGTGTCGTACTACACATCGCTTATTGCATCGTGTCCGGTGTGTATAGACATAAACACAGCTACGAAGGGTTAGGCCATTAACTGACAGAAAGCTGCAGCCTATTTAATCCATTTAGTAATATTTATTGTTGTTACTGTAGAGCAAGCCGGTAGAAAGAAAGCATTGTTGGTTGACCAAACAAATCAAGTCATCCCTTTTCTCCTTGTCTCTGGTCATTTCCTCTCTCCCTCTAGGCTGCAGTCCTCTAGTTTTAGAGGACAGTATATATTTTTGTTGCGTGGGCAGGAGCACATAACTGCATCTGTGGTTCTTGGAGCAGTGCTCCCAAAGTGATAATATTGTACTTAAACTAATTGTGTGGGCTGTGGATTGCCTATGTCATATTCCCCATTCTGAACAACAGAAAAGCAAGTTCTTTGTGCTTCATTGGCAGGGACAAGCATAGCATTCCTTTTGTTCTCAAAAGATAAAGGCTTCTTTTTTAGTTGTTGGTTCCAACCCGGGTTAGGGAATACCAAACTAAGTTGGCCCACGCAGAGTTCTTTTTATGTCAGACCTTCTAATTCTGTCTAAGTATGCACTGGGGTTTTGCCATATTGTGTTATTAGAGATAGCGATAGAGCATATTTTTAAAGATAACATTTGAAGTTCTTCACAGTTTAGCTTACGCAAGTTTCATAATCAAAGCTTGGCTACACTTCACAATAACAAGTGAGGTCTCTGATCCAAAACTAATATTTCTGTCATAGGCTACTTGAATCCAGTTCTCGGCATTTAATCCTACATTTTTTTCCCTGTGCATACTGAAGGTTTTTTTTTGTTTTGTTTATTTTTTAAATATAAAACTTGTACTCCTTCAAATACGGTTCTGTAGTATCTCCCTTTGATCTTTTTTATTGATTTGTTTTTTTTTCTTTTTAGTTTTTAAGCAGTTGGTATTAAGCATTAAGCAATGGTATGAAGTTCCTATTTCATATAAGCGATGGATGGTCGTGAATCTTTAGTGGTCTTTGTAATGAAGCACACCATCAGCCCCCAGGCTTCATAAAACAGTGACAGCTCAGGCAGCTATACAGCTGGACCATTAATGGCTTGAGAGGTTAATTCACTTTTGATGGGTAAGAAGAGGACTTCTATTAAGCAAAGACCATTCAATGTGCTAAAACAGTACAGTGCTTGAGGGACTAAAGTATGAACACTCACTTAAATTGGTGCCAGAAGGTCTGTTCTAGAGCACTACTAATGGTCAAGTAGCAACATATGGCGCAGTACTGTCGTATTCAGAGCTAGAAAGAATTGTAAATTATGTACAGTGTTTTTGTTAATCAGAGAAAGGTACAAATGATGTTGAGATAAATAACATATTTCTATGAATGTAAAATGTGTGGAGACAATATAGTTTTAAAAACCTTAATGTAAGAACTGGCTTTTTTATGCCAAATGTTTTCTTTTTATCTCCAGAACCACAATCTCTAATTGCTTGATCCAACACTTTACGGCAACAAAGTCTGTCCGGCCTGTATTTCAAGGTTGAGCATGATTTCAGTGCTGCCAATGTTATCAGCTTGTTTAGTTTGTGGCAATGTTAAAGTGTAAATGGTTACTTGTACAAGGGTAAGGAGTGCAGAGAGAGTGGTGTCATGCTGTTTCAGCTGGCAGCTGGTAAATTGGGACATGTCCTCCTTTTTTAGCCAATCCACATAGTATTTGGCCCCACTGGTTCTGTATTTTTTGTTTTTTAAGAAATGGACCTCAGTCTTTTTTATTAATCCAGTGAAAAAATTACATTTCAAACAGAAAAGCTTTTCAAATGCATATGTATATGTCTGACTTGTCCATTTACAGTACGCTCTTTTACCTGTGTATGTTTAAGACAGCACAAGAACAATGTGAAATATAGTTTTAAATTGTTTCTATGTTGAATTAAATTAGCCAGGACACTATTTTATTTTATTTTAGTTTTATTTATTTATTTATTTATTTATTTATTTATTAATTAATTACATTTTATGAGCTGCTTCCAACCTAATTTCCTAGCAGCAAGCTGCTCGAGGCTAGTTGGATGGCTGCCACCGAAACCATGGCCCATGGGGAGTCACTGTGTGCAAAACAAGCAAGATTAAACACGCCAGACTTTCCTTATTAACACCGGCTTCAGATGTGTGAGCCGGTTAAAGCATTCGGCTGTCTACAAAGTGATTATGCATGCAATTAAATGTCACTTCATTTGTTTTTCAGAAAACAAAAAATGCAGGTGGTGTCAGTGTAGGCTTGGCATGGAACTAGGGCTGTGGATTGATGAAATAGAAAAGGCTTACGTTACTAAAAGCATTGAGTTGAATTGGAACGTTCTTTATCTGCAGCAAGGCTGTACCATGGCCTAAAGTTGTTAATCCCCGCTCAGTAGATTTTGTAAAAAACAGCAAAGCAGCTTAAATAAATTTCAAGTGCTGTCCCAGATAAGGTTTCAAGATGATTAGGAATCACTAAAATGTTCCTTCAGTTTGTGGTTTTCTGTAAAACAATGAGAGGAAGATTGTAGGTACAGTAAGTAGGGTCTGAGGAGAAGAACATCATCATTTTCCATTTGGGATTCCTCTGTCAGGAAATATTAATACATAAATAGCAATGTGTCCTACAGCATTTCCTCTATAATTATAAAGTAGGGTAGCTCCCTGTTGGATAATCTACAGATTTTTTTTTTTTTTTTTTTTTTTTTAATAAATTCTTGATACCACAGTTACTTCTGATGCTACTGTTCTAAGAAAATGTTTTTTTTTTTAAGTATTTAAATATCTCAACAGTAAGAAGAAAAAAAAATATTGTCGGACTGACCTTTTAACATATAATATTTGTATTTATTTTGTCACTTGTTTGTTTTCATGCTGTGTTTTCATTGGGATGCAGACAAGCATTGCTAGTAAAGAGGAGGTTTGAAAGAAAGACATTACTGAACCCCTATTCTCAACTTAATACCTGTATGTGTCATTTTCAAAACACACATCACATGCTCTCTGTTAGGGTAAATTCAATTGTTTGTATAAAGAATTCTCAATCAAGAACCCTCCTAAAAGATATACCATCCCTTTAGTATAAATATATAACATACAGTACTACACTGTTCTGTGCGGTTGTCATAGAAAATGCGGTACCCGACACTCAGTCTCTGGTATTAACTGAAGAGTTACTGCATGCAACAAGACTTGTTATCAACGTACAGTACTTCTGAGCAGAGAGAAAATATCTTCTTAAAATATCTTCTTTAAAATATGTTCTCACTAATGCACATGTCTGAATTAAACAATAACTAACTGAGTATGGGGTAAGATGTAGCCCAACAGTACATATAGTTCTTAAACTAAAGTTCAACCACCAGGATTGAGGTTGGAGCTGGCATATTAAATATGATCAATGTGAATGACATCACTTACGGTTAGTATGTACAGGATTGTTCATGTGAACCTCAGGATCTAGAGATCTGCAGATTTTGCCCACATCTTTTCACATAATTTAAAAGTGTTTTGGGCAGAGTACACTGACTCAGAGTCTGAGATTTTATGGGTCTCTAATTCTTCCAATCTGTTTACTATTTCAGGAGCAAGAGGAAAACAAAGGCGCAACCAGCTGGCCTGAGTTTTACATCGACCAGTTGAACTCCATGGCTGCTGTGAGTATTTTTATACTTTATCTAATGGTGTTGTAGAACTGAAGGGCCAGTGGAACCAATGCATCACCACGAAGGCTGATGAAGTGGTGTCATTAGACAAATATGTTGTGTGTAACCCCTATTTACTATATTAGGAAACCGTCGTAAATGCAACCATACTAAGCAAATAGTTTCATGTATTTTCATATGAACACTTAGCATGGCTTGTGGGTATTCTGTATGGGGATAAAGACTATACATGAGAACAAATATATCACAATATATAGAATGTTATCGGTGTCTTTATGTAACCACAAGCAGAATATCTACTTTTCTTGACTTTGTTTTGATTTTTGGTATACCTGGATAGCAACCCATAATGATGAACATGGCTCATAAAAACATTGTACAGACCAGCCTACAGTACAAAAACCCATTTCAGGACATTTCTTTCTTTTGTGTAACAATATACAGCTGTTAATTGTGAGGATAACTGCTGCTATTTCTGAATAACAAAAGATTACTCAACTCGATTTAACCAATTCTCTTCATCCCCTACAACGCACATGCTGTAAAATACCAACCCCAGAAATCCACCAACAATTAAACAAACAGCCAGAAAAGGTTGTAAACCCCCCCCCCCCCCCCCCTTAAAATTAAGTGAAAAGCTCATTTTGTTGCAGATGATCTAATGGAGCTTGGGTTTTCCATAGTTGAGCTAATGGGAGTCATTGATTAGTTCTGCTATGGAAAGGTGGATTAAGGATAATGCTCTCTGACAGACATTTTTTTTTTTATTAAATGTACTGTAGTAAACCATTACAAATCAACATTTTACAGATGGCAGAGAAATGTACCGTTTATGACCATATTCACTGCTTAAATTCCATTGTGCTTTGTTTTAATTTTGTAAGATGAGATTCTCAACAGAGAGCTCCATTCTGCCTGTTATCAAAGCTGTCATTTTTTTTCATGGCACCCAAACTAGTCTGATAGAAATCACTTGGGAAGCTGCTGACAGGCCCTGTTAGCTACCGTTGACAAGGTCAACTGACAAGGTCAGCTGTTAAGGTCACGTCTTTGTGGTTATCTGAATACCTTAATGTTCGCCTTGATGATTTTATAGTAGTTTATTAAAGTGTGGATAACATAGTGATTAGAACAATAAGACCATAGTGTAGAGTGCTATGAATTAGGATCCCAGTTCTTAATGTCTATGTCCCTTTTTACAGTGGTAGTCCACTGTCCATTGGTACAGGTAGTACTATTAATAGTCCCATTATACAGAAGTTAGGCTTTCAAGAGTAATCTTTTTTTTTTATAACTTAAAGTAAATTAAGAAAACATGATGCAGTACATCATAATGGGTATATCAGGAAGATTGAATGCAGCTGTTTATGAGCAAAGCCTTAGGGTTTTTTTTTAAATTACATTTCTGTTTGATTTCAATGTGATTGATGATGTAGTATTCCTTTTGGCCTGGTTGACATAGCATATTAAGTATCACTTTCAAGGAATATTGTACAAAAGCCCCTTTCTTCCAGTAGTTTTAATTTTACATTAACCATTGGAATTCAGTTATTTTATCTACACGTACATTATGATTGTGTGTGCGCAGGGGGTTAGTATTCATTACAACCAAACTATTACTTTCAGATAACTAACCAGACATTACAGTAGAATAACAACTGAAACAATGGTATGCTAATGAGGGAACAAAATGCTGTATACTTGTTTTTTTGTGGTGGGTGGAAGGGTGGGATTCATTAGTATCAGCATCTGTATTTATCAAATCGTTGCTCTTTTTAAGTTTCTGCTGAAGCAAATGTAAGCTGTAAATGGGTTCTAGCTGAGTGGAGAGCATTCCAGTGGGAAGCCACTAGGAAGCTGAAAGATTTCCTGCCATATTCAGAACACATATGTGTGATTTTCAAAACTTACTACTTGGCACTCCAGCTACAAAAATAAAAAAAGTAATGTTTTCCTTTATAGGCTCTGTAATTACCGGTGAATTAAAGTATGAAGTCAATTAGCAACATCATTTTCGTGGACATGGAGTCAGCTGTGCCCAGGCCAGTCACCAGCTGAGCCAGGCCATTGATCGGAACATTTTAAAAGTGAACTTCTAACAGATTAGCCAAGTGTCTTGATATAAGAATAAGTGATCTACCACATAGACTCAAGGTTCCTTTTGTTTTACTGTCAATACACATCAGGGCTTTTGATGGAGCTGGCAGAGGCTTACTAATATAGACACATTGGCTGATCTACTGGGCTTTCTTTCACTGCTTCTCCTGCACATAAAACCCACTGACCCAGATTTTTATATATATATATATATATATATATATATATATATATATATATATATATATATATATATATATATATATATATATATATATATATATATATATATATATATATATATATAAAAATCTGGGTCATATTATATATAACAGAGGTATAATGAATTTATTTACCCTTGGACTTTGAATGCTCTTCAGCTTTGACACTGCTGCAAAAACAGTAGCGTTTTACAGAATCTCTACCAATCAAACATGGTTTGTCAAAATATTCCAGCAGCTAAATTAATTCTTATTTGGGTTTTAAATCATCACACTTGGTGGTGTAAAAACGTAGCTGGATCATTGGACATGAGTAACACACATTGCTCAAATGCCAGGAGTCTGAGATTAGCCCAGACACAGAGTGAATTTGATTCTTTAGCACAGATGAGGAGTGAATTTGATTCTAGCTTCTCAGTAAGGCAAAAACAATTTTCGGTTTCAGGCTGTTTTATTAGTATATTAAAAAAAAAAAAAAAATGAAGACGGTCTTCTATCTGTAGCTTTTCTCTCTGTTTATAGTCTCCAGGTGTATAACAACACTGATTGCAATTCAAGTGGGGTAAGGTTGTAATAAATATTCATATCACTGCTGTTTTAAATGCAGAGTTCGTACAGCAGGAGATAACATGCTTTTGCAGGGTGTGCAGGCGGCTGGATTTTCCAGTACAGTGCACTCTCTGATTGTTGACTTCATCCTCCCTGAAAATCCCACAAGGACAAAAATGTTGGAGGTGGGGTAGGGGGGCTTCCTATTCTTAACAATGAGAATTTTGCTTCAGGGAAACGACTATAATACATTTCAAGATTGGATTATGTTACGGAAATGGAGGAAATTAATTACCAAGCAGAGTTTACAATCCAAGTTTTATGGGGCATAGCAGATGTTCAAAGGGAAGCTGTGTTGTAGTATTTTATTGGCCTGCATCAGTCTGAAGTTTGAGGATCTTCTAGATGTTACACTTCTAACTTTAGCCTGCAGGGGTCACTGTGTAAGGAGTGCCCAGTCAGTTTTTACAATATCATTATTGTACTACTGTAATAATAATATGAACTTATGCCTGTCAAGTGCCACCGGAGATTGGTTGTGCCTCCATGATACATCAACAGTCGCTTGCACCGTTTGCATTCAATATTTTTTTTGGCCGTATGGGCATTTAATAAAAAATCCCAAAAAGCAGAGGGGTTTCAAGACTTTTTTTTCAATACAGCTTACACTATACAATGCTTTGCTGTCGAGATGGCAAATGAAGAAATTAAAGGTTTGCCACTGGATAACACGAGATGGAGAGGGGAGCGGTGGAGGGTGCTCAGTTTTTTAAATTGAAATTATTAGTGTTAGGCAGCGTATATATTGTGTATGTCAAACATATTCTACCATAGCACTTTTCTTACACTGTCTTGTACACTAGGTATTCAGTACATATTTTACTGAAGCACTACAACCGCTGTAGGTACCCCCTCAGTGCTTTGGATACTATACCCTGCTCCATACACGGCAGCGGCGCCATTTAGAGTTGCTACGTATAACTATTTGTTAGTGGATTTTAATACAACAACTTTTGTTTAAGTAATATGCATTATACAAATCAAAAGATCAAATTTTAAATGTGAGTGACATTTAATGTGTGATTTATAGTATTCACACATTGTCAAACGGTTTCTGTTAAGAGGGGGAAAAAAAAAACACAGTGCGTGAATGGTGCCTGACGAACCTTCGAAGGTTTAAAACAATCTTAGAATTCCTGGCTAGAGAATGGACCTTCGAACCTTCTAACACAGCCCTAATGTTTTTAATGACTACAACTAGAGCTCTGTCTAGGATACGTATGTAGCGGTCCATTCTTCCAGAGTATCAAAGGAATATCATTTTGATGTGTAGTAGTTGTTTAACTTGTTTAACTTCTTTTCGACAGAGAAAGACTCTTCTTGCCCTAGAGAAAGAAGATGAAGAGGAGAGAAATAAAACGATTGAGAGTCTGAAGACGGCACTCAGAACACAGCCTATGAGGTATTTTGGCTGTTCTTAGCCATTAATTAATGTGGTGACAAAAATAACATTACAGTGGAAATGCCACAGGAAAGAATGGTCTTGAATACTGTCCTTGGTGGTCTTCTGTTAGTCTTGGAAAAAGAAGTGCTATCATTGATTCTAGTTTCCAGTAATGGCTTCCTTGTTTAATACCAAGCGTTTAAGATGTAATATGAATATATGTGAAGATTACAGCGACAGAGCTGTAAGGCGTAAAAGCTGAGCTCTGTTATTTTTACCTGCTTAAAATGCAAGGGTTTGCAGCCCCTGACGAATACCAACATCTAAAGTTTCCAGCTAGTAAACTTTATTTTTATTGTCTCATGCTGGTCACTTTAGTACTGCCTGCGTTTTTTTTAAATTGGTGATTTGATGAGTATTAGGGAGCAGTTCGATTTCACTGAGGACAGTTAATTATTAAATGCTTACTCATCACTGCTGTCTAACTACCACTCCATTAATATATCTGGCATTTCATTAGGATCCCATTTATTCTGACATAGTGTTCGAGTGTATATGCTGTGTACTGCTGTACTAAATGGGACTTGAAGTTACGTTTCAGAGATTAAATAATACATGAACAATAGCCTCTCCCCTCTCCAGGAACAATGTTGAGAGGCATGCTGAACTGAATTTCATTCCTTTGTAATTGCAGGTTTGTCACCAGGTTTATCGACTTAGATGGCTTGACATGTATCCTCAACTTTCTAAAAAGCATGGACTATGAGACCACTGAGTCTCAGATACATACCTCACTGATAGGATGCATTAAGGCGCTCATGAATAACTCTCAGGGCCGGGCTCACGTACTATCTCACACAGAGAGCATCAACATCATTGCTCAGAGTCTCAGCACAGAGAACATCAAGACCAAGGTGGCGGTGTTGGAAATCATGGGAGCTGTGTGTCTGGTGCCAGGGGGCCACAAGAAGATCCTCGAGGCCATGCTACATTACCAGAAGTTTGCTTGCGAAAGGACTCGCTTCCAGGTATGCTACATGACTGACCTAGAGGAATGAGCATGTCTATTCGCTACAAATCATAAAATTAAGAAAAGTAAGTGTTTTTTTTCTAAAACAATAAAATGTTTGTGCATTAGCCCTAAGCTTTTCAACAAGCCTTTTACTCTACGAAAAAAATGAAATAACATGTGCTCCAAAATAACCTGTATCTACAGGGTGAGATGCTAGTTTTATCCACCATGACTACCATATTTTTGTTTTATAATGTGGACACATGTTCAATAGGAATTTGGATGAGAATTTGTGAAACTCCAGTCACATCAGCCTGAAATAGTACCAACTAATCAGAGGTCAGAGGCTCTGTATCATCACTCTAGACTCATTTTGTTTTATTTTTTGTGCACCCACCAAAATTTTGTCCATCTATAACTAAGTTTATTTATAGAACACTATTTGCTGTATTTTAGACATTATTGAATGACCTGGACAGAAGCACAGGGAGATACAGGGACGAAGTAAATCTGAAAACAGCCATCATGTCCTTTATCAACGCAGTTCTTAGCCAAGGAGCTGGAGCGGTAAGTGTTCTACACAACGTGTTCCTGAAATTTGTTCATGTTTACCCTGTTGGCTTTTCAGTTGTAATGCAACTCTGCTGGTCTTTCTTTGCAGGTAAGCCTTGAGTTCCGCGTCCATCTCCGGTATGAATTTCTCATGCTGGGAATCCAGCCAGTTATAGATAAATTGCGTTCCCATGACAACGCAACATTAGATCGGTAAGTCGCCTGCTTTTCTTTCAGTCTTTCAAAGGCCCAGACCCTTGATCTTATGTACTCAACATTGCACACCAACTTTGTGATTTCCCTTTTTTTCTGACGCTTTTGATTATAATTTAGGCATTTGGATTTCTTTGAAATGCTGAGAAATGAAGATGAACTGGAATTGTCGAAACGATTTGATGCAGTAAGTTCATCAGCAATTTGTTCTTTTTTTATACTACACGGTGAAATAGCATTTAAGACTTATCAGTGTTTTCACTCCACCACCCCATCCTGTCTGTCTGTTTAGGTCCACATAGACACGAAAAGTGCTAGCCAGATGTTTGACCTCATTAGAAAGAAGATGAACCACACAGAAGCATACCCGCACTTTATATCTGTTCTACACCACTGTCTCCAAATGCCTCGTAAGTATACCTTTTCCATTCTACCTTTTCCAATACACGTTTCTTTTTTAATAATTGTACTGACAACCTTATCAATTGTGAATTGCGTAGATTCTCAAATCCCAACTACTGGAGAACCCTACATGCATGTTTTTTTCTTCTTAAACCCTTCACCACTTCACAGTAAATGTGAATTTGTTTATACCTTCTTATCAGGATCTTGTGTTTCTTCCTTATGGTTTAAAAGGTTATAATAATGATGAGCTTTCTATATGAAATTTGATAACATTCCTACCCCCAGATAAGAGAAGTGGCAACACAATGCAGTACTGGTTACTCCTTGATCGAATAGTACAACAGATTGTCCTTCAGAATGATAAAGGTCACGATCCAGATGTTGCACCGTTAGAAAACTTCAATGTAAAGAATGTAGTTCGAATGTAAGTAAAGTCTTCTCTTTTGTTTCGCAATAAAGTACTCATGATGTATTCTTTAGTTGTACCATAATGACACTTACACATTACTAGCCCTGCATGGCTTTGTCTGTATCTTGAAAATGTATTTTTATGAGTTCTGGTCATTTCTATTATTCAAATCCCAAATAAAATCTTTCATATGAATCTTACCGGTGAACAAATGCCTGCTGTAGACATCAAAGACCTGCTTGCATGAACTGTCCATACTCAACTGATGCCGTTATTATCATCACTTAAGTTACAAACATTTGGTGCAAATAGCGCCAATAAAATAATGAAATCTTGGCCTACCTGAACTGACGTTTAATTTAAGTTCTTCTAAGCAATGGCGCTCATGCTCCTCATTCCATAACTAGAATAGCAAAACCTTCATCTGCATACATGCTCCATTTCTTAGTCACAACTTAAGTCCCAAAACACTTGAACCAAATGTTAATTCTGGACCAGTGGTCTTTTGGAAGCAAAACCAGTAAAAACAGCACATGTGTGAATTTAAAGCTCTTACTTTATGTCAAATGTAACTTTTTTCCATGTTGCCTCAGGCTGGTTAATGAAAATGAAGTCAAGCAGTGGAAAGAGCAGGCAGAAAAAATGAGAAAAGGTTAGTCGTACAAAGCAGTTTTAAATAGGTTTAAAAACCATGTATTCTGTGCTAGGTCTGGATAGTGATTTCCTTCCATCTTAAACAGAACACAGTGAACTGCAGCAGAAGCTAGAAAAGAAAGAGAGAGAGTGTGATGCCAAAACCCAGGAGAAGGAGGAGATGATGCAGACCCTCAATAAGATGAAAGAGAAACTGGAGAAAGAGGCTTGTGAGCACAAGCAAGCCAAACAGCAAGTGTCTGAACTCTCCACACGGCTGCATGATCTTAGCACCGTAGGTTGTTTTTTCGTTTGTTTGGTTTTTTCCAGCGGTATACCTCTGTCTGCCTCACTATTGGAGGGGAAAAAAAGCTAACATGCGTCGCAAGAAGTTGATGATTAGATCGAAATGGTGCATTCCCAAGTTAAAAACATGTTGAATAATGTATTTATTCATAGCTCTGCTTGAGATGTGCATACAATTTCCATGAAAGCTACAAACTTCAGGGTGATCATTAGTTTATGATTTAGATTGACACCCATCCTCATTAGACTGACCTTCATTTTATTAAAATGTATTTATTTACAGAAAGGTTACGCTCTAGTGTTTGTGTACTCGCCAACTCTCAATAATAAAGGTTTTGCACCAGTGTCTGTCATAACTGAAATGTGATGTCTTTCTCATTCAGAGGGCTAGTTTCTCCTCCATCCCTGGTGGGCCCCCTCCTCCCCCAGGAGCCCCAGGTGGCCCCCTTCCTCCACCCCCTCTACCATGCGGCATTCCTCCTCCACCCCCTCTTGGGGGAATGCCTCCACCACCCCCACCACCAGGGGGCCCTCCTCCTCCTCCTGGACCTCCACCCCTTGGAGGGGCACCCCCCCCACCTGGAGCACCCCTGGGACCTGCAATGAAGAGGAAGAACATCCCACAGCCGTCCAACCCCCTCAAGTCTTTCAACTGGGCCAAACTCCCTGAGGTGAGTTCTGCTACGTAAATCTGAGCTTGGAGATGGTTGAATGTCGAAGGTTGGATGGCTCTGAATGTATTACCCATACACTTAACAGAAGGACACTTCCTTGACACTGCTTTGAGTCAATGCATGTCAAGGCCGTGGAAACACTGTCAACAGCTTTATGGTAGGATTTGTATTTACACAAATGCAGGACTCCAAATGTTTATCTGTTACCTATGCCATTAAATGTTTTTGTTTCCTGATTCTTTTTGTTTTGCCCACAGAATAAATTAGAGGGAACTTTGTGGACTGAGGTTGATGATGCTAAAGTTTTCAAGGTGCTTGACCTTGACGACATCGAGAAGACATTCTCTGCTTATCAGAGGCAACAGGTATAGTGGTATTGCATTGAACAAGAAGTGATTGACGCATAGGAGTTTGATATCCTGTTTCTAGTAAAGGCTTTGAATGACCACTTCATGCAAAGATATCCATTGGCCATACTTGATTATATTAAATCATGACCACTGAATATTTAGCCTTTGTGTATTTGTGATGATATGTCACTGCCTTATGTTGACAATGCACCTGTCATTTTAATTAAATTGGACATTTTTTTAAAACTACTAAAATGTAAAAGGCTTTAAGCTAAATATAAGGCATCTGCATGACTAAACATCACACATAGACGGATAGTAATTTAGCACAAACCTTTTCAATGCTTTTTAGTTCATTATCATGCCCTTGCAAAAACAGTACAAATACAGTGTTTTGGAATCAGTAACTGTTTTATCCAGTTCAATGTAGTGGTACTGCATGGATATAAAGGGTATTTTTTGAAGCTGCCATATGCAGATACTGCATTCAGAATACTCATGTTAGCAGTGAAGTCCCTTTTTTGTAAGGGTTAGATTAACGATTAACATTAATTAAGAAGCTAGTGTTCTCTTAGGATCTGGAAAAAGTACTGCTGGAATTTGACCCAGAAACAAGCAAATTAATTTCACAGAGTCACCTTCAAGAAGTAATATGCAACATTTAAAATTAAAATGACCAAATCAGTTACTGGACACCCTTTTTGTTTCTTCCTAGGAAGAACACTAGCTATATATAGAATCAAAACTACTTGATTTAGACAGGTGTACATCTTGGATTATTTAACCTCTTCAGTACCATTGCTTTTTTGAAGTCGTATCCAATTGCACTGTCTTTGATGTACTTTCATAATAAGGTATGTTATTACTATAACACAAGCTTATTCTACTTTTCTGCACAGCAGTATTAGAATATAAACCCCTTTCATCTGACAACAATCAAACTGAATTGTGAAAAAATTAAGTGTCTTAGGTATAAAAATGAAGTGGAAGTCATAATACATCCCACAAGCTGAATGGCAAAGATGCTTGCAAATCTTCACCAAATATGCCAGTTTTATTTATAAACAATGGTACTAAGGGGGTTCAATTTTATTACCTTTTTTCATAGAAAACGGCAACATATTTAAAAAAATAATAATAATTTGCATGGCTACACTGCTGCATTCACAGACTTGGTCATTTTTATTTCCTAAGATCCCAGTGCATTTCTCATCAATCACTCGACTAGTTGGATTTGATTTGCTGAGGCTGGCGGTTTATTTTGCTTTGATTCACCAAACTGCATTCTTTTAATAAATGCTGCTTCTTCCTTGCTCCTTGCCTGCATTTTAGGACTTCTTTATGACCAATAACAACAAACAGGTGAGTGTTTTCTAAATATTAACACAGTGGCGTCTTTGTCAGTGTCATTGAAACTATTTGGATAAGACAAGTTCATCATGTACTGATCAGAATACAGTTTCGGGGGGCGGGGGGCGGGGGGGGGGGGGGGGGGCAGAGCTCAGTGTTGGTATCTCTGTCTAATCTTATCTGTGTTCAGTGACCTCAATTATTAGCACTCATTTTATCTTTCGTAAAAGCAGAACAAAAATACTGGCTGTCTGTCTCTGTCTGATTTGTAACTTTGCATCTGTTTAACCATCAGGCATTTAAAAAATGTTATGAAAGCAATTAGACACCAGCTGTACATCATTGGCTATCCTGTGTGGAGTTAGTGTGGAGTAGTGGTTAGGGCTTTGGACTCTTGACCGGAGGGTCGTGGGTTCAATCCCAGGTGGAGGACACTGCTGCTGTACCCTTGAGCAAGGTACTTTACCTAGATTGCTCCAGTAAAAACCCAACTGTATAAATGGGTAATTGTATGTAAAAATAATGTGATATCTTGTAACAATTGTACGTCGCCCTGGATAAGGGCGTCTGCTAAGAAATAAAATAATAATAATAATAAAAGGCTGTCACTGTGCTAACCTCCACCTGCACCCCAGGTATATCTGGGCCTTATCCAAGAAATCCTCCCAGTATACCCCAACACAGGCTGCTGCTTCTTGGGTGTTTTCCTCTGAGGAACATGAACATCCCTACAGTAGATATTAGGCTTTTCTTTTAAAACCAACAGGGATTCAAAATGAGTATAGAAAAAAAAAATATTGTAGCCATATTAGAGATGATAAAGAAGAAGCAATCTTTAATGTTGAAATATTTTTAGTAACCACGTTTTAAGTTAGAATTGTCAAGCCCATTTTAATCTTGATCAATAATATATATATATATATATATATATATATATATATATATATATATATATATATATATATATATATATATATATATATATATATAGTGAAATAGTGTAGTTCTGGGGGAATGGGACTACATCTCCCAGAGGGGAAAAGCCTTAGTTTGGTTAATTGTTTCATTTCATTTATTAATTGTTTTGTTATTAATTATCCCCTGCACCTGGTTGCTATTGTTAAATTGGGACCAGGTGCAGGGTATTTAAGAGGAGCAGTCAGTCTGCTCAAGGCTGCTGAGGAGAGGGAGGCAGAAAAGGTGCTCTGCTTCCAAGCAGCCGTTAGAGTAAGTGCAAAGAGTGCATTTTGTTGTCGGGCAGGTAAACGGCTTAGCCGTCCTGCAGATCAGTAGGTTCCTGTTTGTTTAGTTAGTGCTCGTATAAGAGCCAGGTGTTTATTTTGTGTTTTGTTTGTTTATTAATAATTAGCGCGTTGGCGCTTTTCAAACCCTCCATCTATGTGTCGGGTCAGTTTTTAAAGGGGCAAAGAACCGTGAGTGAGTTGCGGCTTTGTCACAATATATATGTCTCTTTTGTTTTTGTGTGTGTTCAGTAGGATCAGCTTTGTTTATTCCAACATCTCTCTCCACAGAAAGAAACAGATAACGATGACACCTTGGGCTCAAAGAAGGTTAAGGAGCTGTCTGTGGTAGATGGAAGGAGAGCTCAGAACTGTAATATTCTTCTGTCCAGGTGAGTTTGCAGCTGAAAGTAACATTGCGGTGTCCCACAGTCATGTTCAATGTACACTCAAATATGATTCTTAGGCAAACGTTTACTATATTGCTTCACATTTGCGCCTGTCTGTACTCCACTTCATTCGATACCATTTGTCTTAACAGCTGTTTACGTTACCCTAGACAGTGTTAACTATAGGCAGACATGTAGGCCACTCTGTTACACTGTGAAATAAACAGCCATTCTCTTACCACTGCCTGCAACAGCAGGTGGGTGTGGATGCTATATGCAAGTCCCATCTGGGAAGCAGAATAAATCAGAGTTTGAAATCAAGCTAGAAAAAGGTTTAGAAAACATACTTTAAACAAAGTTATTTCCATCATCATGACATCACTGTATTTTGATGACCCTGCTAAAATTGCTTTAGTACTACTACAGTATACCATAGTACTACTGCTATATACTATAGTACTACTATAGCATACTATAGTTCTTTTTTGGCAAGGGACTCCCTGTATAAGAAGGCTTTGTGTAGTTTAGCTACCGGTCTGTATTCAGTCTGGTTTCAACCTCTACAAAGCAGGTCTATACCTTTTATGGTTAAAATGTATTGCAGACAGATGGTTACCTTATTGTATTTCTGTGTCCACTGTTATAGCTAATGCCTGGTTGCAATTGTTATTTACCATTTAAATGCTGTTTATCTAAGCACATTCCTTCCCTGCAAAAGCTGCTGTCACAGGGCTCTAAGCTGTTTACTTGCCTTCTCGTTGTCAAAGCACAACAGTCCACTAGCCTGACTTCACAATTAAAGAATGTAGCATTTATGTAAACCTTTGAGTTTTATATAACCAGAAACCATTTGTCATATCTGAAAACATGTTTACATTTCTGTTTGGGCCAAGAATCTTATTTAATCTTTACATATGGGGATTAAGTAGTCCCAGGCCCTTCTTTTCTTTGCATGGTTCCCACTGTTGTTTCCATAGCAGCATACACAAACAGGATTCCATTTGCTGATTCCCAACTTAAGTTACTGCACCTATTATTTTATATTGTCATGTCTGAAACTAGGATTTTCGTTATTTAATTTCCTGAGTTTAGAAACAGGAATTTTAAAATAAATTATAAAACAGATTCCTGAAAGTCATAGAAATAAACCAGTAACTTATTGAATCTTCCTGTTCATTTCTGCAGTACCTAATAAAGGAAAGACAGTTACTGCCTTTTCTTTCACTGTACAAAAGTCTATCCACAGAAGGGCAATCAGTTGCTTGCTTTTCATTTATAGTCCCCTTAGGAATTTTACACAGAGGTGGGCTTCATCAAGTGAAAGAGATTCTGCTCATTACTACTGCACTGGCGAGCAAGTTAGGACTCGATGACTCTTTTTGTGGTTAAGTCCTGTGGTATTTACCTTGGCCAGTAAAAATGTGCTAGTTTAGACAGGACCAGGTAACTTCGACAGCTGTGATCAACACGGTTGAGTCACGTCACTCTACAGGCAAATACAGTTCTGTACTTCTAAAGGCTTTCAGAAGCTGAGCAGCAGTTCAATATGTTGTAACTCCATAATATTTTTTAAGTTTAAAATATATGGTACTGTAGAAGCTATTTTTTTTTTTTTTTTAATTGATTGTTGCTTTTTATAATAACATCATCTTGATTTTAAATAGATCAATAAAAAGTTGCTTTTTGTCATACTCCTACTTTTGAGCTTCCTGTTGTCAAAGCTGGGATAATTTATTACAAACCAAGTAACCAAGTGCCATTTGAGTGGGTTCAAGTCCTTTCTGGTAAAAAGTATTTTAAAAGTACAAAATGACAATCTGAACCCTGGTATTAATAATAATAATAATAATAATAATAATAATAATAATAATAATAATAGACAATGTATCTGGAATCACCCTTTATCTGTAAGTTAACACATATGGGGGAAATAAAACCCCCAAAATATGTTTTATTGGATAAATATTTATGTTCTTATGGAATTTTGTAACCACTTCTTGCATAAACCCAGACATTACACAATTGTTCATAGGAATACCATGGTTGCCCAATGCAGAACCAGGGGAGGGTGTGTACTAGGATTGTGTAAACCCAGGCTTGTCTAGGGCAGCTCTGTTTTAAGGTTTGCATTTGAAAGACAGCTGGGTGAATCTGTGTATTAGAGACTTGGCTGTCTCCATGTCTGTATTGGTATGTTTGAGGCTATGTTGCTACATAATTCAGGGATCATTCTTAAAACTGTCAGGTTTTGCAACTACTTGTGATTGTTAGACAATGTAGTGGATCAGAGCTGGTCTCTCCCTGGGCAGAATCCTGATGCTGCCAAAGAAATCCCAGAGCTGGCTATTTTCTATCCTCTGTTCTGAATTGCAATACAATATAGTGTAGGCATAAGATAGAAAGGTTGACCTAAAAGAGAGAAATGTAAAGAGATTACCCCTTTCAGATTAATTGTATATTATGTTCATTGGTATGTCAAGATTATTGATATTCTACAGTATAGTGAGACAATAGTATGTTTTGTGTTGCTGTCTTCAGTCAAGGAGGTACAGTATAACAAATATTCATAAGCTAAGTTGACCCAAGTTGTGGCCTACTTTCCTGTCACATGATTATACCAAGACAATTAATGTACTTTACCTTGATTTAAGGTGGATTTTAGCTGATAAAAGATATTATGTTTTCATTTTAAGGTAAGGTAATGTGTTGCCTACAAGCATTTCACAGAATTAAATAAAACTGGAGCTGAGTCCCTTATCTACTATAGATGTAGCATTTAGAGGAATAAAAAAACATAATTGATGGATAAAAATGTGGAGTTGCTGTATTTTTTAAAATAAATAAATAAATACAAATGCAATCATTATAAACCTGGTTTGCAACAAACCAGTAATGTGCTAATGTTTGTTAATGATATAATACATTTTGAATGTCTGGCTGAGTGGAAAGTGACATTTAATATGAAAAATAAAAAGATGTCCATGATTTATGATTAGAGTGCTTCTTAACCAAACTGCCTTGAATTTGAATTCATAATGCTGTCTGTTTATAAGGCAAGTTCTGTCAAGTAGCTACACAACTTTGGCACAACCCTTTTAAGCCCAATGGCGTTGATAGCTCAGTGTTGGACTGCAGTCAGTGTGGCTCCATTGCTCCGTCTGCATTTGATCCACAGTGAATGTGTTCCAGAGTGAATATCCTCTTTTGTGTACTACACCATAGAAACAACTGCCTCTGTAACAAAAGTTGTGTTGCTGATGATACTGCTAAACCAATACTTGTTAGTGTAAATAGCAGTGGCGAAACCCACAGCGACAGTACTTCAATCCCTTTACCAGCAAGTTAAGAAAAAGTGTTTGAGACAGACAGACAGTGATTTGAACTGTAGTAAAATGAGGATCTTTCTTGTGCCAATTTTTGATTCCTGGTGTTTTTTTGTCTTTCAGACTGAAACTGACAAATGAAGAAATCAAGCGTGCTATCTTAACAATGGATGAGCAGGAAGATCTTCCAAAGGATATGCTTGAACAGGTGTGTTGAGACCTCTTTACAGACTTGCAGAATAACAATTTACAGGACAACACCAATTTTGATAAGCAGTCCTCTTTATTTATCTTTCACAGCTTCTGTCATGCACACATAGCAGTTTAACCATACAGCATTGGCTTGTTGGCTGACAATGAACATCTTCCATTACAAATATTACTCCTGGCCTAAAAGTAAATCGTGTTGTTGCAGCTATATGTTAAATTTGATTTATACCAGCTGAAAGTTGTGGATTTTTTTGTTTCCAAAATTCATTAAGTGATTCTAACCCTTTCTAATTTGGAATGAAACTCCATTTTATGCTGTCAAACCTTTATTTCTAATACAAATAAAATGTACTGCAATGGTCATTGTAAGACAAGTATTACACTTTTCTTATATGTACAGAGTCTACCGTAAAATATCTTGAGAAATTTGATAAAGTTATTAGTACCAGAATCTGTGTTCAGTATACAACCACTGCAAAACCCATGTCTTCCACACTTCACATATATTCAGATAGATTGTTCTCCTCTCTTCAAAAACAGGGAAAAGATTTTATTAAACAAAATGTCACACAAGTGCAGTGGCATCCATTTACTACCAACGCAGGATTTGTTCATTTGAACCATACTGATGCATATTTTATCCTCCACTCCTTAGTCACTCATTTTAGACAGTCGTCTTGGTGACGGTTATCGCAAATTACTTTCATCATTGGAATCCTTTTTGAAGCATTTTTGGTGGACCTGCTTCTCCAGATAAAAGAAAAAATTATAGACGCGCTGCCCTTGTGTCCAACTGTGTGCCTGTTCAACATGTGATGAAAACAGAAGTGATGTGATCAGCATTTGTATTGGATTTTCTGAAGACGAGGGACAAAATCCTTTCAATCCAGCATTATACTAATCTGCTTCACTGGAAAACAAGTTTAATAAAAATAAATATTTTTTTTTTAAATAAATAAATAAACATAACAAATGATGTTGCTCTAAGTACACAGAGCCTGCATGTTGGTGCCTCTTGTCATTAACATATAATCTTTGTATACATGTTTCTGATAGTTTGAAAATGTTGGATGACATGACTGGGTTCTTTAATTACCAGGCCACACTAGCAATCTAGATATTGCATACCAGTGGAATAGCATGCTATGCAGTTACAGATGGGAGTGGCATTGTTGATAAAGCTGGGGTCAGGAAGATGAAAGGTTGTCATGCCATGGGTTTATATGGGTGAGGCAATTAAGCTGAAAATAAGTGCAAGATCTGCCCTTACAGTGACCACATCCTTTATAAACATAGCTCAGTTAAACAGCCTTAATATAGTTTCAGTGGGAGGTTGGGGCTAAGTGATGGGATTAAATGACCTAATGGAAGTTCAAGTTTTTGCAAAATATTCTGTTTTAGATAATGAATTACTTTTATGACAACAGGGAATTTGAATTAAAAACAAAAAAGTGACCATTCATTATGCACATGCATTGTACTCATTGAGTCTTCAACATTAACTTGAGTGTAGGCACTCTTAGCATGGGGTGTGTCCATTTCAAAGCAGTCAGAGAGGAAGCAGACTTTTTTTTTTTTAACAAATAAATGCAAATTACCTATTTTGCTATGGTGTCATCAAAAGATGGAACAAGAACCACATCACAGAGTCAAGCAATCAGTTAGTCTCACTTTTTAAATGGACTGGATCAAAGTGCTGCAAATCTCTTTTTTTTTAGTTATGTTTAACAAGCTGTACTGTCGACACTAGGGGAAAAATACCAGTTGGCTAAAAAAATCCAAACTTTTTCCTTATTTGGGGAAGCTCTCCATCAGGTACATTCAGCAGGAAAAAGGTTACATTTACAACTATAGTATCAGCCTAACTATTATCATTATGATGTTTAGCAATTTTAAATAAATTTGGTCCCCAAGTCAATAATTGCATACCGATACACATGGTCAATCATTCAGAGTTTAGAAGGAGGTTATATTTTACATATATGGCTAGAAAATCCCTGCCTTAATTGAAGCCAAGTTACTCAGCACGGCACTCCTACGCACATTCTTTTTTTGTTCCTCATGTTTGCAGTTTGCTTGGTTTTATTGTTGTGGACAACAACAAAAGAAAACTCCAGAAACACACACATGTAATACCCCTGAATGTATTCAAAGACCCAAACATCAAAATAAAAAGTAAATAAGTTGGTGCAAACACCTTCTGCCAGTATGTTGTGATGCTGTGCTCGAGTGAATTCTAGAAGGTGGTTCTACACACTTCAAGAAAGACAACTTAAAATGGTTCCTTTTAGTTTTGTTTCGACAAGACAAGAAGAAGCCTTAGTAACTTTTATAGTTCTCTTGATACCTATTATATCATACTGGGCTATCATAAATTTAAGTACAAGCAAGACAAGGCTTTTCTTAGGGATGACATAATCACTGGACTATTATTTGTTACTGAAACCCATTAAATCCAGAGATCCTGTTCTGATTGTAGGGTTGCACATCTGAATACTGTTAGTGACATAACAGCTACTTCAGAGTTCGAGTTATGCTGGAAATCCAGTCCAGCAGGCAATCTTTCAAGTTTGTGCTATGAGCATTCCAAAAATAAAGCAAAAATACATTTTGAATCTGCTTATAGAGTTGCTACCACTGTCGGTAAGAACTGAATTGAAATCTTTCTTCAGTATGGGTTATTCATATACAAAATATCCATTATTTTGTTTCATGTTTTGCTTTCCAATTTGGATGTCTATCCTTGGTAGTGTAGCTTTTGGTTCAATTCAGGCAAACAGGAAACAGTCCTCCTTACTACTTGCTACTTGTTGTAGCTGAGAATTATTTTGTAAAAGTCAAGGTGTGTCCTCGAATGCTTTGTCAAGTACTTTTAATTAGGTTCTTGCACAGTTTTACAGGGCTTGTTTTGTAGTCAATTTGTTTTATAATCCATATCCATTAATCACAATGACTATTGGGAGGAGGTGCTGCTAGTCCTTCCTGTCTGTATATCATCTGTACAACATAAGGGAGGAAAATGTGTTCAGCTATGCTTGCCCGCTATGCAAAGCAGGTCAACCGAAAACACATGAGACTTGATTTTGGCGACAACAAAATATTAGCTTTGTGATTTAATATCAGACGTTATAAAATGTTTTTTATGTATTTATTTTTTTTTTCATATGAACCTTAATCTGCTGCATATAATTTTAAATAGTACATACATTTATATTTTTTAATTGACAAAAAACAATAAAAACTTTAACTGGAAAAAAACAAAAGAAATAAAATGTATTTAGAAGGGGGCGAAGATAATTAATGTACCAAATAATTTTGAAAGCCCCTTGCATAATTTTGTCTCCATTCAGCTCCTGAAGTTTGTTCCTGAGAAGAGTGATATTGACCTGCTGGAGGAACACAAACATGAACTTGATCGCATGGCCAAAGCTGACCGATTCCTTTATGAAATGAGCAGGTAGTTACTGAAGCAGGCGAGCAGCGAACTAAACTGATTCTGACAATTAAACTTTCTTCAGTTCACCGACTAATGTCTTTAACTACAGCAGTGGGCAACCTAATAAGTCTCCAGCAATGTCCCTGAGAAAGACCCGGCTCTGAAATGCCATTGTCTTAGTGCTGAGTCAGGAGTTTTATTATTATGAATGAGTCCCAGGTGAAGAAGTTGGCAGCTGTAACAATACAGGATGACACACCCTGTAAGTGTAGTGAACATGTTTGTATGACTTAAAGGAAATGCACTCCTGTGTGGGAAAGCCAGGCTGTTTCCTGGCCTAATCAGAAATCCAGAAGTTATCACTCTCTGTACATGGTGGATAAGGATAATATATACTTGGCTTGACCCTAGGTTTTTTGTCCCATATAAAAATATTTTTTTGAGGCATCCGACAAGAGTTTGTTTTAATAATATAAACAATGACGGTTCTAAGGAGTGCCACCCAAAAATTCATTAAGCCAGCCAAACACAGACATGTTGTATTTGTATTGTATTTAGTAATGTTTACTGATGGCGGTATTTAGATTGGTATGCTACATGACAGCTTCATTGTGCTGTTGAATTTTTATATAGGTCGACTTCCTGACTGCGTATTGGGGTCTTGCCATTCGTTAGATTAATTTTTCCCTCCCGACAGACAAGCCTAATATAGACTTGTAGCTTAATTAAGTCAAGAACAACTGGGCATCTGATCAACCACTGTCTAATCCAAAGATATCTATAAATACACAGCAATCCACCCTTCAGCTACTGCTTTAAAGGAGATAGGTCTCCCAGGGAGACCACTTTGGCAAGGGGACTGAGCCCACAGCCTTTCATTTTAAAGGGAGACAATGTAGTATTTGGTAAGTGTGGTAGGTTACTTGTCTTCATTACTGAATAAAACTCATTTTAGGTGCTGCAGTCTGTGCAGGGTACATTTTCCCTAACACCCCGATTTTGGCACATATGATGAAAATGTTGCAGCAAATCAAGTCACATGTGTAGATGGGTGGGCCTACCACAAGATTCAATTATGTGTTTAAGTAAAATCTGTTAAATGTCACATTGGTGTAACATATAGAGTTTGGTCAGTGCACAATTAGTATAAAGTGGTGCAACCATGTGGCAAGCATTTATACAGGCCTGCACATAATCTTGCACATTAGTTATAGACTCCCTGTGATAGATTCATTGTCTGACCTATTTTTTACAGAATAAATCACTACCAACAGAGGCTACAGTCGCTGTACTTCAAGAAGAAGTTTGCAGAGAGAGTAGGAGAAGTGAAACCCAAGGTTGAAGGTATGCATTTTCTGATTTACATTCTTGCATGTGCACACCCATCCATGTGGTTTTAAATACTCTATTGTGTGTAGAATTGAAAAGGGGAATGAGGTAGCGGGGAGACCCTTAATCCTTGAATGCAAAGACCTTGAGAACTGGGCTGTTGTCAAGATGTTAATCTCCTACTGTGTTTCCAAATGACCTCCTACGTTTTTCTTACCTATTTGTAGCGCTCCGTGTTGCTTCTAAGGAGGTGCTGCAGAGCAGGAACTTTAAGCAGCTGCTGGAGGTAGTCCTGGCCTTTGGGAACTACATGAACAAGGGTCAGAGAGGCAATGCATACGGGTTTAAGGTGTCCAGTCTAAACAAGATTGCCGACACCAAGTCAAGCATTGACAAGTAAGCAGCTTTGCATGCTTATTAAAAGGACCACTATAGGTACCATTGTATATAGGTATTTGTGTGTATGGACTATACTGCAGGAAAACAAACTGTAGATTTGACATTTTACATTTTTCAGGAATATTACCCTCTTGCACTATCTGATCACCATTCTTGAGAAGAAGTATCCCAAGGTTGTGGCTTTCCATGAGGATCTGCAAAATGTACCCATTGCTGCAAAAGTGAAGTGAGTACTGTAGAAAGAGTATTGATGAGTGATGTTCTTTAATGAAAGGTGGTTGGGTCAAGCTCAGTGCTTTCTGGATCTGCCTGCATTATTTAGAAAATCGCAGACCATGTCACAGTCCACTGCTTGTATTGATTTGCATTTGGATTGTGCTTGATGAGCTTGGTTTTGCGTTCACTCTCTCTGAAACAGGTAATAAAAGGTTTCGGAAACTGCAGACTTCATTTCATTAGTCAAAATGGGCTTACCAAAAAAAAATCTAAGTTGTCCGAAATAGTGATACAATAATAACACCAGCTCCACCCATTCCTCTGTTAAATATGACTGTTGAAATCCCCATGATCTGCTATTAAACAACAGTACATGCCGTTTTTATGCATTAAAAATACACACTAAATTTAAATTGAATGTGTAAAAATACGCATAGCAATTTTCCTGTACAGCTTGTCTGCCTCCCCTAAAAATTCCACTAACAACTACATCTCCCAGAATACAGTGTCTTCAGTTACTAAGAAAATGTACACAAGAAAAAACAACCAACAAACATTATCCAATCTCTGGCTAGCCCTGTTGTCTTTGCAGCCAATCACTGTAAGAATAAGAACATTTTGAAGCTACACTGGTTGAAGTGTAAACACCCAAGTCCAGCTACAAATCCAACTGAAACCATCGTCAGGGGCAACCGCTAAAAAAAAAGGTGCCTATAATATTAAACAAACTGTTTTATAACGAATGTATGGCTTTATATTAAGGTTGTAACATGTTCACTGAGTTTAAGAATTGTATTTAATATTAACATAATTAATTTGCAGTCAGTGCGATACCTTGAAGAAAATGCGCTGACCCGATAAAGAACCTCATAGAACACACGCGTGGCTGTACAGTAGTTCAAAGTAACAGTGCAGTTAAAATGGAAGGCTCTTTTTTAATGACTTCAAGGTAATGTTGCATTTTACCCCCTGAAAATACATTTTACTCTCTCAGTGTTCAAATTAGAGAGTAAGTTACTCCCAGACACAAAACTCTTATCTGGAGAGCTGACGATAGGGATAGTCCATGTAAGTACTTACTTGGCAACTTGTACTGTTCAGTTTAAAACACTGCCACTGTCAGTACACCTGGAATGAGTTCTGGTATTTCAAAATGTGAATGCTTTATTTTGCAGTGCTTAAGGGATAAAGCCATAGTGCTTCATGAACTTTAAAAAGCCAGCTTGGATAAACAACTGTCACTTTTTTTTTTTTTACTTAAATCCAAAGTCTTGTCCACCCACCTTTTGAAGCAGATTGGCAGGGCAACATGACTGATAATATTAAAGAAGTGCTGAATTTCAGCCAAGGCAAATTTGCTTTTGGCATCTACTTGTAACCCGAGATAGGAGCCCTACAAATAGGACTTGGCCAGTACCAGAGTGATTTCATTAAGTAGTGTGTAATGTGTCACTGTCAAAACACACAAATGACATAGTCAAGTGGTTTGATTTATTTATTTATTTTTTATTATTATTATTATTACTTGTGTATTTAGCAGACGCCTTTATCCAAGGCGACCTTACAGAGACTAGGGTGTGTGCACTATGCATCAGCTGCAGAGTCACTTACAACAACGTCTCACCCGAAAAACAGCACAAGGAGGTTAAGTGACTTGCTCAGGGTCACATAATGAGTCAGTGAGTGAGCTGGGATTTGAACCAGGGACCTCCTGGTTACAAGCCTGTAGGTTGTCAGGTATGCAGTGGGAAGGATCAATGGAACAGTCTGGACAGTGTTCAGTTCCTGATATGCCCTTTGGTAAAGTAGTTATATAGTAACTTTAGAAACAAATAAGTGTAGTAATAGTGAAATAATAATATAATTGTCAACATGCCCTAACTGGATTAAATTAAATGTATGTGTGTGTGGATCAATAGAGAGCTTAATTCACCTGAAAGCTTAATATGTTCTCTATTTATTATTAATAGATTTCCTCTACCTGTTTAATCACTTTGAAGGGCTTGCTTTCCTAGTTGGATGTTGGCTAGACAATCTTTTTTTTAAACAATCTCCAAGGCTTAGCCAATATTTTTGTTTCATGAAAACTTGAAATATTTTATTTTCCCTTTGGAACCAAAAGGAAAACCAGAACTGCAAGTGTGTCATTTGCTTGGAACACGATGTGTCGCCGGCATAGAACATGAAATATAATAAATATCAATCTTCAGTAACTGGGTCAGTGAACAGGAACTAGGCATTCGGCAGCTGTCTGAGATTCACAGCTGAAATATTACAAGAAACACCAACTTAGACTTGGAGGGAATTCTTTTTTATTTTGCCAAAAAGGTTACATAGGACTATATTTGTACTGTATTTGGCTTGGGTTTGATTGTAAAATATCCACTAACAGTCTTTATGGGTGGCAATATGCTTTATTTCCAACTGATCTGAGTAGATGGGAGGATTTACAGGTTTGCAACATTAATCTCTACCAGTAGTAATTTTTTATACTTCAGTCATGAAGCCAAACTACACTTTTGATGACCCAGGTGGTCAATAGTACAGTGTCTTAATTTAGAGTCTTACCATAAAGGGTTCTCTGTGCAGAACAAGAGCATTGGATCTATGGTTCCCGCTAATAACAGCAAAACAGTAATTTGCCTAATTTGTCTTCTGTTTTGTTCCCTTGAATAACATTGCAATTAATGTCACAACGTATTAAGATGTGAGAAGTTCACTTGCGTATGCTAATATTTTATACATGTTACTGATTTCAGTTTAAATTCATGAATCTGTGACTTCCCATTATAGTCTTCTTTATGTTAGTCATGTAGACTTTTTGTACATACTAAAATAAAATTAAATAACATAGTGTGATCTTAGGCTCTGCATGAATGACTTGTAGTACTTACATTTTTTACTTACAGTGATTTTGCCTGTATTGAAGTATAGGGCTGATATAACTGTGACTTGAACCTGTGGATGTTTGTCTGAAGCTGAAGTAATTCTGTGTTATTCTTTCTTCTCTTAGCATGACCGAGCTTGATAAAGAAATCAGCAACCTGCGAAGTGGCCTGAAAAATGTGGAGAGTGTAAGTGTGCTTTCTCTGTTTCTAATTTCCAAACATGCTTTTCTTTTCCTGAGTGGTGCGAAGGAAGTGAAGGTGGGGGACCCCTCATCCAAGCTGGCCCGGGTCTCTTTCCTTCCTGAGTTGCATGAGTGGCTATCTTCCTGTCTGCTGTCGCTATCCATCGCAGACCAGAAAGAGCCATGTCACATTTTTATAACCAAGATGACTTGGTGGTTACATTTAACATCTTTGAGTTGGGGGAATCTGGATTTGATCTAAACAGTTCCTGGGGTCAGCAAGCTTCCTTAAATAAATTCTTTAAGAAACTAAGTTAATGTGACAAGATGTTTTAGCTAATGCCTTATTCACTGTTAATACATGAACTGAAACTTTGTCCACTTGACTTTTCTTCTAGTTACTTATAGATTTACTTCCAATGACAAAAGTTTATGTCCTAGACTTTGTGAGCAAGATGATAAAATTAAGCCAAAGAATGGTTCTTTTGTATTACGGTGGAAGAAGGGAGACTTCCTCGAGGTAAAGAGGAGTCTCTTAGTTTGAGAACTGTGAGGTCAGGGAATACAAAGCATTACCTGCTTGGTAATCTTGTGCTCCCTGTTTACATCCAACAGGAGCTGGAGTTCCAAAAGTCAAAGTCTTCGCAGTCCGGGGACAAGTTTGTCTCTGTGGTTAGCCAGTTCATCACTGTGGCTAGTTTCAGCTTTTCCGATGTGGAGGATTCACTTACAGAAGCGAAGGAGCTGGTGAGTGTTATAGATTTCCCAGTTGTTAGAATGTGTAGGCTAAATTTGAATAGCTAATTATATAATACTCTAAAGTAAGGATTAAATGGAAAGTGCCAAAAAAAAGGAAGCTGTTTCTGTTACATGTACAATGTCTCCTGTCAAAGAACCCATGGGATTATATATTATTGTTCTGCAGCCGTGTTAGTGTAGGTGCTACAACATCATGAGGTTCCCTCGAACATTAAGTCATTTTTCCTGTTTCCTCTCTTGGTGTGTGGCAGTGGTTTTGTTTAAAAGGAAAAGGAAAAGCACCACATTGATGCATTTGTTTTGTAGTGATGCCACAAGTTGGCAAAATAACAAACTAAACTAGAGGCAGATATTTAAGTGTTGATTCGTCACCATGCAACAATACGTCCTAACACCGTAGAAGAAAATCTCTAGATCAGCATTACTTGCATTGCATTACATGTAAAAAGCCAGTTTCTAATTACCCAGGCTTCTGAACATTGCTACGCTGACTTTTGCCTTAATCTACAATGGAGGTTTCTTCCATGGATGTAGTCAACAATTTTTTTTTCCCCCCAACAGTTTTTTAACCCATAAGGGCAGCCCCAAATCTTCAATCACCACATACCTTTCCTGGCTAGCTAATCCCACCACTTGATTAAATTAAAAAAGTACAAAAAACTGTGAAAAAAAAAAATCAGTTTATCTCAAAATGAAATAATCTGTAAAGTTTGAAAACATGTTTATTGAGCACTATTTATGATAACCCTTACAACTGTGATTTGAAGAAATCTGGTGCTTTAGATGAATGGAAACACGTGGTTAAGTAATCTACAAGGCAATACACATGGCCTTGCTTAAGCTCTAATCGAAAGTTCGTTTAGAACAGAAAGGCCCTGTCTGCCCTGATTTGTACTTTGGGGGGGGGGGGGGGGGGGGGGGAATTATGACATTCCTGTTCATGAGACTATAATGCCTTTTAATAACCAAACTGGCATTTTGTAATGTGTCAGACTGTGCTAGGCTACCTGTGTCCACCTTCACCTCATGTGCATATGAACATGTAAGCTGTTCTGTTTTATTGTGGAAACTAGCCAAGACAACAAACCACAGTGCTTGTTAATCACGCACCATTTAATACCTAAACTGAGTAAATTTCCGAAGCACAGAACTGTGAAAAGGTCCTGCTAAAACACATTTGGTTTTGATATCGGGCCCACATGGCAATGATAAATTAAAATGACATCAAAGCAATGTTGAAAGTAAGAGTTCTTCATCCCCTGCAGTGTTTACTATGGGTTTTGCGTTCTTGGTGCCCCCAGACCACATTTACTGCTTCCTTTTTTTTTTTTTTTTTTTTTTTAAGTTTTACTGTTGCTTTGGCTAATAAAATATATTGTTATTAGGGAATGCTGAGCAGAATCTGGTGGCAATGTTACTGTGATCTTATCTACTGCCATTAGATATTCAGTCAGAATAGCCAGATGGGGCGGTTACCCATGGATTGCCTAACATGTGTGCGTGCGAGTGGGTTTTTCACCCTCTTTAAAGTCTCATTTATGTGATAGATGATGATGCTGAACATTTTAATATCAGCCTGAATGACACTAAACCTGTAACTGCCATCTGCTGACTGCGTGTCTTCGTGAAAGGGTCTAATTGTTAACAGCACTTTGACATGCCAGTAAAAGTGCACCTAACCTTGCTTTGAAGTTCTGTATTTTCTTGCTTGCAACTACTACATTGCTTTGAAGATCATTCTAAATAGTATTTATATGTCATTAGTTTGAGTGCAATACTGACATTTCACCAAAAAAAAGCATGTGCCAAAAAGCAATAACAAGTGGAGTAAGTACATGTACAGAAGAAAAGTTTGAAAATATGTTTTTGCCTCTCCTTAGGACCAGCATTCTGTGCAGTATCTGCACATTTGTCTTTACTTCGCTGAGTAAATAGCCATTCATTCTTTCTTTCATGCAGTTTCATGAGCAGGGAGCCTTTATTCTTTAGCTTTAGCTCTGGTTCATTTCCTTACTTGGGATCTCATGGAAATTCTTACCGTGCTTCAAAAAGCCCTTACCTTGAAGGTTTTATCAAAGCGAGAAGGTAGATCGATGAAACTCTCAACCCTCTTGTTCTGTGTTGCTCCAGTTCTATAGAGCTGTGAAACATTTTGGAGAGGATGCAAACAAGATGCAGCCGGATGAGTTCTTTGGAATCTTTGATCAGTTCCTTCAGTCCTTCAGCGAGGCCAAGCAGGAGAACGAGAACATGCGGCGCAGGAAAGAGGAGGAGGAGCGCAGAGTGCGCATGGAGGCACAGGTCAGAGGATTTAGGAAATGAAGAATTAATACTGTACTTTATCACGGTTAGAAAAAGGCGAGGGCTTTTGGGGGGGGGGGGGGGTATTAAATATGTCCATCAATTTTAAGTGGTGGCAAAATTGGTAACAGGATGATGCGATCATTTCTAAAACCAATGGCCCTCATATGCATATAGAGTTTGAATACAATATGCAACTCATTTACTTTAACTGGGGAGGAAAATAGGATACTATAGTTCAATTAACAGCGAATGTGGAGCAACATTTTATTTGGTTCAGAATTGCTCATGTATTAAAACTAGGGTTCTTTGTTTTATTTTTGAGGAGAGCACAAAAAACATATTGCCTTTTGGAGTAAAGTATTTTTTAAATGACTTGGGTTCTTCATTGAAACTTTCTGAAACCTGTTGTCAGGTTTTGCCACTTAGGGCCTGATTTTCAAAACTTTGTAAAAGACTTACTAATGAGTAAGACCAGCAGTGTTGATTAAATGTTCATTAAATGTATCAAATTTTGTCTTTTGAGTAATTATAGCTTCCAGCGAATTTACTGATTTGATTTTGCAAACATTGACTTAAGTTTCTATATAATTATTGAACATATGTTCTGTCCTTACTCATTAGTAAATCCTTTACCAGCTTTGGAAAATCAGGCCCTTATTTTGATAACAGGCAGAACAATTTCAAGTAAACAATAGGACAGTTGGATGGAAAATATATCACATGTAACCCTTTTTTCAAATATAATTATTCAATTATTTATTTATCTTAAATAAGTTCAGAACTACAGTATCACAGTAACACAGTATTATTTATATTTTCTTCTGTGTCCCTCCTTGTTGGCACAATTTTGCAAAAGCAGACCTGGAGGGGCTTCTTACATGTCCTTGTGATTAAGTGAAAGTCCAACAAGGTGGGTGTTATATCAGCTTGCCTCCTTACCGTCTTAGATGTCTCTGCCCCAAGATTGCACTTCAACTGGTCAGAAACAACAAAACAACTGAATGAAGCAAATTGTTGTTTGAAGCAAATTATGGTTTGTAGGAAGATAATAAACCTGCCTTTGTTTTGCAGCTGAAGGAGCAGCGAGAGAAGGAGCGGAAATCCCGCAAGGCCAAGGAGAATGGGGAGGAAGACGGAGAGTTTGACGACCTGGTGTCAGCCCTGCGCTCCGGCGAAGTGTTTGACAAGGACCTCTCCAAGATGAAACGCAATCGCAAGCGTATCAACAGCCAAGTAACAGAGAACAGCCGGGAGAGGCCAGTTACCAAGCTCAACTTCTAAACTTCTACATGCGAAACACTGCAGCTTAAAAAAAGGGGCAGTTGCAATTTCATTAAAAATGCTAGGAATCCTCAAGCTCTCCCTCTCTGTCTCTCATGCTAGTCACACTGCCCTGTGGCCCAGCCTTTTGGCGGCTTCATTTCTTATCTGACTTTCTGTTATTTCTGCTATTGGCTGAAAATAATAAGAAAAAGCCAATGTGCTCTGGTGCATAAGAATACCAATGTCTGTCTGGAAACAGATTACAAAAAAAAAAAAAAACATTCCCTTCAATGAAGAGTATGGAGAATAATTTAAAGCTTTCAGCCTTCTGAAGTGAAGAGAACCACTTATTACCAGGATCATCAGCCTGTGGCTGCCCTAACTATTTAGTTTTTTTTTTTTTTTTTTATTGTCATTGAATACTGGACTAGTAGACAGTTGGAATATGGCGCTGGTGCACCGTAGATGGAGGTTAGAAGGACATGCATTGATAACAGATCTTCAAAGGAGTTTCAAGCATCCTGAAGGGATGCCCATCCATGCACATACTGCAGGATCTTTTGTTCGACTCTTCGACGGGACAGATACTGTTTTATAACCATTGGAAATCTGGAAGTATTGGAAATCTGTTTTGTGCTCCCTCCTTGGAATAATGTAATCTCCAATGACAATTTTTGAACAAAAGAAACATATTTTGTTTCTTTGAGGAAAAGCTTTCATTCTAACAAATGCAGCATTTGCACTGAAAAACAGAATTATTGGAGCATGTTTGTTACTGCCAAGTTACCCCAAAATGCCCTGCTTTTGTGAAAAACATTCTATGCTGTCTCAAATGGGATGCTCTTTCTCAAAGGGAAAACATCAAATAAAAATGTAATTAAAAATGAAAAGAAAAAAGAACGCCCCACCCCATAATCTACAAGCAATCTGCTTTTGGAAGCCCAGTATGGAAGGGGGCATTGTGGACCCAGGCATTACTAGTATACTAAAACCATAACCTTATTTTGATCCTAAAAGGAAGAACTTAGTGTAAACTTTTAACACCAGTTTCAAAATGTAGAAGTGGGCTTTTTTATTCAGCAAATCACCAGTTCTTGGCAGGGGATATGGTGATTATTTGCTTGCTAGGTAAATTTACGCATTTAAGTGGCCAATACAATAATCATTTCTACAATTTTTCCTGCCTGTAGCAGACACTCAAATGGGAAAACTGTAAGTTGTATTTTTATTACACGATTTAAAGTCAAAATGGTGCAGTTTTACTGATCAGGGCTCACCTAACTGTTTTTGTTTCTGTTTGCATCTTATTTAATTTAAATGAAAAAAGGTCTACCAAAACAAGCAATAGACGGATCTATAGAACTATGAGTCAGCTCTTCCTTGAATAAAACTACACTTTGTATCCTTAACCTCCTACAAATTGTGTGAACAACTTTTCTTTATATGTGGGTTCCTATCTATATGACTTTTTATAATTTAAAACTGCCTTCTAATGTAAGATAGACCTGAAATACAAAAACATTAAATAAAAAAAGGATGCTGAAGTGTAAACTGTTTTTACTGTTCTTAATTCATGAATGATTCTGCCAAAAATAGAAGTAAACATTGACTCGGGCCACCAGGTGGCACTCTTGTGAAACCTTGGAAAACAGCTCCACCTTTTGGATTAGTATGAGCATTTTGAAACAAATGAAGTAGTGGAAGCTTGTACCTAGAGTGTGTAAAGTACTGATCTTTCTTTATGGATTATACACATAAAAAAAACCCCCAAAACTTCAGTTACCATGCACAGCTACTGTGGATTGATATATTGAGGTTTATACAACAGGATGCTTAAAAGAGATTTCAAAAATGGGTTATTTCACAAAAATTCAAGCAGCTCGGCTTTGTTTGATGGCTTGTGACCATCCATCTTCCTCTTGATCACATTCCAGAGGTTTTCAATGGGGTTCAGGTCTGGAGATTGGGCTGGCCATGACAGGGTCTTGATCTGGTGGTCCTCCATCCACACCTTGATTGACCTGGCTGTGTGGCATGGAGCATTGTCCTGCTGGAAAAAACAATCCTCAGAGTTGGGGAACATTGTCAGAGCAGAAGGAAGCAAGTTTTCTTCCAGGTTTGTCCTGGAAGAAAACTTGCTTCCTTCTGGAGGACCACCAGATCAAGACCCTGTCATGGCCAGCCAAATCTCCAGACCTGAACCCCATTGAAAACCTCTGGAATGTGATCAAGAGGAAGATGGATGGTCACAAGCCATCAAACAAAGCCGAGCTGCTTGAATTTTTGCGCCAGGAGTGGCATAAAGTCACCCAACATCAATGTGAAAGACTGGTGGAGAGCATGCCAAGACGCATGAAAGCTGTGCTTGAAAATCAGGGTTATTCCACCAAATATTGATTTCTGAACTCTTCCTAAGTTAAAACATTAGTATTGTGTTGTTTAAAAATGAATATGAACTTATTTTCTTTGCATTATTCGAGGTCTGACAACACTGCATTTATTGTTATTTTGACCAGTTGTCATTTTCTGCAAATAAATGCTCTAAATGACAATATTTTTATTTGGAATTTGGGAGAAATGTTGTCAGTAGTTTATAGAATAAAACAAAAATGTTCATTTTACCCAAACACATACCTATAAATAGTAAAACCAGAGAAACTGATAATTTTGCAGTGGTCTCTTAATTTTTTCCAGAGCTGTATATATATATATATATATATGTGTGTGTATATATATAACCTATACTTTTGCTAATTAAAATTAAAAGAATATTTGAATGTTTTTTTTATTTAAAAAATTCAAAACCCATGTTCATCCCAGCACTAACTTTCAAGTTTCAGATGGCCAAGTCAAAGCTAACAAACGTAGTTCTACATATTAACCTTAGAAAGCCTCCTTTTATTATGTAAGAACGAAAATACAAGGCACTGCTGTATTAACAATTTGTTCTTGTTTAGACTGGCAGTCTGCAACTATTATATCCCCTGTGACTACTACATTTACCTGTCCATCCCATCACATCTAAAGAAAGCAGGCATGCTTTTCACCCATTTGTTCCGATGGCTAGATTAATAGATCTTGGCTGTCTGGGTTATGGGCCTATCCAACACAAACTTGCAGACGGCTTGCTTCTGAAACCCTGAATTAAAAAAAAATGTGTTTTGGATGGAAAATGCAGTCTGAGCTGTGGTGAGGTCTGATGTTTGCTTAAGAGCTCTTATTAAAACAGAGGATGTTCATAAATGCGGTGGGGGGGGGGTAGGGTAGGGTTGCTTGGTTTTAGTTGCCAGTATCTAACTTGGAACCTTTGATTTTATTGTGCCTTAAAACCAAATAAATAAATACATAAAAAGCACATTGACAGTCAATGTGGTTGCCTACATGATAATCCCGGAAACGTTAAACCTTAAAAGTCCTATTAAGAGGATTTTGCAACAGAACATTTCAGCTGCACTTAAGCTCCTGAATGAATCATAATAACATTCAATATATCGCCTTATAAAAAAATAATTTCACCTTGGTAACAGGAATGCACTCTATAATGTATACACTGGCCTACTGAAAAATATATATTTTCTTTAAATCAGGTATCTGAATCTAGGTCACAGTGCCCTAGGCTTTTATGTCTTGTCCTGGCAAAGTTCACTTCCTGTACTGCAGAAATTAGGTCGTATGTACAGCAAAAGAAAAAAAAAAATAGGCTTAGGTGACTTTAATGTTGTAGCTGGTGCACAGGAGTGTTTTGATTGGATAAATGAGTTTCACCAGATTAAAAGTGGAGTCTGAGCAAGATGGTATGCTAAAGACTATTAAAAGCTCTTCCACTATCCTAACAAAATTATTCCACTTTCTGATTTTTTTTTTTCAGTTTGGAGTATGTTTTAAACATGAATATGAAATGTAAAATTTTGTGTACTAAACATAGTGACGGTACAAGGTTTCACTTTATTTCAATTATCATGATGAGATATCAGATATGTATGTTTTTCAGATTGGTAATTCTGCAATACAGAACATAAGATCTTAGATTGTCCTTCAAAGCTTTAATTTTTTGAGTATCATTTTTCCTACCACCGTATTGTATATACTATGCTGAATACTGTCCAGTATGAGGTATTACCATATCATAGATCTATAGATGTTAATATTTTGGTATGTTAATTTTCAATTAAGCATAGTGGGGTCATTTTTCCTATATGGTTATACAGTGTTCATATTCATATAAATGAAAAACTGTGCCTACACTTTATAGGCCCCCTGTACTGATGTGCTTGTGATACCAAAACCATTGTTAGTTAATATATAACTCATTAGGGTAATAATAGACAGATGACTTGGGCATTATTCTCGGAGTGTTTAAGGGGTCTACAGGTGTGAGGAGAGTGCCAGTTATTGCAATTGTATTTCATTTTATGGAAAACTTGTGATCTTTTTCTCTGCATTGATTTGGTTTGAAGGTTTGCATTCCAAAGGTTGAAATTCATCCTTCTCGCTACTCGGCCGACGGCCCACCAGGATTCTTCACACTCGCTTCCTTTCAGGATCACTGGAGTTATCTCCTAATCTTTGGCTGGGGTTGATCTTGGATGGCATTGGAAAAGTAATGCATTCCTTTCCAGTTTATGGTCTTACTGCACATGTGTGGATTCCAGATTTCTAATGCACATTATTACCATCATGGGAGCTCCTCTAGCTCTTAATTTGTGCAGCTTGAAAGATTAATCACTTTCCATGCAGAAAAGTGCCTAAATCCTTTCCAAAATTAACTTTGCTGTTTTTAACAGAACATCTCATACCCTCTCCTGTATTTCCCTGGAAAAAGCAGAACAAATTGGGCCAGCTGGAAAAAAAGTAGATTATTAACACATTTACAAATGTTAATTTTGTGTTTAGTTAGTTTAATATATTGTAACTGTGTAATGTATTGTAACCTGTTTATAAACCAGTAAAAATGGAATAACAACATAAAATCTGATCTCATTACCACTATGATATTTTTAAGTGTCTTTCAACAACTTTCACTGATATGACTTGGAGTTAATAATCATTAATTAGTTAGCTGATGTTGTTTGAACTGTTTTAGCGGTTCATAAATAAGCTACTATAGATAAACAAAACGTTATCAAAAAAAAAAGAGTAAGCTAGTTGATAACAGAAATTGTCCCTTAAAAGTGTGACGTTATTACTCATGAATCATTTGATTATTGTCAAGGCAATATTATTGGTAGTATACAATAATATAAGAATGAGAACAATGCACAGCTCCCGTTTCATCCATAACATTATTATTATTGTTTGTTTTTTAGCAGATGCCCTTAGCCAGGGCGACTTACAATTGTTACAAGATATCACATTATTTTTTACTTACAATTACCCATTTATACAGTTGGGTTTTTACTGGAGCAATCTAGGTAAAGTAAGGGTACTAAAGCAGTGTCACCCACCTGGGATTGAACCAACTAGGTGAAGGGAGTCCCCTGGTGGCAAATTTCTGTATGACATGCATTATTTTGCTTTCATGCGGTTTCAAAGGCGTAGCACAGGGGTGAGCAGACACAGTCCTGGAGGGCCATTTCACTATTTTATAATGACTAATACAGGGTCTAGATGGAGGTTGAATTGGTTCAATTAAACCATTTAGAACAGGGTTGGAACAAAGACCAGGACTGGAAGATCCAACATGGAAACAAAGACCAGGACTTTGTCCATGCCTGGTGTAGCACTTCAGCAGTTGAAACTGCCAAACACTAAAACTAAAAAAAAAATGTATCCTTGTTTTTCTATAGTTTTCAACCTATTTAAGCTCTGTAATAGTGTTCAATTTTCAGGATTCATCATGTGCAACTACTTATGTATGGTAAAACTGTTCATCTTTCATTCTAACACTTTGTTTTATTGCCTCTAATTGTTAAATACTGTAGTTGAATGTGTTGAGAAGTTGTTTAAAATGTATTTTCACGATCAGTCTTCCCTTTGTCTAACTGAAGGGCTTGGTGGAAGAAGTTGTTAGTCCTCAACTTTGAGATACTTGAAGTTGGTCAGAGCTATAAGAGCCTATGGAGAATGATCGTGTTCCATGTGCACCCCCATAGTGCTAAATCTGGCTGATTCAGTGTGTAGGTCCTGCATGCAACTCATCCACTGACCCTTACTTACATACACTGTGTATCTGTATATATTTTACGACTGAGCTTTGACAGACCAACCAACTGAGCCTTAAGTTGTTACATTGCAATAGTTCACAGCACTTTAGGTGATGCATAAAAGATAGTTGTTTATTTCCCATTGCATGTACAAAAGAAGTCTTACATCCACATTTTAACACAAACAATAGCACATTTTGAATAATACATTAAGTCATTAAATACTGTGTGGAAAAAATACTGGCTAGCTAGTAACAAACCTCAATCTTAAGAAGGCAATATAAAACTGAACTCTTTCTTTATTCCATAAACTGTATTAAGGCTTTGAAACAGCAGGCATCCAGAGTGCAATATGGGATAGTCTAAATAAGCACTTAGTTTTGGGTGAGTTACTTGACTAGACTTTGTGCTTTTTCCGTCACATACTGGCAATCCACATAAAACAAATAAGAATAATAACATCATATTAACAGTGAGGACAATAACATTTCAGAATTTCTTATACAGAGTACACTGCAAGCCTTTATCTGTAATTCAAATATAGGTGTTGCAATACCAGTAGTTTTTTGTGTATAGAAAAATATATAAGTGTGTGTGTGTGTGTGTATATATATACAGCTCTGGAAAAAATTAAGAGACCACTGCAAAATTATCAGTGTCTCTGGTTTTACTATTTATATGTATGTGTTTGGGTAAAATTAACATTTTTGTTTTATTCTATAAACTACTGACAACATTTCTCCCAAATTCCAAATAGAAATATTGTCATTTAGAGCATTTATTTGCAGAAAATGACAACTGGTCAAAATAACAAAAAAGATACAGTGTTGTCAGACCCCGAATAATGCAAAGAAAATAAGTTCATATTCATGTTCATTTTACCCAAACACATACCTATAAATAGTAAAACCAGAGACACTGATAATTTTGCAGTGGTCTCTTAATTTTTTCCAGAGCTATATAAATATATAAATATATATAAATATATATAAATATATATATACACACACACACACACACAAATTTATACTATGACACATTTACATTTTAAAAACACTGATTTGGCAGTTGACACCCAAGGTTCATCTATCTTCAGGAATTGTCAAGATTAAACACCAACACACACAAGAAAAATAGAAGAAAAAAAGAAGACACTTTGAGAAATGCATTGCATCATCATCATTCAGATGCACTGCCCACTGAGTCAGGTCTTCAATAAGCTTCCATTTTGTAAGGTTTTTGATTAAATAAGGTTGTAGTTGTTTTGTATTTATCTGATTTGCATTTGCATGCATAGCAAATATTTGTTATTTAAAATGTATAGGAAGCTGTGTGGTCTGGTGGTTAAAGAAAAGGGCTTGTAAAAATCTCCTCACTTAACCTCCTTGTGCTTGTCTTTTGGGTGAGACATTGCTGTAAGTGACTGCATGATGCATACTTCACACACCCTGGTCTCTTGTCACCTTGGATAAAGGCTTCTGCTAAATAAACAAATAATAATAATATTGTGAAATATAAACGGTTTTGGTTCCGAGTCAGGAAAACATTGCAGCAAGGGTTTGCTACAAATAAACAACAATTAAACGTAATAACTAAATACATACATAAATAAATAACAATTTGACAGCAACACTTTTGGCACTTTAAAATACTGCTTTAAGTTTCTATTCCCATCGAAGAACACAAAACAAATTAACACAATGAATCACTTTGTTTCCCCCAAAAGCCTAGCAAGAACATCTGATTATTTTAGTTTTGTATCACAGTGTTGTCTGCTTCATATTGGCACTTTGAAAGGCTTTGAAATTGCCTATTTTGCAGCAGCTAATCACATGATTTCCATAACATACTGGTCAATTTCACTGTATTAGGTTAATACTTTGATATCATATATGTTTGCAGCAACAATGCATCATTCTTATTTAAGCAATATTGCCAAAACTACGGTTATGTCCGAATTACTGATGTTTTAGTGCCACCAAGGCCTGCCATCAATTCTCGATAATAATGTTATAGGCTAGTATCCGCGGTCTCAGATTTGGCTATCGCTGGTTCGGACACGGTGTCTGGCTGCCCGTCCCTACAGAACATCAGCGCAGGGTTTTTGCAAGCCCACATGGTAACGTCCCCTCCGTTCGCAGGGCTAGAGGAGGACATTCTGCTACCTGCTCCGTGTCGGTTAGCATACCGGTCTCTAATCCTATCAGCGCGGCTCCTGGCTTCCCTGCTCTGGTTTTGTGTGGAAAGGTAAGCCGCAATGTTACGAGTCCTATATCCTTCTTCTCGGTTGCGCCCCAAAAGCATTGAGATATTGGGGTTCCTTATAACGTATATAAGAGGATTGATTGCCCCGTTTGACCACGCCATTAATACAGCCACAGTGTCCATAACGGGGTTAAAACGATAATCAGCGGCAGCCGTGATGATACCCATCAAGCAGTAAGGCCCCCAACAGAAGATAATAAACACAATCATGATAAGCACAGTTGTGGCCGTTCTCATCTCGCTATAAAACCGGAGAAGGTGGGCATAAGTGGTCACCGGTCGCACCCTGATCTCTGACAGCCTCACAGTTTTGCAGATGTTATAGTGGCAAAAGCACATGAGGGCAAAAGGCAGAAGGTAACAGATCACAATTAAAGTTATGCTGTATGCAGTGCCCATCCTAGAGCTGCCCGAATGAAAGACATACATGCAGTGATAAAAGCCATTTTTGTGAATTACCAGCTTATCTGTGGTCTTTGCCATCAAGTACCATGGGAACGAAAAAAATACCGCTGTCAACCACACGGCCACCAACAACTGGGCGGCCTGTTTCTTCCCAATTTTTTTTTGCGGCTGTTTCACTATGGCATAATAGCGGTCGAAAGATACCAGAGTCATCGTCAGGGTGGAGATGATGCCAAAGCAAGAGTTAAAGAATCCATTGGCTACGCAGAAGCCATCTCCAAACATCCACAGTCCATCCTTGCTGAACAGCATGATAAAAGAAAAAGGTAAACAAAGTATGGCCGTCAAAAAATCTGACAGAGAAAGGGACATAATAAAGGCATTCGTCACCGTCCTCAACTGCCTGTGCTTGATGATGATAACAATAACTGCCAAATTTCCAAAGCTGCAGAGCAGAAAGATGAGCAGAAAGATCAACGTTTGAGATGCCAAAGCGATGCCATGGAGAAGGAAACTCGTCGGGGCGACTTTCCCATCGTGTTGCTCTTGGTTTTGGTCACCTCCTGCAGTCTGGTTGTCTGATATGAGGTGCGTTATTGTGTTGAAGACGGGGGTCTGGGTAAAGATGTCCAGCATAAAGTCTCTCCCTGAGCTGTCAGCTTCTGAGCTGTTGCTGAGCAGAGCAATGTTCACAGAGGAATCCATCGGGCTCAGCTGAGGGGAATCCACGAAATGGAGGATTCATCACTTTGCAATATTTATAGCTGCATTTGTTTGAAACCAGGCAGTGCAAAACGTCTTTATTTTATTCAGAGCCTATTATAACGGACCCTATTCCGTATGGAACACCCAAGATATTCGACTGAATCTGCATTTTTTCCTGTTGCACGTTGCTTTCCCCGGGGGGCAATATTTGCATTAAACTGTGATGTTTCGTTTGCTCTTCTCTGTCACTCCTAGTCTTTGCCCCTCTCTCGCTCTCTCTCCTTTTCCCTCATGCATACATTTTGGTGGCTGTGATCAACTCAGTGACGTTTCGGGCCGTTGCCAAGGCAGCGTTGTGTTTATTTATTTATTTATTTATTTATTTTACTACTACGCACTTTGTAAAAAAGAAGGTCGATTGTCGGTACTCTTTTCACGTATATGTATGCGGTGGGAGGGAGTTAGGGGAATAAATTAACGTATGAATTGTACCAAGAGATGAACATGAAATGTGAATCATGCTGGATAATAAAAAGGATAATTTACAGTATGAGTTAATAAAATATGACTGAAATTGAACATTTCAGTAAAAAGGGGATTGTGTATAGGAGTCTTGAGCAGCTAACCATGTGAAATGTTTAGCACATTTTACATGGTAACTATGTAAAAATATGTATTTGAAAGGTACAAATTGAAAGATGGATTATAGTTTCAATAATAAATACATCATCTGTAATGAAATCGATTTTTTATTAATTGATTGCTGGGCATGCATTTTTGCACACTACTCAATAATGCTTTAATTTGTACACAAAACTACAAGTCTAAACACAACCTCTAGGAAATGGGTAGGAATTTCTGAAGAATGAAACAAAAACTTCCTTATTTCCAACAAACATGACATTCTAATAATTTTAGTAATAATATGAAACACACTAAGTGGTACACTGCTAATTGAATAAAATAAAACAAAGCATTTTGAATCCAAGTATACAGATATATTTAGAAATGATCCTATAGTCTGTAATTATGCATGCTACAGATTTATTTCAAAAGAAACCCATTTTTTAGGTCATCATCATTTTCCAGTACAAAACTTGCTGTTCCAGTATAATGTGCATGTCCTGCAACCTCTACAGTAACTGCCTTGAAGTCTCCGCATTTGGTTTCCTAGAGAGATAAAAGTGACATCACACAGTGAAATCATACAGTATTTAAGGAATGCCAGTTAAAATGTTCTGCACTGCTTGCTAATAATTACATTAACTTTCAGTAAAATGTCACTTAGATATTAAAGAAGGCTGGTGACTTTAAAGAAAACAAAATGATCAGATATTGTTTCTTGAAAGGTCTTTCCATGTATTTAACACTTCTTACCTGCACTGCTTTTCCAGTAAACAGGGAACCCGTGGCCCCACTTTGGAATGTCCTGGTCTGGTTCAGTTGAATAAGACCCTTATGATATTGGAGGGCAATTCGAGCAGTCACCCCTGAACCAGTAGGACTTCTATCAACCTATAGAGAAAAGTAATGTTTTTCTATTGTTACACCAGCTTGCTCTAATTTAACTATGTTTCTTTTCTGTGCTACTCTGTATAGTATATTTAATAAGAAGGCAGCACTGGACCTAAATTTGACTAGTCAATATATATTTTTTACTTTTCTGAGGCAACAGGGCAATTCCTTTTACTGATGTTTTTTTTTTTCGTTTCAGAATTATTAAATATTATATGATAAAAAAATAAATAAATAATTCTGACCTGAGCATCTGCAAAAACACAAACATTGGCAGTAGGTTCATCAGAAAAAGCATCTTTACCATCTGTGAGGATGGTTCCATAGAGGAAAGCTAGATCTGGACTGCTAGGATGGTGAAGTTTAACCTGGAAAGATAAACCTGTTTAACATGTGTGTATTTGTTCAGGACCTTACAAGTTACACTGATAATAAAAGCAGTTTTCTAGGGTACCAGTCAACTCAAAACCAGGCCGCCCCAAGCACTAGCTGATGTACTGCAGGTAATCTTGGACCCAAATGGAATCAGATGCAAGTCAACTTGGATTATGATGAAATCAGAGGCAAGTCCAGTCAGACAATTGTTGAAAAATAATCACAATCACAATCAGAATTCCACTAACCTTTACAAAGACAGCAAACAAATTCAAAGTGAAACACCGGTATATGTGTTGTGTTGCACTGCATGACTGATAATAATGCTATTACTAATATTAATAATACCCCCTCTGCTGTATTTTAAATATAGGAACAGATGGTTAATTGTGAAAAATAACTTTCTTGCAGGGACACCATAGCACCCAATTGAGAATGAAGACACTTGTAATTACTGTTAAAACTGTTGAGTTTCTTTGCAATCCACTTCCTACCTTTCTTTTGACAGCATTAGTTACTGCAGTTGCTGCATCCACAAGGTCCCTGGTTCTGGAATGACTGATGTCCAAACCAAACTTCTCTGCACTGACAAATGCATAAAACGCACCACCGTAACTGATATCCACAATGACCTCCCCATGACCAGGTACATCAACTGTAATATCTAAAAGTATAATCCCAAAAATATAAATTATAATAAAAATAATATCCAGATCTTATATAAACCATTAGAGATGATCAGCCTTCCACAGACACGTTTAGGCAATGATTCTTTAAAAAAGACAAAGTGTTCACTTGGAAACATTTCTTCATGTAAATTATTAAAGGACAGAGCATTTTTTTTTCTTTTAACGATTCAGATTGTATTTGACTGATTGATACTTCATTTTTCAGCTCTCAGCATTATCTTAGAGATTCTGGAGTATTATCAGTTATTGTCATCAGCTAATGTGAACTCAGCATTTGCTCGATTGGAGAGAATAAGGACCAAAACAAGGTTCAATGAGGGTGCACAGCATCATAAAAAAGAAAGAAAAACAAAATGGTAATAACTGCTTATTTAAAAAAAAAAAAAGCATCATAAGAGGTATTTCACTGTCTGCAACTATGGCTATGAAAATGCTTACCTGTAGCAAATGAAAACGCTGGGACGCTATGGAACCTCACCTTCCCAGTGTTCTGATTGGAGTATTCGACAAATGCCTTCACCAGGCCACATGGGCAATGAATGTTCACCTGAGTTTCCGGCGACTGAGGCGCTGTGACCAGACCGTAGTCCACAGCAAACCTGCCCAGGGCAATAACGGCATGACCACACATCGTGCTGTACCCTTCATTGTGCATAAAGAGTACACCCAAGTGAGCTTCATTCAGTTCACTTTTTACCACAAGAGCACCATACATGTCATAATGTCCCCGGGGCTCAAACATTAATAGTTGCCTTAAATGGTCAAGTTTTTCACGTACATAGCGTCTCTTTGCCAGGACGCTCCCTCCTATAATGTCGGGGAAGCCACTCACCACTATCCGTAATGGCTCGCCACCAGTATGCATGTCAACTACTGAAATGACCGACCCATCGTGAGGGGGCAGTTTTAGTGATTCCATGCTTGCACAACTCCGTAAAAAGTAAAATCGTCACATAAGCAAACAAACCTAGACTACAAAAAACTTCAGACGTATTAAATGGGAAAACACGCCTACACGCTTACGTCCTGGACCGCCCTCTACATATTTTGTGTGGCAAGATATGAGCTCGTATTCTGTCTGAATTACCTATGTAAGTCACGTAGAAAGTATTAGCCCTTTTAAAATAATGTCTTTATGCACATTTAAAGCAAATCAATATTTATTTAAAATATCTTAACTGTGCTCGATAAAAAAAAAACAAAAAACAAAAAAAACCGGATATGCCCTTGTAAGATTTTTGTTCATTTGCAGCTTCCGTAAAGCGAGGGTTGTTTAGTCACGTGTGTAAACTCATCAAAATGGGCAGGATCGTATTCTGAAAATATTACGGCAAGTCAGTCCTATAGAAAGCTGAGACTGTTACGCCTTAAATGTAGCGAGGAGGTTTTCGGCTTCTCTGAGAAACGACGAGTTGCAGCTGCTTTTTTTTATGCAGAAAATGTTCTCAAACATGTGTAAGTCGGATTTCTACAGCGTATCAATTATCTGTGCTGCTAGTTTAGTAAAACAAAAATGTACATATTTTTTATGTAAGTGTCTGCCTGCCGCACTGCAGTCAGATTCGCTTTGTGTCTGTGCCAGCAGTTACTGACGTCGTGATGTATCTATTTGCATGCTATATATATCAATTTTCTCAATCCGGTTGTATAAAAAGTAAAAGTTTTGTTTTTGGAAAACAAATAGTGTCGATTTATTACGGTGTTTATGTTGCATATAGTACTGAGCAGAAGTACACGATTGTTATAATTAATGTAGTCAAACATTTATCTTTATGCATGGCATATTTGCATTCCATACATTTGGCATTACTATATATATATATATATATATATATATATATATATATATATATATATATATACACACACACACACAGAGTACTTTGCAAAAGTTTTAGGCAGGTGTGAAAAAATGCTGTAAAGTAAGAATGCTTTCAAAAATAGACATGTTAATAGTTTATATTTATCAATTAATAAAATGCAAAGCGAGTGAACAGAAGAAAAATCTACATCAAATCAATATTTGGTGTGACCACCCTTTGCCTTCAAAACAGCATCAATTCTTCTAGGTACACTTGCACACAGTTTTTGAAGGAACTCGGCAGGTAGGTTAGCCCAAACATCTTGGAGAACTAACCACCGTTCTTCTGTAGATTTAGGCAGCCTCAGTTGCTTCTCTCTCTTCATGTAATCCCAGACAGACTCGATGATGTTGAGATCAGGGCTCTGTGGGGGCCATACCATCACTTCCAGGACTCCTTGTTCTTCCTTACGCTGAAGATAGTTCTTAATGACTTTCGCTGTATGTTTTGGGGTTGTTGGGGCCAATCAGATGCCTCCCTGATGGTATTGCATGATGGATAAGTATCTGCCTGTACTTCTCAGCATTGAGGAGACCATTAATTCTGACCAAATCCCCAACTCCATTTGCAGAAATGCAGCCCCAAACTTGCAAGGAACCTCCACCATGCTTCACTGTTGCCTGCAGACACTCATTTGTGTACCGCTCTCCAGCCCTTCGGCGAACAAACTGCCTTCTGCTACAGCCAGATATTTCAAATTTTGACTCATCAGTCCAGAGCACCTGCTGCCATTTTTCTGCACCCCAGTTCCTGTGTTTTCATGCATAGTTGAGTCGCTTGGCCTTGTTTCCACGTCGGAGGTATGGCTTTTTGGCCGCAAGTCTTCCATGAAGGCCACTTCTGACCAGACTTCTCCGGACAGTAGATTGGTGTACCAGGGTCCCACTGTTTTCTGCCAATTCTGAGCTGATGGCACTGCTGGACATCTTCCGATTGCGAAGGGAAGTAAGCATGATGTGTCTTTCATCTGCTGCAGTAAGTTTCCTTGGCCAACCACTGCGTCTACGGTCCTCAACGTTGCCCGTTTCTTTGTGCTTCTTCAAAAGAGCTTGGACAGCACATCTGGAAACCCCTGTCTGCCTTGAAATTTCTGCCTGGGAGAGACCTTGCTGATGCAGTATAACTACCTTGTGTCTTGTTGCTGTGCTCAGTCTTGCCATGGTGTATGACTTTTGATAGTAAACTCTTCAGCAACCTCACCTTGTTAGCTGAGTTTGGCTGTTCCTCACCCAGTTTTATTCCTCCTACACAGCTGTTTCTGTTTCAGTTAATGATTGTGTTTCAACCTACATATTGATTTGATGATCATTAGCACCTGTTTGGTATAATTGTTTAATCATACACCTGACTATATGCCTACAAAATCCCTGACTTTGTGCAAGTGTACCTAGAAGAATTGATGCTGTTTTGAAGGCAAAGGGTGGTCACACCAAATATGGATTTGATTTAGATTTTTCTTCTGTTCACTCACTTTGCATTTAGTTAATTGATAAATATAACATATTAACATGTCTATTTTTGAAAGCATTCTTACTTTACAGCATTTTTTCACACCTGCCTAAAACTTTTGCACAGTACTGTATCTATAATTCTCCTGTTTCCTTGAAGCTGTGAAGCTATGCCCAGGATTATACTGTGGAAGACCCAGGTTAAACCTCACCGAGGGAGAATGTGGGGTAAGTACAAAGGAAAACTGATAGTACCAAACGTGAGGTTTAGTTAATATTGCCTAACAACTTAAAAACACATTGGCTGTTGCTGTGCTTGGCAGATGTTCAGATAAACAGTGGTACACTGTACTGAGGTTCCCAGGGCAGCACCCCAAGAACTTATCTGTTATCTAATTTACGAGAGATGCGGGAGCACGTTTTGAAGAAATTGGTGTGTTATTAACTAATTATGACATAGGCCTAGTATTGAATTTGCCCCTGCTTTTTTGAAACTGTAAGATTAACCATAATGCTGTTAATCTTTTAAAGGTTTGTCCAAGAGGAGAAAGAACTGATGGTCAGAAGATTTGTCGTATGTGTGTGGAGTCTCCAGAGCTGTATGACTGGCTTTACCTAGGCTTTATGGCCCTGTTACCATTGGTTCTTCACTGGTTTTTCATTGAATGGTACTCGGGCAAAAAAAGGTAGCTACCTATATATTTTTGACTGTAGTTTTAGTATGTAGTGGGTATTTATATTCCATTCTAGCACCACAGCTCAGAACTTAAAGCAAAACGATAAATTGACTAGTAGTGTTACACTAAAATAAATAAACCAGTAACTGGGTCTTATATCTGTGTATGCATTATTTTAGGCTACAGCACATAGGTTATGCTTACATAACAAAGGTATTGTTCTTTTGTCTCAAATGTCATCAAGGCTAGAATGTATAAAAAATGTTGCATTAGAAAAACTTTAAAAGGTGTTAAACTAAAATGTTGTTTATTATTATTATTATTCTAGCTCCAGTGCTCTTTTTCAACACATAACTGCACTGTTTGAGTGCAGTGCAGCAGCTATTGTCACACTCCTGGTAAATGATCCAGTTGGCATGCTGTCTATCCGATCCTGCAAAGTACAGATGCTGTCAGACTGGTACACAATGCTCTACAACCCCAGTCCTGATTATGTCACCACACTGCACTGTACCCAGGAAGCTGTATATCCTCTGTAAGTACTAACCAGTTTTGAATGACGAGAAAACAAATGTTTTTTAATCTAACAGTTTACCATTATAATAAAGAGTATGCATTGATTTTATTATATATGTTTTTTCATTCATTTGATCCCAGGTATACAATTGTGTTTATATACTATGCCTTCTGCCTAGTATTTATGATGATGCTTCGTCCATTACTGGTAAAGAAGATTGCTTGTGGTTTGGGAAAATCAGACCGATTTAAAAGCATATATGCTGCCCTGTACTTCTTCCCAATTCTGACTGTACTACAGGCAGTTGGAGGTGGCCTGCTTTGTAAGTATAATACATTTATCTGGTACTGTACATAGCAGGGGGAGAAAATCCAGATTTAACTGGCTATAACCTGACAGGTGTGTGTGTGTGTGTGTCTGTCTTTATCTATGCTCTCTCTCTCTCTCTGTCTCTCTCTCCCTGGTGTGGGACATTCTCCTGGTATACCCAGTCTCTTTTATTCTGGAAGGCCAAATGAATGCCATAGTTCACAGGTCCTAATACAGTTGTGTGTTTATGTAGATAGATTAATGCATATATGCATATATATATATATATATATATATATATATATATATAAAATATTATTTTATGGGGATGTTTATTAATTTCTGTTTTGTTACTATTTTAGACTATGCGTTTCCATACATTATCCTGGTGTTGTCATTGGTTACCTTGGCTGTCTACATGTCAGCTTCAGAAATACAGGTAAGAAACTTTAAATATAAGTGTATTCGCTGGTGGTTCGTTTTACTTTTCCCAACTGTTGGGAATTCATTGCTACAGTAATTCTGTTGGTAGTTGCTGATTTTAAAAAACAAAACAAAGGGAAATCTTTGCCAGTGTTTATTTAAGGATTTTACTACAGCATACAAAGATTAAAGGACAATAACACTTGAAATAAAGTTATTTAATGATGTATTGATTTATTTTTTTCTGCCCCAAGTCTTTTAGGAACCTTGTTGCCAAGAAGAAAAGATTGGTTGTCCTCTTCAGTCACTGGCTGCTACATGCTTATGGAATCATCTCTATCTCCAGACTTGATAAACTAGAGCAAGACCTCCCCCTTCTAGCTTTGGTTCCAACACCTGCTCTTTTTTACCTGTTAACTGCCAAGTTTACTGAGCCTAACCGGATACTCTCAGAAGGGGGGAATGGGCATTAAACAATTGTGTAACAGAAACTCGATGTATTACATGTTTTTGTAAATGAAGCTGGTTTCTGATTATAGTGCATAAATGTACCGTATTCCTTTGAATTTAAGACACTTTTTTTTTTTTTTTTCAACCATTTTTGTGCTTCTCAAAATAGTGTGTCTTAAATTAGAGTACAGTATAGTGATGCGTGTATTAAAATCGCCAAAAGACCTGACTACCCGAGTATTCGAAGGAATACGGTATATGTTTGTATTTATGTATGTATACATTTTGTGTTAAGCCAGTGATAGTTCATTTAAGCATTGTATGTTTAATATGCTGAGTAAAAAGAACATGTTGATCGCTGAAAATAATCACCCAGCTAACTGTGTAACCAATGTATTTCATTAAAATCAACCACTATATGAATGTCCAACAGACTAGTATGGCTGTTGCAAGTTTATGAGGTAAAGTTCATCCATTTAGTTATTAATTTAATCTAATTTTATTTATATTAAATAATAACAGAATGGCTGACCTCCATAGAAAACAATGTGGGAGAGCTATGTCCTCTTGTTGTATAACAATTAAGCATTAAAGAATGAGAATCTTTATGCTCACAAAATAGCACATCTGGGACATTCTAGGCCAGGTGCACAAAAACATTCGACTTCAAAGAATTTTGTAAAAGTAAGTTCACAAAAACACAGTTGTCTATTTTGTTGCCTCCATTATGAATTTAAATACTGTAACTAGAACAGGTAGCAGGTGGCAATCAGTTAAGTTCATATGATGTAATCGACATGCAGAATTTTACTCTGAAATATCATGCAGCAATATATTTAAACTAACTGAAAGCAATTCAATCTTGTGTGGGGATTCCCAAATCAAGTAGAGGATGGTAAATACATTGCCATGGTTTAATGGTAATAAAAATGCAGTTTTGTTTTACTGCCACAAAACCGAAAACATTTGGGACTGGGTTTATTCTGATGAGTTCTTCCTAGACTTTAATATTATAACAATATAAAATATTTGAAAAAAATATATGCTAAACATGTCTGTTAAGAACATACATGCTGTTTATTTTAAACCATTAGAAGCAATGCAAATGGACACCTTTCAAAACATAAACCCTCATTTGTTTTTCCCTTATTCATTATTTGAAATTTTTTTTGGGGAAGTGGAGATTTTCCCTAAAAGGGAAGCCATTCCATTCTCCTCATCCTGTAGTTTATCATGAATTTCTTTAACTTTCTGTTCTCTTTGCTCAATTTTCATCAGGAGCTCCTGAAGGTCATCAAGAACACATTGGTCACGCTCTAAATACTCCTGGCGGGGGAAAGAAAATTAAAGTGGGATTTAAAGATGTCAGTTTTCCTTAAAAGTCAAAACCGTTCCCAATATGCCTATTATAAGTAGCCTTACCGCCTCCACAGAGTTGTGTGCAGCCCACTGACGTAGGAGGAAATCTAAAAGGCAAGTATTAAAATGTTAAAACAAGCAAGCAACACAACCCTAACCTTTTCTGTGTTTTTTCTATATTACAGTAGTGGTGCATTTTGTTCCCCTCCCAATATAAATCAATGACCTGTGCCTGAGGTGTACATTGCATTGGCTAGCAGTTAAGTTTCACATTGATTTTAAACAACTGCTTCTGTCTTTTAAAGCAATTCATGTTCTTGAACTTGCTTATTTGAGTGAGCTTTTAACCTTATATCCCTGGCAGTAGTTGATCTCTTGATAGTCCCCAGGTGTCAGAAAGGAGCTGCAGTGTCAGGCTACTGCAGTGTGATCCATAGCTTAAAATGCGGGGGCATTTAATATTTAAGGTTAGGCTGCAGACTTCTATTTTTTATAAGGAATGTTATGGGATTTGTAAAGTTCTAGGATCCTTATGCCGAACATAGAGGATGTAATTTACGTGTAACTGGTTTGGTAGTTTCTTAGTGGATCATTATATTGTGTGTAGCAACTGGAGCAAAAGCCAATGTAAAGGTTCAGTACCCTACAGTAATGTTCAGTTATATGATTTCTTTGAAAGTTTACCCTTCTGTGAATAACCCTTGTTTTCAATCCTGATTGTTTATGTTGCCTTAAGTAACCTCAGCACATCTGAAGCCTTCGTTCCACTTTGAAATACAGGCATGTTCTTGTGAAATGTCATCTGAACATTCAGCTGCAGTTAAAAGGAAATAACTACAAATATAATAATTTCAAAATAAGCCAACCTAAGGGACAACATTTATGAAATATATAAAAGCTGTTATTTAAAACAATGTTTATACAATTTGAATAATACAAATACTCACTTAACAACTCATGTTTATCCTCTTGCAACTGTTCTGTTTCCTTCATATGTTTTTCTGCCTCTTTGTTCATAGTATAGATGTCCTCTTTCATTTTTGCATTACACTGCAAAATAATTCAAATATGTGGTGGTAAAAAACAAAAAAGACTATACCTTGATGCCACCTAGTGGCATGAAAGCCAACATACAAAGTTCCTCATTTACAAAAGTCTTATACCAACTGAAGAACAAGCATCAGTACTTTTTCAATAAGTAAACAATCAGTTCAGGAGCAAATGAATGATTCTCACTTACCAGGTGTAACCTGCTGTTTTCCATGTTGATCTGTTCAAGCATTGAACCTGACTTGTAAATACATTCCTCAGTTTTGTTTATGGCTGCTGCCTGATTTTTCAGCTGTTGAAAGTGCTTTGCATTCATTGCATTAAGTTCAGCTTTAAGTGCTTCCTACAATGCAAGCAATGTTAGCTTTTAGAAATAATATTTTTACATTTTAGAAATGTTATTTTTTACAAAACTGAATTGTTTGTGTGTTTTATAAAAGGGTTGTGGGTATGATAATACCAGTGCAATATATTTTTTTAAACATGGTTATAACTTTCATATTATGATATACTGTATTTAGATCCCAAACTATTATTATTAATTTGTAAGCAGTATATGTTATCAACAAATCAATTTAACCAAATTTAAAGAGTAATTTAACCTGTGACTTCCGCTGTCGTTTGTCAATGTGGTCCATTTAACTATCTACAGCAAGAAACGTAACTTATAAAGGATCTATAATATTTCCCAAAACTGAAAAAAGTCTGGAAGCTCATTTATGCTATAAAAAAAACTATAAAACTAATTCTTGAAAATACTAAAAAAGAAAAAAGGGAAAGTTGTGCAAATATAAAAAGATTACCTTTGCCTTCAAAATGCATTTTGTTTCTGCCTTTATCTGATCAATGGATAATTCTAAATTATTCTTCCTACTTTTTAACTCTGGAAGATAAGGAAAAAAATTATGTATGAGAGCTATGTTACTTTGAAATGTCAGGACTTAATACTGTATCTATCTATCTATCTATCTATCTGTCTATCTATAGATAGAGAGATACAGTCTTTTTTCAATCAATTTATTTACATGTTTATGGTTTTAGCTTTACTATGTTCCACAATGGAGATGAGGCAATTAAATTAATTGGATTGAAAGCACAGTATGGGTTCATCATCAAAAGCATGGTATCATCAATGCAAAGAAAGATGTAAACAAAGTTGGGTTGGTGTATAGTATAAAAGAGAAAGGGAGTAATAAATGGTTTTAACTAGAGATTTATTATTCCCTGTGTGATTACGGTTTAAATTGTGGCATTATTTGTCATAATTGAGAAGAGTAACAAAGCTTACACTACAGAAAAGGAACAACATCAACAATTAGCTCCTAGGAGTAACAGAGAATACATTAAAAAAAAAGGTTACATTTCAAATTCTGATTATTTTTTTTTTTTTTTTTAATACCTGTGGTTTGTTTCTTGATTTCCTCATAGTTACACCGTTCTGCTTCATTCTCTGCCTCAACCTGCTGTAGGACTTTGTGGCTTATCACAAGTTGTTTTTCCTTTTGGAGTAGGTTTTCCTTTATTAATTTCACTTCACTCTTTTAACCGGGGGACAGAAACAAACATAACCAAAACAATTACTTGCAATATTGTGTTGGGTTACAAAACTAAAACTGTAAGAGTCCTTATCATATAATTTTTATGCAGTTTCCTCACCCCCACGCTTTTACATTCTTGAGATTACCTATTATTATTATTCTAAAGTGTAAAAGCAATCTAGCCTATAGCCTACCCACAATAACAATAAAGGACTAGTATACTTCAACATACACCTAAATATGTGTAAATATCTGGGCAAGATGTTTCAATTATTATTATTATTATTATTTATTTCTTAGCAGACGCCCTTATCCAGGGCGACTTACAATCGTAAGCAAATACATTAAGTGTTACAATACAAGTAATACAATAAGAGCAAGAAATACAATTAATAAATAAGACAAATAAATGCCTTCTTATATTTAAATAAAAGTGGATCTGATGCATGTAAATTTAAATTTAAAACCTTGCCGAAAGGGTAAAATATACCCACGTTATACCTTACACCTTACATTTCAGGAATTGTTTGATTTCATGCTGCATAAGAGAATCTGAGAACTGGAAGGCTGCACAATTCTTGTATTATTTATTTCTTAACAGACGCCCTTAGCCAGGGCAACTTACAATTGTTACAAGATATCACATTATTTTAATGTGATATTAGTAGTGTTAATCTAGCCCCAGAGCCATGAATCTGAGAACAAATTATCACAGAAGTCTAAATCTGCTGATCTCAGTTATCACAGAAGTGTTCATTGAGTAATAAGTCCCGCCTAAAAAAACTGTGTCTGTGAAATCAATGACATGTGGTTTCTGAACAAAGAAGGAGTGACTTGTTAACTATGAACATCTTCGTGCTTTTATTAAAAAAAAAAAAAAAACATTACCAACTGAGATATGAACCCCACTCTAAACATTGGAAGCTCAGGAGTCTACCTGGTAGACATCTTTTCATTTGCGTTCAAACCCAGAAACACTTCTTAATTTTTATAAACATGCTCATGCCCTATTCTTACTGTATTAAAGCAACACATGTTAAGTACGTTAAGCAGTGGTTGTGCGGATTTTCTCAAGGAAAAGCCAACATCCTTGGTTCGAATTGGATTTCATTTCTCAGGGGGCTGTCTGTGACACTGAGGAGGTTGTTTTATAAGGTTTTAGTTCTGTCTTAATTTGTAAATTTAGTAACAGTTTTTTTTCCTTTTTAAAACATTTGAAATAGTGCCATTGGATCTTAACACAAATTAAACATGTTTTGTTTTTCACAAACAGAGGACTTGGATGCACCACCTTACCACTATATTTGAGATGTCTGCAGTTAAGGACTCTTCCATAATTGTATACCTCTTTTCTGTTTTGTGTATTGCCTTTTGTAAGTTTTCTGTTTCTTCATTCATCTTTATATTATCTAGCTGAAGACTTGTATGCTGTGTAGAAGAAAACACAAATTAATATTGATGACAGCCCTGTGTGTGCGGCCTTATGGAAATTAAGTATTTTATGAAAAGTTTCTCACAGGCTTACAAACCCCATACCTCATCAATCAGTTCAGCACATTTATTCTTGTTCAACTCGATATTTGTGTTAATTTCTTCAATATACTCTGTATGTGCATGCTTCCATCTTTCAAGCTCATTGCTCAGTTCCTCCTGTTTAACCTCAAACAGTAACCTGTAACAAAAGAATGAAGTTAACATGGATTTGCAGGCGATGACAGATTTTTTTTTTTTTTTTTTTTTAGCTACACAAATTCAAGCTCCAAGAAAGATGCTTTTCCCATTCACATCTTTTTGCATTAACTGACAACAGATTAAATAAATGTGATGGAAGCTGAAGAATGTGTTTAATCACTCAATCAAACCTCTTTTTTTGTTCTTTCACCAGCTGTTCTTTGAGTTCATCCAATTTTCTTCTATGCATCTCCATGTTAATTCTAAAAAGGAAACAGCGAAATATTAATTTTTGGTTAGAAACATGGAAATCAGGGGCAGAAAATCTCAAATAATATTTTTACTTTAATCTACTGTATATATGGTATTATGTTTTCAACATAAGTATAAGGTGATTAAAACCCACAAGTATGTTTGACTATGAACTAACATTCTAACCAGACAATCAGACAAAAATCGCTTAAAAATCGTACTCGTTGCTTTCTTCTAGTCTCTTTTTTTCCTCGTCGATTTCTTTGATTTCCATTTTGAGCTTGGCAACATTTTCAAGTTTTTCTTCAAGAGCATGTTCTGATGCTTCTAGCCTTAAAAATAAATGTATACATTGGTGAACGATTCTTTAAAGATTAGTATGTATTTCTTTATTATCAAACAGATTAGAATCTCACAGTTTTGTATCATCCATATGGAATGCCAGCACAACATCTTCTCTTGCTCTCACTGCCTGAAAGTTCTCAGTCTGACTCAAGATCATCTGCCGGTGTACAAGATTAATCTCCTCAACTTGTCTCATTTCCTCGTCAACCTACAATTAGTAAAACATTCAATAAAATGTTAGCAATAGATCGAGGGCAGTGTATGCTTTTTGATAATGGCAGCAGATAATGGAATATATGATTCTAGTTGATAATTTTGGACGACCCCTTATATCAACAGAAATATTACGTACATTAAAGTACTTTCTCAATTTACATTTAGGCATTTTATACACTTATTTATTTTGTTAATTCAAGTGTTTAAACTGAATTATTCAGGAAGGGTTTTTTAAAATGTGAAAGGCAGGAAATAATGGAGCTGCTCCAGAACCTCCGCTCCGGCTCCAGCAGCCCCAGCTCCAGCTCAGAAAACTGTCAAGCTCCGAAGCCAGGGCATGGTCAATCCTACTTGATAGGTTATAGGTAACAATATAATTGCATTGGTTAAAAAGTTGACCTCTTATTAAGATTATTATTTCACCCTTCTCTTTATTTCATTGATTGCTTTCATTTGTACACAAGGACTACTTATCAACCCCCACTTGCTTCTCTTCTGTTTGAAGTATAACACATCTGAGGAGTTTCCAATAACCTTGTTCTTTTTAAGGTCAGCTTGCCACAATTTGTCTTTGATGGTGCATTTTGAAAGATCACTTTGACTTGCCTAAAGTCTACAGCTTGCCTTGGATAAAGGCGTCTGCCAAATAAATAAATAAATAAATAAATAAATAAATAAATAAATAAATAATAAAGCTCCTGACAACAAATCACATCTGTCCTATTTGACGCCTAAGATACAAGGTTTGCTCTTGTGTATTTTAATTCAAATTGTAGAACAAGAAAAATATTTTCTTAGTAAAAACTGTTGCAAATGTAAAGTTTTTTTAAACTTAATTACCATCAAATTATATATATATAAGTGAATTAAAATGTTTCTTACCTGTACGATTTTATCACAGAGAGCTTGAGATTCTATCTTAAATCCTTCAGTCAATGCAATTAATTCTTCATCAAGATTTTCACTGTTAAAAGACATGAGGATTTTGATTTATCCTTCCCAATTAAAACCAAAAAAAAATAATCTGAACCAAATATGAATGTTTTGTTTTTTGGTTTGTTTGTTTTAACGGACGCTACTAAAACTGCCAAAACTCCCATTTTACACTTAAGTAAATGTTTTTTTTTTTTTTTTCTATAATATGCTCAATCTTACTCCCTATTCAATCAGGTCTAGAACATACAATTGGTAGATTGAATTGACCAAGCCACTCATGTGGTTTCATTTTCTGGGCCTGACAATCCATTTAAGCAAGAGGTTACCAATGGCACAAAGGCAGACATTTAAAGGATGCAAAAATTTTAATTGTCAGTTGAAAAAAAAAAAAAACATCTTTTTAGAAATGTACCAGTATTGAAACAATTGAAACATATTGGTGAATGGTGATTTACTACTTTGTTCATGGTTTTTGAATTTTTTTTTTTTTTTTTTTAAACATTTTTTAGATTGATTATTAAAGTCCTGTTTGTTTTTGATTTGGTTTAGCAGGTAAACCTGTTTTCACAATTGTAAAGAATTTCAATTAATCACATTTATATGTCACTTTTACAAACAAGGGCCCACATGATAGGCTTACTTCTGATTGGTTTGCTGTTCACCCATCTTCTGTTCCTGAGCAAGCTGACTTCTTCTCTGCACACTTGTTGCTTTTAGTTGGTCAATGCTTTTTTGTAATCGTTGAATACACTGCAAAATAAATGACTAAATTACTAAAAGTGCTAATGCATATACAGCAACTAACCAAATTCTTATACAACTTTGTACAGTGAACCCACACATAGTTTAAAAAGAAATAAATAAAAAAATCAGGTGAAGCATCTAATGTAAATACCTTCTGCTTTTCGGAAATTACTTCCTCTTTATCAAATAACTCTGCTCCCGCAAAACGAAGCTCTTTTATCTTTTTTGCATTCTCTGCTTTCTGATTTTGTATTTGACCTTCTGTTTCAGCCACCTAAATGAAATTCAAAACACGACCTGTTAACCTGGAAGACAGGTACATCTTTGCTGTCAGTGTACAACGTTTGTACTTTGCTTTGTTGTTACAGCCAAATCTCACTTTGAAGAACACAGCTAAAACAAAACTCTGCATGCCTGTACCAGCACCTTGCTTTGTTTGTCCACTAGATTCTGTAATGTTTGCATTATAATGTAGTTACTGTGCTTTGTGTAAATTTAAAAGGAAATCAAAATCCTGGTTTCTCAGACCCAGATTTGTGCTAATCCTGGACTACTCAATGCTAATCTAGGCAAAGTAGTCAAAATAGATAGGGGGAATGTGCATTTTTATGCTTGGGAGGATTTTGAAGCTCATTATTGACAGTGCTACCATGAACAGAAAATGTTTCATGTACTAGTTTTAAAAACTATACACTTTTGAACAGTGAGTGTCCTAGTACATATTTGCTGCAAACTCAATATGACAGTACTACACTTTCATCCATTAGATCAGATAACTGTTCCATTAGATCAGATAACTGTTCCTAGGATAAATAAATTGGGATAATAAAATTATTATGTGTTGTATTTACAATTTCAATGGTTACAACTCACTTATTGTCATGTTGATGTTTTATGAATACAGATCTAAATGACAAATAACAAATAAAGAATAAAATTAGAACTTACATTGCTTTCTAGTTTTTTCTTGCTTTCTGCAAAGTCCTTTCTTTCTCGTGTCATGTCTTGCTCCAAGTCTTCAAAGGCATTGTTCACATTTACTAGCTGTTCCTTCAAGTCTTGCATTTTGTTATAGGTTTCATTGAGGATGATCTGTTTTGTTGCTTTCTCTGACAGTTTGTTGTTCAGGGTGTCAATAGCATCTTCGTGTTCAGCTCTTATACGCTCTCTCTCTGGACTTAAAACATATTTTATATTACACTACTAATTCATGTTGTGACTGTCAAAGGTCAAAGATGGTCTGATCAGGCCAATATTACTAAACTTCTACGGCTGGTTACAAAATTGCTGTTGAATCGCATGCTTAATATAAGTTTGGCGGCTGGTTTCACATACCCTGATTAGCACGAGACTTGGGCTACTTTGTATTAATTTAGGTAAGGAAGTTGAAGATTAGCGCTATTCTGGGTCTGTGAAACCAGTGGATAAACTTCTAATATTAAGCATGTGAATCAAGAGCAAATTTGTTTTCAAATATTTGCTAGATACTTGTTTATAGATTTTGACCCAATGCTTAAAAGTTATCTGTTTATTTATTTGTTTTTATAGCTATTTTATTTTACAATAGGCTCCGTGTGGCAAATAATAAACCCTGGCAAATTGAATTGGAGTAAAATAACTTGTTTGTAAAGGGTAAAGGAACACTGCCACTGCACCCGTCCCTGCTTTTTAGAACTAACTTGCTGACAAAATCTACAAAATGTATTGTTCAAAACTTCATTAGTATCACTTCTTGTGTTTCTAGTATAAACCAAATGGACAAAGTGAAAGCATATTTAACACATATATTTACTTAGGGTACATTCAAAATAATTTCTTAATTAGCCTTCAACACAAATAGCACTTACTTATCATAATTAACAAAATCTAACAGTTTTGAGAATAACTCACAAAAGCAGGAGATTTGTTTTTTCAAGAAGTTGTTGCTTCTTTTCCATGAATTCCATGTCCTCCATGACCTTCCTCATGTCAGCCTGTAACTGTTTTAACTGTATAACATTTGAATCCCGTGCACCAGTCACTGCATCTAAAATTGAAGAGGACATCACCAAATTACAGTTTTAGGTATGTTCAGATTTTTTTTAGGTCTATCCATTCTGTACTCTCCAGAGTTTTAATATTAAGACAGAAATGCCAATCAAGTAACAGCTTTAGTGGTGATAATTTAGTAATGCAAACTAGACACTTGGTTGTTATTACCAAAAGTTATATCACTTAAGATCTCTCTCTCTCTCTCTCTCTCTCTCTCTCTCTCTCTCTCTCTCTCTCTCTCTCTATATATATATATATATATATTATCTCAAAGAACCAGCTGCCCAATGTTTCAATATGTTGTACATCTCTTTCTCAATGGAGCATAAGGTAACATATGATATTAGCTTAAACTGTATCTCTTAATTACATTGCTTCCACCAAGCTTTATCTATCAATTTTCAAAGCTGTATTGCTGCCAGCTATCTTTTATAATCTCATTTGTATGCTGCTGGCATTTCATCTGCCGACGTTCTTTTTTTTTTTCAATACCTGCAATTTCTTTCTCAATCTCATCAGGAAAGCGCAGCACTTTGTATCTTAGTTTACTTGTTTCAATACTTTCTACTTCTAGTTGTTCATGCACTTCTCTCCTGGACTGCTCCTGTTCAATAAAGAATTATTATTATTATTTTTATTATTATTATTATTATTATTATTATTATTATTAACAAAAAAGTTACAGAAATAGCTTTTTTTCAAAACAAATGAGAACATAGTAGGGTTTAAAAACTAATAGGAAAGCATTTAAATATTTGATTAACACTAGTCTTGGGCTAATTTATCTAAGGTAACATTAGGTAGTCCATAATTAGTGATAATCAGTGTCTGGAAGCTTGTGATTAATTATTGTTTAGTTAGTCCAATAAAAGTTATCACCTCTTCTTCTCGTTGTCTATCATCTCTGGACAGATAGGGCTACCATTTAATCTATCAACAAATTATTTCCTATGAAATGCAATCAATACTATGCTTTTTGTGCTCCAAAACATGCACATGAATGTTTAAATTAATTACTGTAGTGACAAAGAGTTTTCAATGGAAAAGGAAGCTTTTGTTTATGCACTAAAAAACTACTTTGAAAATGCAACCTAGGCTTGTATTAAGATGGCAATTTACACAGTAGTGTCAGAATTTGCTTCAAGAGTATAAAGTATGGTACTTTAATGTACAATTAAACATTGTTGTGGGCCACTACAAGTTCAATTAATCTGGTTATTAAATTATCTTTTTGAGATTATATTATGTTTATGGATTACTCAAAAAAGAAAGAGGATATAGTTTGTTCTCATGTTCCCACTTTACCAGTTCGGTGATGGCGCCTGCAATTTCACAAAGGTGCTGGCACGCCTCCTCGCTGAAACCAAGCCCTTCATTTTTAAGTTGTTTCTCTGAAAATAGACATCGTCTGCAATTTACTGTTTATGTTTTCTAATTTTTTTAAACAGAACATCAGGCCATGTATTCACATGTGTTAGTTGTTTCCTGAAAATGATGATCAAAAGTTTTGTATCATCAACCTGTAGAATTAACTGGTTTTGCTTCATAAAGTCAAATGAAACCTGCTGAATAGTGTTACGTTAACATATTGACGAATTACATACCGATTTTTAGTTTTCCATATACTTAACGAAAAACTGACAACAATTGAAAAATGTGACATTTTCGAAATCTAACATTAAATACTGTACTACTGTTGACTTCCGGTAGACTTCGATATCATTTTGTATAGTTAAATTATGTTCATATATTTTATTTATTTATTTATTTTCTCAATCCTAAAATTCTAGATGACTCAAAACTTTTGTCCATATCTGTACACAGTCACAATATATTCTCACTCAATATACGCATTATTTTATACAAGAACAACAACAGATTTTAGAAATATTTTTTCAAACGTAGCCTCAACTCACCAATTTCGTGCAAGTGTTCCAAAGCAACCAAAACGGCTGGGCACTCTGGTACCAAACAAGAACTCATTTTAGAGATTTCAACTTTATATGGCACAAACGAAAAATGCTCGTTTTTTAAACAAACACATGTACCATACGGTCTTTCTTTCAATGTTTCAACAGATAACATGTGGTTGTTATGGCAACAAGGCACCGACGCCGCTAACAGAAGGCACCCAGTGCAACGACCTAAATTAACTTCCAGCAGCACTGCTTCGTCGAGAAATAGATGAGTGTTTTAAATATAGCAGGAAAAGTCGGATCATGAGAACAAACTCTCTCTCTCTCTCTCTCTCTCTCTCTCTCTCTCTCTCTCTCTCTCTCTCTCTCTCTCTCTCTCTATATATATATATATATAACGCGAATATTATTTTTGCTTCTCTTAATGTACATACAGGCTTTTTAAAGCAGAGTACAGTATATATTAACTAGATAAGGGCATCGTCTAATTATGGTATATGATTATTTAATAATGTTGTTGGCTTGTATATGTTAATAAATAACAGCCCCCTGTCCTGAGATTGGTGTTTAAACTGAATAAACATGTTAAGTTTCAGAAATAAACGGAGAGGTGCTTAGCTGTGTACTGATATGGCTACCATTTCAAATATCAACGATTATGGAAGAGTTAAACTATGATGAAAAAATATTTACACGGCAGTCATCAACTCCAATGCCTTTTGTATACGATTGTTTTTATTAGATGTCATATATATATATATATATATATATATATATATATATATATATATATATATATATATATATATATATATATATATATAGTGTTCAGTTTTGGTTGCTTGTAAAGCTGCAATGAAATATAATGCTTTATCACAAACTGTTTTGCTAGAGAATTGTGGTTTACAATGTCTGGCATCCAGACCAGAAATAAAAATGTATTTAAAATGCTCTTTGTGCCTTCAATTCCAAGAGAAGCATATGCTTTAGAAGGATGGATGGGACAATGCTCAATAAAAATAACCAGTATGCATTTCGCCATATGGGTTTGATGGTTCCAGCTTAGTTCCAAATGAACCAGTCCCTCAAAACCCTAATTACAACTTAGCACAACCATATTCACTCAACTTTACAGCACCATGCTGAATTGCAGTGATAGTGTTTTAAGTGACCAAAGAGTAGCATACTTTAGTTTCATGTATACTGCATTAGAGGTCCTAATATTACAATAATAACATTTACTCTATACCTACTGCATTACAGTAAAAACAAAACAAAACAAAAAAAAAACGCCACCTGCAGGCTGCTATGTTAAGTAAGCTATAGCACATAAATATTGCTGATTAGGTTAGCTGACAGGGTTAAGACAACCATGTTTCCCCCCACTTTTCAAACTCATTAAAAAGTCATTTGATATTTAATCACACTTCTTATTACTGCTGTTATGCACAGTTAATACATAATACCACATCATTTCCATATTATACTAAACCCTAGCGCAATGCAGGCTTGCATTACTGTCCCTTTTGTGGAGTTTGTCCAATAATAAAAACAAACAAACAAAAACACCAGTCTGCTGATCAGGTCTCAAGGTTATGCCCTTCTTATTGTGTGAGGGGTTTGATGTTTAGCGTTTTTGAAATGATTACCCAGCCAGTGAACCTCCACAGAAGGTAAAAATCTCATCACGGAGTCAGTCAGCTGTAACAGATGTTTTACAGCCTGAGCCAGAGGTACACTCCATGGCATGACTTGAGGTTTTGATAGCTGTCCCATAGTGCTTCATGCAGGAACCCATATCATAATAGCAAATTATCCATAGCTAATTACGCATCACTTAAAACAGAATTGAGATCTTTCATGTATGAAAAAAATGCAGCGCATGATTGAACTCAGAGGAAAAATCTGCGCTCCCAGCTAGGTCTGCTGTGTTTGCATCAGCTAGGTCTGCATCAGCTTGCAATTGCTGTTGCTGTCTGGCTTGTTGCCTTGTTGGACTAAGACATTTATCTCCAAGGATTATATCTCCTGTTTAAATACAGTACATAGTAAAAAAAAAAAAAAAAAGTATTTACTGAATCTTCATATGACATCACTTCGTTTCCTTTCCGGTAAAATTGGTATAGCATGGCTGTCCTATCACCTTTTTGGTTACTAATTTGAATAACTGTACATTGTTGCCAATAGATGTGAAAAATAATGTTGATCAACACAATTCAGCATTTCTGAAGTCCAAGAACTTTAAGCAATATCCACCAGATGGCAGCAAAGAGACAATAATCTAATGTTCTGCATCTTTAAAAATCACAAGCAGTGCTTGGCTCATTTTTTCTATACCAAGGGTTTGGAAGTCAACTGTATAGAAAAATCCCAAGATATACAAATTCATTAAAATTTCATACACGTGGCCAGCAATTTCTAAGCTGTGTTAGCAGGGCCCTATTAAATTTCCAAGAACTGACTTTCTGATTCTGCAAAGAATACAGAGAAAGCTGTTTTCCTTGCATGCATGAACATGTGAGTTGAGTTTGCTGATGTTTTGTTTTAAATTAGCCTAAACTAGTACAGCCTATGATCTATACTGATAACACCATGCCTGAGTACAGTACAAGGTAAATGTCTGAAATTCAAAGATAATCAGCAGGGGCTAGAAGGCATTGCAAAGATTGTTCGGCATCAGTTCAACACACGTGGGCCTAAAATTAATTCCCAACATTCATTGCACATTAAAATTAGATACATATTTTCTAGAATTTGTTGTCATTCTAAAAGCCAAAACATTACACTCTTGCTTCTACTGCAGCAGTTGAATGCAATGTCCTCTACAGACAAAACTCTCATCACTGAAAGAATTCTGTTCCACCTAAAAAATGTGACGCAGCTTGGTGACACAGAGCCTGTATTTAACACCTGATCCTGTTTGGAGTGATGCATTCTGGGCCTGCTGTCAGACAGTGCCCCATAGATGGCAGTATTGACCCACCCATGGCTAATTCACATATCCTAAAGCTGAAAAGTAATTTCACTAAGTTTTTCGCTCACAGTGTTTTGATATTGATTTTTGTACTCCCCTGGAAATGTCGTATATGCTTCCTCAACAAGTTTAGATTTTTTTTTTTTTTACTGCTCTTTTGAGCCAGAAGGTTGCTTATTACTTCACAGCATTTCCCACTGCAGCAACATAAGGTTATACGTTCAGAACCTTGTACAGACACTAAGGCTTTCGTCTGAACTGTGGGTTTGACAGGTAATTGGTTCCTGATAATTTCAATTTTTATATAATGGCTTGGGTGTTCAGCCGTGGGTTTCAGCCAGCTGTTCACACAGATTTGTCCATGTGGTTCCTTACAGGCAATTACCTTGTACAATAGGCCGGCTGGTTGTAAGAATGTCTCTGCTTAAGATGTCTCTGTTTCTTGCAGCATGGTAAATGGGATGTACATCGAAGAAATTAAGACCATCAAATATATGATGAAAATTGAAACTGTATTTAATCTACCCTCTAGACCAAAGCAACATTTATGGAGGGTGCAGCTTTGTAGAAATTGAAGGTCAGATGCACAATAAGTGGGTCTAATTTATCATACAGTATATATCTCCCTTGAAGTTATATTCTTTATTCACATTCAGGATCTGCATATATATATATATATATATATATATATATATATATATATATATATATATATATATATATATATATATATAGTTCCAGCACAACTTATGGCAAGAACAAATGATTTACAGCATGACTATGGGTGGGAATTGTATTACTCATATGCTTTACTTACTAAATATCTTGGTATCCCTGAATAGATAATCATCTCCTATTCTAAATATTTTAATGAGCAAGACGTCTCACAAGTAGAATGGTACCCTGAAATTTTATCCCTTTTCTAGGAAAGCAGTACAACTGGGGATGGGAAGTTTGTTGCCAGACAACTTCACTCAGATGACTTGCTCACTAAATATCTTGGTATCCCTGAATAGATTGTTGTCTCCTCTATAAAAATATGCTAAAGGTTTTAATGAGCAATCCATCTCACCAGTTCAGTGGTACCCTAAATACAATTAATTTACTTAGCATTTGAGGGTAAAATTAAGAGAAAATGTCATACCCAGTCATTCAGTATTGGTAGTAAGTTGAGCATATTTGGGGTACCACAGAGAGAGAGAGAGAGAATAATGCATGGGGTAGTGTATGATATGAGAATTTAATGCCCACCTGGGGTTAATGAGCGCGTGTTTCCGATATCAAACAGCCATTATGCCATTATGGAAAATATCAACTGGATGAGCCCATTGAAATAAATGCTCACCAGTTTATATATGTATATATATATATATATATATATATATATATATATATATATATATATATATATATATATATATATATATATGTAATCACAGAGATAGATAGATATAGTTTGTAGTAATGTTATGGCTCCAAATGAAGTGATACATGAAAAAGTATTTAATGTTAATGCATTGGCCCCATCTTGCACTGAGGCTATTGTAATCAAGGTCTGGAAAGTCAAGTATTCTGCTTGAATAGAAATGTACAGTGTGCAAAGGGTCAACACTATGACATTGTGCCTTGAGTCATTTTGCTTTTGGAATGAAGAAAGAACATTACGGATAAATGTGTTTAGAATAAAATGTTCATTACAGCACCTTCAGAGAGTTAGGTGTTTCAATAAGGTTCTCAGATAATTGCAAGAAATATGTAACAGACATATTGCCCCCTGTGGTTTACACCACTGGTAAGACTAGGACTCCAGGGTCGAAAAGAACATCTTTAGTCATGAGGCATATCTGCCATCAATCTCAAAAATTCAACTCAATGCTTTTGCACCCTGCTAGTAGTTACCAGCATCATTGCTCCATAAAAAAAAAAAAAAAAAAAAAAAACATTCAACCTTGACCCCCATATCACGAAATTACATGAAAGTTCAAGGATTATTGTTATAAGGCTATCGCTCATTAAAATTAGCATTTTTATCAAAAAGACAGCAATTGACATAGGTACTTTATATCCATATCCAATAAAGGCTGCATGGCATTTAATCAATACTTTTATTAGAATAATGTATAAACAACAGTCTATCCATCCATCAGAATGCATTCATCTACATCTCTTTTATTTTACATAAAGTATTTATAAAAGCTAACTTTGGTTTAACTTATATTTATATATCTTTGTTGTGTCTTTAATTTATGATGAATTTTGTGATTATACTGGATTGAAGATTGGATTCTGAGTCCATTTTTTAAATGTAATTTTATGTAATTCTGTTGTAATTTCACTGTTGAGGTCTATCCTGCAGCAATTTTTGAATTCATTAAATGTATTTTTCCATGAAAAGGGCTACTGAGGTCTATACCTAATTAGCTAGGTACATTTGGGGAAACAAAAGTAGAAGGTACCAATAAAAATGTACATTACATACAGTTCAAAACAATAAACTAAAGTATTAATAAATAAAAAAAAACTGCTCATGGGAGATCTGCTTGAACCCACTCATTGGGCAACAAAAGAATAGTCTTTGAAATAGACAGTGAAGAGTTCCAGGTGCATGCAGCCTGATAACAATGAATGACAACCGAGTTAAAAAATGCTTGAGGTTGAGAGTCACAGAATCTGAAATACAATAACAGATTACAGCACGATCCTTGTAAACAAAGGGCACCATTCTCCCGACTGCTATGTTAAAATCACAATGTAACTTCAAATAAACCTTGCTGGTTACAGAAATAATAGATCTATAAAAGAGCCAGTAGGTACACAGAAGGAAACCCACAGTCATAAATCACATGGAGCTGACCCAATTCTTGGCAGCTTTAACTAAATCACTTTTGGTCCTCTGATTGTATCAGGAGAGATACTGTTTACTATATTAAGATTATGTGGCGTGAAGATCTTGAGTCTGTTTGGACCTTCTCCTTACTGAAACACGTGTTAAATTCTTTCTTAGGGGACTCTAGATTCACTCCAGCTCAATAGGCAATGGCAACTAAACTATTGAGAGACCTTTGCTGTTGTGGGAATGAATTCTGGTTAGTAGGAGTAGATGACGAGAAACTGATTTTCTTCAGTGAAGACTTTACAGCTCCAATGATATGGTGACTGCTATACTGTAGACTGGTGTGTTGCCTTAATAGCCACACCTTATGTACTACTTTCATTATTATTTTAACTTCCAAAATAGAGGACAATATAAAGGCTAGGCTGTACATAATGTTTTTTTAGCAGCATTGAAGTCTGTTGGTATAGTAGATTTAAATTAGTCCTTTTTTCATGGAAGGATTCTAAATGAAAGAAGGAAAGATTAAACAACTGTGACATTTCTAGGTAACCTTGCAAACCCTAGAAGCAAATTCTGAGAATTGATCTGTCTTTCTTCTTTTAATGTTTCCAACAAGAAATACCAGAAAATACCACTTCTGTGTTGAAAGCCCTCAAGGATCTTTAGTTATTTTTTTGTTATGAATTATGTATTTGTATTATAAAGTATAATGTTTCTGAACCACTTCCACCATATGCCATATATGATTGTTGAGTCTATGAGTGAGGTTTCTTAAAGATGTAGGGCCCTATTCACAATTTCCCTATAAAGGTTTACCATAGTATAAGCACAGCAAAGTGTGATAAAGCATAGTTAAAGTATGGTAAAGCATAGGTAAGACTTGTATGGTAATACATGTTTAAAAACATGGTAAGCAATGGTAACACATAGTATAACCATGGGGAAAGCATGGAAAACTGCAAAAAAAAGAGCAAAATTACTATGGTAAAGTTAAGGGTTTAGTTAATGAATTAAATAATTCAATCATGTTTGCTTTTCACAAAATCTTGTTTTATAGAAGTTTTATTCTCATTTTTTTTAAAGAACTGTTAAACCTAAGAGAATGTTTAAAAACACTGTTCCATAAACAGTCCTTTAAAAAATTACAGTAATAACCTACTGAAGGTGCATGGAACATGCTGTTACGTTTATAGAGTGGCAGAGCGTATGAGGAACAAAGGAAGATGTTCTGTGTGTAGCTAAAACAAACTGAAGCAAAGTCTGGTTTCTGATTCATAGAATATCGAAAAAAAATCTTGTAATAGGTTTAGTATAGAATTGAACACAGGAGGACACAGAAGTTTTAAGCACATAATTAAAAAAAAAAACTCATCACTATAGAAAACTGTAACCAAATACAAGATATTTGTCATTTCCATACAGACATGTCTGAAACAGCACCCTTTGTTTATGTAATATATTATTAAACCTCTTAGCATGAGTAAATGCCTGAATAATGCATTGTAGAACAAACCCTCTGCTGAACATCTGACCCAAGCAGATTAATTAGCCAACCATGCAGATAAATGGCTGAGGGTAAACAGACTGCTATAAACAGAACTGAATTCAATATGAAAGACACTGCATTTGTGCCCCAGGGAATCATTTTTCTAAATTTCAAACATTTATTGTTACCCTTATACAAGTTTACCATAGTAAAAGCATAGCAAAGTGATAGGGCAGCAGTGTGGAGTAGTGGTTAGGGCTCTGGACTCTTGACCGGAGGGTTGTGGGTTCAATCCCCAGTGGGGGACACTGCTGCTGCTGTACCCTTGAGCAAGGTACTTTACCTAGTTTGCTCCAGTAAAAACCCAACTGTATAAATGGGTCATTGTATGTAAAAAAAAAAACATAATAATAATAATAATGTAATTGTATGTAAAAATAATGTGGTATATTGTAAGTTGCCCTGGATAAGGGTGTCTGCTAAGAAATAAATAATAATAATAATAAAGTGTAATACAACATGGTGAAAGCATCGGTAAGCATTGTTAAATAGCGAGGTATGGTAAATCATACAAATAAACATGGCAAACCAGGGTAAACTATGGTAAATGCATAGGAAAAGCATGTTAAAACTGAAAAAATACCCCGCAAAAATACTGTGTTAAACTTTTGTAAGGGTAAATAATGAATGGATAAGTAGAAATAAAATATGCTATTAACTTTAACAAAGAAGTTATGATATACTAATATTAAAGAGAGGGTTAGGAGAGGGGAAGAGGGAATGGGCTCGCCCCAGGTTCAGCTGCCGGAGTTGTTTACAGTTTGAACAACATTGGTACTGTATTTACTGTAGAAATATTGCATGAATCACTAGCATAGGGAATTGTGGGACATGCTGTAGGAGCATTATATCCAAGGCGCGTTATAACTGAGAGCCTTATAGGGAGGGAGCACTCTATATATATATATATATATATATATATATATATATATATACACCGTGTAATACAGTACCATTGACAATTAAAAGGAAGATACTAACAATGGACATAATGTATTCATGTCAATACATTATGATGGGAAATGTATTGGAAAAAGGTTGTGTTATTTAAATTTCCATTAGAGGCTACAAACATTGGACAAAAGGAGTATTTTTAAATGTAGCTGGGTATTTTTTTTTCATTTCTTCACGTTATTTTATTACAGAAAAGGTCACAAAGCAAAGTGAGATTTTTAAATTACTGGAACAGTGAAGTCCAATTAAATAGCAGCCTGCTGAGAAATGGGGCAGCATTTGTTTTCTTTAACATTTTTGTAACTGGAAAAAAAAAAATGAACAAGTATAAAAGTGCAGTGCCTTTGTAATCTTAACAATAGCACAATATTTCTGTAGCCGATGGGCACAGGCCAATTTGTTATTGTGTAAAATGGAAGACAAACACTTCAAGAGGGCCATTAAGACCAAGACTCAGCATTTAGTACAAAATTCAGTTTTGTAAAGTATGTAAAATGACAGGGCTGGGCAATAAAGATCAATTGAATATATTTTTCTTTATCGGGTAAGAAAAGATTGAGGTTTGTTAAAGACATTAATACCAAGATGCTATTGTGCACTTTCAAGTATTTTTTTGGTATACACTGTAGGTTTTTAAAACTGTGTAGTGTACATCTTTGTTTATAAAGTTATGTAACTATAAAAACAAATCCCATTTTGTGCACATTTTCTTAAACAAGATAACACAAGCAAAACAAAAAAGCAATTAACAGTATCATATTGTAAACATGATCAAAACTGTATTATATACACTGATTAAAAAAAAAAATCTGAAACTGCTGCTAAGGAAGCCTTGTCCCAGGAGTTTCCATTAATGGGGGAAGTTCTCTGTATGCTCTTTGATTGAGGGGAACATGAGGGGCAATGTGTATATTGTATACACAAGGCCATGACAATGTTTTAAAGTACAGCCTTCAAGGAAAACTTTAAGGATTATTATTATTTATTTTTTTTGGGAAAGTTATAGACATTAACCCTAAACTGCTTCAGAAACACATTACTTTACCTTTTGTGCATTCAAATTTGTGAGTATCGGAGCAATATACAGTTACCGAACTAGAAATAAACAAGTAGCTTTGAGAATCTGATCAAATGTGTATCTTACCACAGCCCCCCACAAGTATGATAACTCATCATGACACTCACAACCAATTCATAATCATTCTTCAATTAAACAAAATAACATCATTACATTTGTAATTACTATAAATATAAATGTATAACCAACAGATGGCACAGTAACCTAGGGAATGCTTAGGGTCATCTCCTGATCTATAATCGAATTTGAGCTTCCAGAACATGCATATCTAAACATGAGTCTCTGCCAGCTTTTCTTTTCCAATATTATCAGTAAAACTGCACCAATGGTGACTGGACTGGATGTAATGTAAGTCATCACTTCAGAAGCATGGATGGTATTTTATTAATACAGTACCACCCAGCAAATTTTCATTATTTATGGTTACATTTTTATCAAGAGAGAATTAACCAAGGATTACATTTTATTTATGGCATCACTATACTTGTAATGGCTATTACAACGTACCAAATCATAAAAACTATGATAGATGTGAGAAATTAATTAAAGCTAAAAATCCATAAAAATGCTAAAAAATTCTAATTTTGAGAGAATGCATAGCAGCTGCTCTAAAACAGTCACACCAGGTAAAGTGTCAGTGAATACATCAGGAACCATCACACCAGTATAGCACCAGGTAAGAGTTATTGAATTATTTCTGAAGCTACAGCCATTTCAGGGAAGGGACTTTTGGTAACTTGAGTCGAATTGAGTTTAATTTTGAAAAACATTCCCTCCCTTAATCCCTACAGCATACACTGTCTATTCTAACTTATATAAATGCAGTTCGGGGAATCAGCTTTCAATTTTCTAGTTTAATGTATTTCGTTTTGTTACAGAAAATGTGCCCAGTAAAATGCTTAATTTCTTAATTATTTAGAGGTTTAGCCCTGGAGTCCAGTCAGCTGTCAAAACCTTTTACACTTGCTCGGCCTCATTAATTATACTTAGTAAAAGAGAGCAAACTGCTGTTCTGCTGTTCCCAAAGGGGTTTACCTGTCTGGACACTGGCATTCCTTCCATATGGTTTGACATGTGGAAGAAACATGTCCTGGGAAAAGTTTTAAATGACTTGATCAATGGCTCAGTTTTGTGTTTCACACACATTAGTCAATCCTTTCCAGTGATCTCAGAAACTGTCCACGTCAGTCTTTGCGAATTCATAGCATTCCATTTTTTGCTGCTCATTTATTTTGAATTTTAAATGTTCATTTTGTAAAGTCTGCTTCCCTGGCATGCATTTGTGAAGGTCAAAGTTTCCCTGGTCATCCATTTCAAATCCAGTTTAAATACAAATGATTTTCATTGAAGATTGAGTTGGGTCTGGAAAGTACTTTTATGGAAGTAATACACAGAACAGGAGGCGCCTGCTGGAAGTTGCTTTGGTGTCTGAGTGTGAGGCAGTCTTACCTTCAGATTCTCACCAATGCTGCAGCATGTTGTTGAGGAGCTCTTCTGTTGGAAGTGCTGTCCTTTGTATTCATTCCAGGTCAAAACAGTTATACCCTATCATGTAGTGGTGCTTCGCATTTATTTTTGACAATGGATTTTGCGCAGGATTCACATTGAAAGAGGCTTCTATGGACAGCAGGGATTTAAATCTTTATCTTAGTTTAAAAGTTTAGGGTCAAACCCAATTGGCAGTGCCCTTTTAAAATACTGAAAGCTTCCTCTATGCACAGCCCTTATTCTAAACATATGGTTGTCTGAACAATGTAAGCAGTGTAAGTGGTTACATCTTGGAAATGGAAGCTACTGTTGAATTCCATGGTTTGCATTTACAGCCAAGTATTGGGGACCCTGGAAGCTGAAACACAGAATAATAAAGCAGCTCAGTGAAGTTTGTACATTAATTCAACAACTAATTGGTTGATTGGTTTTAAAACTGAGGGAAAAATACCCCCCCCCCCCCCCCCCCCCCAACAAAAATATTTTTGTTACAAACTTATGATAAGTCTTCAGCAATGTGAAAGAATGCAAGGCTTCAGGCTGTCTTTGCATAATGGATGACACACAACATTGTATACAGAGCTAAAGCGCAAAACAGCTGATCCTTATTTTCCAGAAATGAAGACTGACTCAAAATACTCGGTTTAAATACCGTTAGTGTAATAGGGTACCTGGCTGTACATGAGTAAGATTTGATTAGTGCTCAGTTGTGCTCAATTTGTTCTGATGGAACACTTTACAAAACCATTGTTATGCTGATAGCTTACTTCAGTTCCCATACAATCTTCCATAGGACTACACTTCAGGAGAAATATAAAAAAACGGTAGTGATAACAGTAACGATAACATTGTATTTGAAGCTTTTAACAACAGGGGGCAGGTTTTTTTATTAATAGCAAACCATTAGTCTTGAACATCCAATTATGGTAAAATATATTCAAAAATGAATGACCAACTTTGATTTGAATGACTTGCAGATCATTCACTAAAGAACACAATTAAATATCTTGCTAATGGGTTGTTATTTAATAATTACCCAATAAACACATTCCCCAAAATATGTTGAAAGTATAGTTAAATCATCGTTATGAAAAGTAGCTGAGGGACCAGCTTAGTCTAATGATTCATCACCCCCCTGTTCTAACATGTTCAGTTAACACTGATTAATACCCCATGCTTTCTTTACTGATAAAACATTATCTACCCAAGTTTTATTATTTTCTTGAAATACTGTTTTACTTGTAGTACATAAAGGTACGAGTGTAATAATGTAACAGTGTAATCACAACTCCATTAAAAAACGAGAAGCCAGGAATTAAACCTGAAGCTTTGGGAACAAAAGGCACTGAATTTACTGGTGTACTATCTTCTGTCTCGCTAACAATATAGTCGATACCAGGTCCATTAGGCTATATTTTACAAAGCCTCCAGGACAGTCGTTCCAGTGGGAATTGAATCACTAGTACAACATACAACAGCTGCTGTTCAGTTAACCATCAATATAATTGTACAATATTATAATAGGGATAGGTGTAAAACTTTATAACCCATTTTGTCTTATGCAATATGTATCAAATCAGACTATGGGTAGCATAACTAGGAAATGAAAAATCTATATTTTTATTGTATACAATTACGAATACGTTTTTTTTCCAGGATGTTCATTAAAAAAAAAAAAAAAAAAAAACATGCATGCATGAACAAAATGCAACAAATATTTTAATATAGACATATAATCACTGTTACATAATAGGAAAAGGGGGGTGAGAGAGTCTATTAGTAACATGGTAAATAAAAGGTCAGGTAAGCTGAAAGCAATTGAGCCTTGTCTTCTCCCCACACTCTTTTTCAGTTCCACTACAGGGTTTCCAAGATGTAGTGGTCTGTCTTCACATACACACTGGACTGCAACCCCAGACGGTGATGTTTAAGCCATACCACTGATACCTTGGTAGCAATAAACAGAAGTCTGGAGCTTTTATTTAACAGAGCAAGAGAAATTTGAATGTTGATCCACCGCTGAAAACCACTTACCAATACCACATTCAATGGGTGACCACATCTTTTTACCAGCTGAACATAAGCAACAGATGTTATCAAGCTACTGAACCCCAGAGAAAAAAGCCCAGCCTGGGAAATATCCACCTGGTCTTGTCAGGTTACTAACAAGTTGTGATCAATGGTGCACAATGCGGTGAACTAGCCCTATTTCAATTTTAACCCTAAATGTGTGAGGGCAAAGGTCAATGTGGGTCTCACGCCAAGTGCCAGGATTTCAACCATGCACCAGCTGAGCTTCTAGGGACTGGGTATGTAATCAAGGGATTGGTCTAGTAATAGCTTGGTTGGCATTTTAAGACCCTCTCACTCGCCCTGAGGAATACTCAAAATGTATTTATTTATTGTTACTTGGAAGGAAGCTGGAGGGAACATACAATGTTACTTTTCCATATTGCATTATGGGGGATGTTATCATTTGTCTTTGACCCATTGCTTTTTAAAGCTGCTGCAGAACTTCAAGGGTGCTTGATGCTAAAACTGGATTTATACTCATCATAGGCCCCTCAATTCCCCAAATGTCAGGAAGCAGAGAGATAATAAATCATGGAATTCATTTCACAAACCAAATTCCATTTTATATTTGCTTTCTGCTAAAGTGGAAAATATCTGGCCTGATAACTTGCTGTTTGGCACTAGCTGCTTTATAGATTTAACAGTAAAACATAACAGAGGGGACACCTACTGACTCCTTATTATATGTCTGTATGTGTGGAGAGTCAGTCTGGCTTTTGGGGTGCAATATGTGTTCTGTTATTCACTGTAAAGGCATAATACTGTATTTATTTTTTAAATCCTTACATTTTCAAAATCTTTATCCTAGGGTGACTCACTCCAACATTAATTTGCAGATCCTATATAGTATCTCTGTGCACGTATATAAAGGTACACACATAAAAAAGTGGCATCTTACATGGTCTAGTCCAAATACAGAAGTCTGAACATAAATCTATTATATTTCCCCATAGTGTTCAAAAGGGCACATTTTCAAGTGTCGTGGGAAATCAGTCTTCTTTCAGCAAGCAACTTCTGATGTTCTTTGCAACACAGGAACAATTGATATGAAGCTAAATAAGCTGATAGTTGAATTACTTAAAATACAGCTTTTAGCACCTAATATGGGAGTTTAGGCATGGATTAGGGGGATCACTCCCACAGACTGAACAACATTTACACAGGCTAATTAAATTGAATGTGTTCCTCCCTTTGAAAGAAAAACATCTTTAACTAACCCTGCTACAGTAAACACATTTAGTTCACTAGTTCTCAAAGCTTTAGCTCAATTAAATCCTAGTGTAGGCTGTGGAGTACAGAGATCAATAAAGGAAATTAGCATCCGTAGGTGCACTCTGCTTCAAAGGGCTTTGACTAAAAATAAAACAGGTTTGGAGTTTTTCTGTGCCCTCAAAGGGGAAGAACCAGCAAACCTTCCAAATAGCCAGATGGCTAAGGTGATTATGATGTTAGCTTTTGTCAGATGGCAAATATTGGTATTCCAAACAGTTTTTTTTTTTCTGTGTATTTTTACTCAATCATTTGTGAAAACTGTGAGTCTTCAATTTTGACATTTTATTTTACATGTTTTAAATTTATTTACCCCAGCTTTTTCACTGAATCTTTTGTTCCCACTGTTAGGCTTGTACTGGCCCAGGTTGACTGTCTAGACAGTTGCTGTTTTTCAGCCAGTGAACCTGATCAGCGAATGTCGCCTAACTACTAAACCTTGAAGGACAGAGTTCTCTGAGATGTCTTGGCCTCATTTAGCACCTCATCAGTAAAGCTCACAGCGGAGTGATAAAGTGAACCAAGCCAACAGATTTCACTCCCTCATCAATGGGAACACAAAGACAATGCACTGCTACTAGTGGTTAACCCGCGCAACTGTCATGATCACATGATTACACGGCGCACCCCAAACTCTATGCACAGTTACTTTACTAGGTGAGTCGTTGGGCATGCTGAAAGCCAATTGTATTTATATAAAAAAATTCAACTAAAGTGTCACAATATGGGCAATGCTTAGAAATATACAAAATATACCTCCACCATATGTTCCCTTTTTTTGAAAAATGTGTTGTTTACCATGATTTCCAATAAGTTTCTTTTTTTTTTTTTGCTTGAACATCTTAATGAGATCTCAAGAGATCTCATGGTGTCCTTTATTTTGATCTCTAGAACACTACAAATGCCAAACTTGGATCATATTTGATAGTCTTTTTGATGGCCTTTTGATGGATTACCATTAAAACCAAAATCTCTGGGGCTTTGAGAAAATAATAGCTCTTGCGGTACTTCTTAAATAAAACAGTGGTATTGACCCTGGTGCTCGAGCTGCATTCCCCCAAGACGCTTTGATCTCCTACTAAAAGTGCAGAGCCTTTTTTGGGAAAGAAAAGGTATTGTTCTACTTATTATAGCAACACAGAAATTAGCTAATTTTAGTTAAGGCAGGCATAGGCAGCCTACACCAGGTTTAACAGGAATAATGAAGTAGTTAACTAGTTCTAGACAGAGCGCTCCAGAGCATTAAGTGTTGAATGACCTGCACACCGAGAGCACTACATAACAGTAGTGAGTCAAGCTCAGAGGTTCAAAATGGCCGACCTGTATTATCAGTGCGGTGGCTGCAAATCGATTTTTTCAAACATGGATTTATATGACCGACACATGTGTGTTAAGTAATATTTTTGTTTTCATTTTAGCTTTTTAAAATGTATTATGTGATTTTTTTAAAGTGATGATTTTATTAGAAAAGGAAACAACTTGACAAATCTGACTTGTGCCTCAAGATGTTAAACTAAAGCAAGTGTCAGTAACTTTATTACAAAAATACAGTAGTAGTAATTACATTAAAATATATATTATTTTATTACACTGCTCACTCCTAACAGACTGTTCAATAACTGCTAACATGTGTTACGGGGCGCCACGAGAGAGCTCTGCTTATTGAACACACCCCTTGTCTGGAAGGGCCAGAGATGCCCATTCATGATTGTAGAGGTGTGCAGATTTGATTTTCCCCCAGCCACTGTCATTGCACTATATTTAAAAATTAAAATAGCAGGTTGCACATATCCAAATATCAACGTTAATGGGGAATTCATATTAGCCATGATAACAATCAGGTTTTGCATACAATTTTCATCTGGTTTTTAAAAAATGGTTTAAATGAAAACCAAACTGCAACCTATAAAATGTTATGCATGTATACCCCCTTCAGTCAAGCAAACAAGTAATTTTTGTTAACATTTCTGCCTATATATAGCAAGAAATCAATCTGGAGCTCAGTTTTGACAAAAAGACAGATGCTTAGGATGTGCTTCTTGAATTGCATATGAACTTGCTTGTGCTTGGATGGTAAATATAATAATAGGCAGGTGTGCTAAGAGTTGACATGCATTCTTAATTACAGCTTAACACATTGAGAGGATGTGTGTTAATGAATGCTTCCTGCTCAATATGGAAAATGAGCATATCCCACATTCCAAGACCTTTCTGACTTGCTTGATAATTATTTTTTGACAGTGGGCTGGTCTAGGATGTCTCATTTAAATATTTCACTGTTATGTTTCCAGAGCCTTATAGGTTTATCACAGTGTGGTACCACCATGCTTCATCAATTGTCTATAACAAGTCATGAAACCATGAACATTGTGATTGTCGTTGGATTTCCTTGGGTCTACAACCTTAGAAAACATTAACATTACATTGTCCACTACTTTCAATATGAGAAGTACTGGAGCTTTGTTAGCATGCTGCTGTGACACAGAATTTGAGTGGAGCACACCCTTAAATAATATTTACTATAAGTTTTAACTGCTCTTAGTCAAACTCGCTCTTACTTCTAATTTACTGTATTCTTTATTTTGCTCTTACTTGAATTTGATCTTATTGTACTTTCATAACTGCTCTTATCTGTATTATGATATTCTGTAATGTTTTATTTTATAATGTGATAACCTGTAATATCATACTTTATAATGCAATACTTTGAACTGTGATATTTTGCAACAATTTTATGTCACCCTGGATAAGGGCATCTGCTAAGAAATAAATAATAAATAATAACAAGAAAATCTAAAAATGTGTCATGTCAGTGACTAACTTTAAATTCACTCCTGCTGGTCTTACGTGAATGATCAGACATCAATGAGCTGCCTTGCTCATTCAGCATTACTCCTTTAAGTAAAATGCACTGATATTTGTGGTTGTGAACTTGAAGTACATGAAGAGGTGGCTTTGACCTTTTCCAGTAGGCAATTTATTCAAATGCAGTCTGATGAACCGTTGATTAAATGTTAATGTATATTCAGTGCACTTGTTATTGAAAGTGAGAATACCTGCAAAATTAAAGTGCATTTATTCATTAAGTCTCCAGTGTATATACCCGCCACTCATTGGCACTTGGAGGGAATATTTTAATATTTTTATTTTGAAATATTCACAAATGTGGTGTGCGCGTGGGAGATCTTCGCAGTTTCTTGTGGATAACTTGCAGAGGTTGAACAGGTCAGGCCAACCAGAATCCATAGTGAGTACAAATTAAGGGATTCATGGCTATGCACTAAACACAGAGTTATCTTTGCTACTCAGCAGTACGGTTCAGAATTTAGTAGCTTAGTCAGTTAAATGTAGGGAGATAGAATAGTGAGCAAAAGTATAAGCAAATACAAAACATATAAATAATACTTTTCTATTTTCCCTAAGACCCTGTGAACTGAGCTAATGTGCTCCCCAGTTTCAAGTAACTAGCAAACACAAAGCCAGGGCACCCCTTTAGCAATACTAAAATAAATTAAGTTTATATGAGCAAAGATTTCAATTTACTGACTTTTTTCAGTGTTGTGTTTATGAGGCTTATTAGCCTCTCTGATTGCTATATCTGATCGTTATTCAGCCCCAGTTTTTTTCAGACTTGTGTTGGTGCAGGGTTGTTCCCTTTGCACGCCCATCTGAAGATAAAGGGAGAGCCCTGGGACAGAATGTGTTTAATAAGTTTACAGTTTTCTAGTAAAAAAAAACTAATGAAAGAAGCAGGTCCAGCTACAGGAGAGCAAAGTGTAATAATAAGAGCTGGAAATGTGTCACAATACCATGTCTCCTTTCATGTATCTTTCATCCTGATAGTCTTGGTTAACATGAAATGGTGAACCAGCTTTATAGAAAGGTTCCTGTATTAATCATTAAAGTGAGGCTTTGTAGTGATTGATTGAGTGTTCCTGCATCATATAAAGTCTTACATTGTCAGTGTTACATGATGTGGTTCTTTATATCAGGGCACGATTGAAGAGCCAAGGGTAAAGTTCCTGAGGTTAAAAACCCACTGAATAAGAATGACTGTGTAAAAACAGAAAACAGTGGTTCAATGTTGCCCAAAAACAGGGCCTGCAACAGGTATGATTGTGATCTGACTCCTATGACTCATACATTATTTAAGTCACAGTCAAAAAATAGGCTTTCACCAGGTGAAGTATGAGGTAGGTTAATTAGGAGATGTAACTTTTTACATTAAAAAAAAAATTAACTTAGGGGCCTATTGTCTATTGCAGTTGTGAAATAGTGACAACTGTGTATGCCCAACATTCTACAAACCTAAAACCACTTTCCTATGTTGAAATGCAGCCAATTTCTGCAGCATCTTATACCATTTAAGTATACCATTCAATGCTTCTCGCACAGCAAGTTTTCTATGTTGATAAAAAACTGACACTGATTAGCATTTTCAATGTTTTCTGTATCTATCATTAATCTGTGATATACACATTCAAAATGTTGCTAGCATTTATAGTTGCAAAAAAATGGAGGTGGGGACTGGGGGACCACATTTAGACAACTTTGTTTTACAACTTGGCTAACACTTATGACCGGTACTGTACTGTTTCTTTGGTTTCTTATGAATTGTCAACCACGCAAGATGGTTTGCAAACGTCCTGCACCAGTCACCATATAATATTTAATATGCCATTTTTATGGACTGGCAGACAGTGAGAATATCAGAAATAAAACAAATCTAGACTATTATTGCATTTTTTTTTTTACACAAATAGAGGGCATCTGTAATGATCTGCCAATTTATAATGATTATCCAGTCAACCTGCTGAACAGCCTCAGAAATGCAATTCACTATGCGTGTCTGTGTCATGCTGTAGGGGATTAGTACTCCTAAACTCCTCCGAGCATTGAGAGATACAGGCTCCCAGTGGAGTTATTCATCTACATTTTTATTCTCTCTGAACCTACAGCTTTTCCAGACAGTGCTCAAGCAGCCAACAACAGTGAGAGCATAATCACTTAAAGCATCATTCCATCTGTCTGTCGCTTACTACAGCAGAATTATACAGCCCACAGAAAAGGAAAATGGAATAACACCTTATCAGTTAACAGATTCTAGCATAACATCTTCTATTTAACCTCCAAAGGTTGTTTATATATATATATATATATATATATATATATATATATTTTAAATTGCAGTCTTCACTCTTTATTTTTTTAAAAGGTTTAATTCCAAGTTAACATACAAAACTGACAAACATTTTTTTTTCTATGTTCACTGATGAAACATTTTGATTGGTTCGTCTGTCCACCATCTTTTCCAGGGTATTAGCAGCATTTGCTTGGGGCATGTTGTTTTATTCACCAGTTGCTTTTCTGAGGACACCAGTTTGCATTGCAATTGGTATGATCAGGGAAGCAACCGGTGAATAAAACACCATGCAGCTCTCTCTGGGGCATACACAGGTTTATGAATATGTATGAAAGGGAACTATTAGAAGCAAAATATTAAAAGATTTACGATTGTAAAATCCCCTAGGATAACATTTTAATTATTCTGCCTCTATCCTTCTAGAAAATGGATTTAAAAAAGCTATGTTATCATTCCTTTAACTACAGAAGTTAAAGAGCAGGCCAACTGCTGCTGCAAAAATGCAACTAGCTGCAAATGTATGAACATGCTACCCAACTGTGAATTTAATAAACTACTTTGCAACCAGGTTCCAACTTTCTTGTAAATTTATTCAAACAACCTGCGTGGACATACACATCATCATGCTGTTTATTACTACTGAACACACTCCCTTTGGATTGACTTAACATTTGACATGTTATTACATTTGCAGCTATATGATGTTAAACATAACTTGACCAACAGCTGAAGGCGTGCAGTAACCCTGAGCTTGGGGGATGTCCATTTCAAAGCAGACAGAGTGGGGTATAATGCCATTTAAAGTGTGGAATTTTACATAAACACTAACAGTCAAGCCTTATCTGTGGTAATACATTTGAATAAACTCTCCGCAGTTTGAATGGCAACAGGCCTCCAGTTGTGTAAAACTAATGTGTAATTGTGTATTAAAAATGTAATTGTACTGTAACTATTAGGTAATTATTGGAGTAAATTACTTGGTAACTACTTAGCCATTTATATTTTATAAATTATATTGTGATGATTATCAAAACCAAAAAATGATCCTCCTTAAAGCATCATTGAACTCACAATGTAATACATGGTTATTGTACCTGGTTATATGGTAACAACTATAATAATTACAGTATAATTCCAGTGCATTTTTGGAAATATGCATATTAACAGAAAGATGAGACATATTTTATATAAGCAAAGAAAGTTTGAATGGAGCTGCATAGCTGCATGTTCTATCAAACTGCACTGATAAAAACAAAAAAAAAAATCATTTGAAACCTCAATATGTTTATGGTGATCCATTGAACCCATCATTTGGACTGTCTGCTTGTTATAAAAAGCTGGCTACAGTTTTCAACAGTCTGTAACAGACTAGGCAAATTATAGGTATTGTTGAAAAAGAATACGAGTGACATTTAGTTTAACACCTGTCAATTCTCTAAGCAAGACAAAAGGTGATATGGAATTATTTTTGACAGGGCTGCTCTCAAAGCAGATGAAAATGCACTTTGTGGAATATTTCATTTGGTTGTAAGGCTGCTTACAGTTATCACTGGATGATTGGACAGTGCAATAGTCAATTTAATTCTGAGACATGATGTCTGATGTTACATTTAAAGTTATGAAGAATCTATCAAATATATTTTAAATGATGCAGTTATATTTTGTCCCATATTTATGCAGTTTATCTTTGCATGTAAAACTTTTTAAACACCATCAATATTAAAATGAAAGACACACTATCGGATACGACTCAAAAGTTTTATTCAAGAACATCATATCAAACATCTGCACAACCGAAACGCTGTATTTAAATGAACAATTAAACATAAACGGGTTTATTTTCTAACTTACCACATATAAAGCACTACTTCAAAAAATGAAAAACTATAGTTAAATAAACATTTAAAAAGAAACTAGTGTGTAAACAGGTATATGCACATACAAAACTGTAAAAACAAAAGTAGTTTTTAATCTAAAACAAAAGTAACCTATGATTTATCTTGCGTGTGTGTCACTCGCAGCACAGTATCCAGGTTGAGCTGCAGCTTTGCAGTTTTCTGATCAAAATGTTTCTGCTGAAGCGCTGTGGCTAGCTTAAAGATGAAATCTCTCCTACCTTGAACAAAACAAAGGAATTGATGGCTGCCAGGTCCAGTAGAGATAACAACATATATTGTACATATATTGTAAAAGGCAGTTCTAGTGTTAATGAAATGTAAGTTGTTGATGTTCCACAAACACACACACACAAATATAAATTCTAAGTAGTAAAAATGATATTTTATATAATTGTGTGTGTGTGTGTGTGTGTGTGTGTGTGTTGGAAAGGTAACCAGACAAACAAATAGCTAATGCGCGGCATAATTCAGGATGTGCGCGACAACACGTAAATTAATTTCTCTTGTTAAATGTTTTTATCTTCATGGCAACGCATGAAGCTCTCCTCATGATATTCAGAGTTGTTCTTTTCCTACTTAGTAAGCAGACATAGATTTTTAAATATCCCCTCCCCTAAATGACTATGAATTGAGTAATCTGCATTGGTATGGCCGATTTGGCCTAAACTGCAAAGCAACGCATTTCCTGAATATTAAGGCAAACAGGTCGTGAGGAAAACTGTCATGACTTGTGCATGTAAACGCTGCCATTGAAAAAAGAAGGATTTTTGTAATTGAGAATTATATAACCATACTGTCAACACAAATGTCAAGCAAAAATATAAACAGTTTCAATTAAATAAAAAAAATGCACAGTATATCTTTAATAGTTCAAAATATACATACATAAATACATGTAGTACTACAGTATATTGGAAGACTTAACAGAATTATGTTCACTTATGTGTATATAAGTGTGTGTGTGTGTGTGTATATATATAGATAGATAGATAGATAGATATACATGTAAACTTGAAGGATTTACCTTTACAACACTGCAGATACGAGTTTTATTATTTTGAATTGATAATTCATTAATGCCAATAATTCATGTATGCAAATAAGTAGTAAGAATACAGTATGTGACTGCAGTACCTTTTCAACATGTAATAATGTTATTTAAGACTGATCATGTGCTTACTCATTAGTAGACCTCTTGTTTATAATAATAATAATAATAATAATAATAATAATCTTTATTTTTATATAGCGCCTTTCATAGTGGACCACCATCACAAAGCGCATTACAAGATACGAGACTAGGGTGTGTGAACTATATATCAGCTGCAGATTCACTTACAACAACGTCTCGCCTGAAAGACAGAGCACAAGGAGGTTAAGTGACTTGCTCAGGTTCACACAATGAGTCAGTGGCTGAGCTGGGATTTGAACCGGGGAACTAGGAATAACTCAAATTTTTATTGAGCTGGCACAGGAAAAGAATGCTGTTTAGATAGAATAAAAAAGGCATTTATCTTAATCGTTGCCCTTAGCAACGTGCTAGAAGTGAAGTCCGTGGGGACACTTTTTACCTGTATTTCTTGCTGTTTGTCAGAGATAATAGAAACTCATGGGATAAACTAGTGGGTTTTTAACTGTTCATTTGAAGAGAGCTTTAGTGGAACAATAAGATTGATGGGTACTGTAGGGTAGAATGATAAAGTTTGAAATTGATCACATGGGACACTAAAGCTGGACCTTGCACTGGATCAGCTTCAATGATGAATTATAGAACAAGCATGTGAACTAACATGCCTTGCAGCTATTAGTTAAAGATTAATGGCAAGGCTATTTTGATCTGTTAAAGAAAAAAAAACATACTTCCATCTTATCTTAAGAGAGGTGGGTAGTAGAAGTTATTAAGACTACATTGTTTTTGCACATGGGCTGTTTCAATGGGTAATGCTTGAACTTTGAGCTCTCCATTATCCCCTTTGAGGATCATATTTTGAGATCAAGGTTGACTTGTTCTAATAAGCAATGGAAGGTACATCACAGTGGGTAACCAAGATAAAACTATAGTGAGGAATAAAAAAAATTGATTCAAAGGAATAAAAAACGTATTAATAATAATTTTTAAGAAATGCAAGCTTTAAGCAGAGATTCAACTGGGCAGAAAGGAGAGTTACTAATGTATACTGTTAATTGAACGGGGGGGGGGGGGGGATGCAGTCCTTATGTTATTTGGTCAAGTGACAGCCATCACTGAAATCTCCATTATTTTGTATCCCCCTCCCCCCACATCATCGAATGCTACCCTGCCCATCGCATCTCAGTATCTACAGTATGCTAGAAGCCGACCCTGGATGCAGCTGAGTTATGAGCAGCTGAGTGGTATGACTTTTCCTGACTTTTTGTGCCTTCAAGCTGCATTATTAAAGTTAATTCAATTGTCATTTTGTTGTAAGGAATGTCTTCACTTTTGTGGCTTCAAGCTTAAACCATTACTATTTTTTTAACAAATATGGGAATATGTATGGAATACCATTTGATGCCCAACTGTCAGATCCAATAAAGACTGTTTGCCAATGTTTAGTAACAGACCATCAGAAGAAAATAGAAGGAAATTGCACCTCCCCCCATCACCTACCTATTAACATTGACCTTTTTCCTCTACATTTTTACTTGAACCCATTTAAAGTCCTTCTAGGTTTTTAATCAGTTAATTGTGTAATGACACCTATAAAACCTTGATGACCAAACATTTTCACCCTTGCTAGGGGTAAAACGTTGCAGTAGGTCACATGGTCTCAGTGAGTTTGAACAACACCACATGAAGTCATTAGGTACCAAGAAGCAGATGCAAAACTAAACTGTTTCTATGTGGTATCTAATCATATCCAGTGTGGTAGGTCGCATGTCTGAATCCACTACTATCAGAGTTTCCGAAACCTCTTGGTTTAGAATTTGCCCACTACCACTAGCTGTGAAGAGCGTTTTGCTTCCTGCACACGGCGCTACAACATATGCTTTAGGTAGGGTGTGGGACTGTATGTTGCAGCCTACAGAATATGCTGTAGTATATAGAAATATCATCCTATAGAATATAGCTTTTTGGTATTTGACAAGATGCATAGCTGGCTTGAAGTTTATCTGCTGGTAACTAAGTATATTCATTTCATTCACAACCTATTTGCATTTTTATGAGAATTGCCAAGCAAACAACAGCATGCAATAAAGATAGTTTAAGTTGGTGCTTCCTTCTAAGGTGCAGGATCTATGTGTATTTTAAAGGTTTAGTTGCAGCACTGGAAAAAAGATGAGAAAATGCAAATGCCTGACGCAACAAAGAGTGCATCTGACATAACAAAGAATGTAAGCGGTAGCCACCGAACACTTTGAAATATACAAAATGTTCCGCTTTTGTGATGCAGAGAGCAGTCATCTAAGGGACTTATCTGAAACCGCAAAACATATTAAAGTTGTCAGGAGTGAAGTTGAATTTCAGCTTGGATCTCCAGAGATGAGCAGGCTTTACACTCCTGTGCTTGAGCTGATAATTCAGTTTTGCAGATATAAATGTTCACTGCAGGGTGAATAAGTGTGCTGCCTGCAGCACAGAGTAAAGTAATTTAGCTAAGTTTGAGTTCCCTATTTACAAAGTGTTGTGATATAGTTTAGTAAGAAGCAACAACGTCTTTTGGAAGTGCTTTCCGCTTTTACAGTGAAAGAAGGCATATCTACTGCAGAGACATTTTCTGGTATACGGAAAATCTGTGGCATATGGATTTGAAAGACTTTTTATAGTTATTTTGCCCATAGGGTTAGCTATATTGTTCTGACTAATATATTGGGGATTTGGTTTCAAAGCTTGATCAACACCTATATTGAAGTTTAATGTCAGCCCTATATCAACAATTAGTCACAAAATGTAGCATGTCATTTTCTTTTGCCCTTCAGAATAACTGGCAAAATGCCTGTGAGCGTTACAGACCCCTTTGCACTTGTTAATATACAGCTAAGAAATTTAAACTAGTGACCTCTGCATTGTATTTTTCTGATTTATTCATCTTGGGGAAAGGGCAAGCCTGATAAGTTTCAGAATAATTACCTGCATAATTTTTTAATACTGCAACACAGGTGTCCTGTTTTTGGCTCTGTAGAAGTTGAATATATATGAAGCAACCTCTATGTTGCAGAAAATGTGAATGGAAGACAGAGAAGTCAGACAGCTATCAACCTTCAGTTGCTGCAAGGACATGATAGTAGCTGAGTTTCTATTGCTCTATGGGACTAGTGACACACTGTGCAATGGAATCTGAAAGTTCTGTTAATCCATCTGATTGGTTGCATCCTGTGAGTTCCTGATAATGCTTTTTTTCGTCACCCAAGACCTAACCTTGCTGGATTTCATAACGTGTTGTGTTACTGCTTGTTAGAAAACATATTTTCTAGTCAATTAGAAGATCAAGAGCCAAGAGGTTTTGGATGTCCCTGTGAAAGCTGCATTTTGTAATTGGAAGCCTTGGTGATGAATGGTGGCCATATTAGTTAATGCAACCACACTTGCATTAAAGCGTCCACAATGATCAATGGTTGCTGTCCTTGACTATTGTTTCCTTATATCTAGTGCATCCATCTGCCAGGATTCATTGGTGTTTTGAGATGGTAATTTATATTCTTCTAACTGAATCGTTCTTCTCATCCTTAAAATACTTTCCAACAGCATGATTGAATGTTATGATTGTAAGGGCTGCAAGCTAAGGAAGTGAATTTCTGTTTCCGTAAAAAATTATGATTCTTCAAATGGCATATTTGAAGAATCGTGTAAATCGAACCAAATTGACACTGGCCTACCTCCTCCATATGGTCCATGCTTGGAACGCTCATCTCTAAAATCAGTATGATGACATCACAATTCTAGAAAATGAATATTTTATTCTGGGTGCCAACAGTTATTGTAAAGATAGATAATCACAGAGTTTATGTGATACTTTCCCCAAGGTCGGGATGAATGGCAATGTTCCAGTTTACATAGGGTATAAAGGACTTTATGGAGGAGCGACATGAATGCTTGGCCCAAAGTGTGGTTACACTTTCATAAGCCTGACATAGTATGGATGAAAGTATGTATTAAGTAAAATAAAACATTGTGTTGTTTTCCCATGAGATTTAACATGGTTTCTGGGAAAATGAATGGAATGTGTGCAGTCCTGCAATACAATGCATGACAGAAATGCACAGTGACATATTCATTATATTTAAGCATATAGTATTAAACTATTAATATAAGCTGTGTAACGATTAAACTTTAAAGCCCAGTTTGACATTGCATTAATGATGATTATATATATATTTTTTTAGCATTTGTAATTTCCATAACAGATGTTCTTTTTTCAGTGGGCCAGACATTAGCTGAGTATTTTAGCTAGCTTTATTGCATGAAGGTACAAAGCCAGAAAATGAGCAAGCTAGAATAAAGAAATAAATAAAGAAATACAAAAAAAGCCTGTCCTTATAGTCTTGGAAAAATCTGAATAAAATTTGAGTTCCAAGCAGCAGACTGAAAGTTTCAGCAGCCTAATTAATAATGTATGTGCCTCAGGCACCGAGGGTTGTGGGGATTGCATCACAGTGGTTATCAGAATGTATTTAAAGCACTGCCCTTGGCAGCCATTCCTCTGTAATGTTTAATAGTCACTGAGCAGAGCTTCCACAGGATAAGTAAAATGTATTTTTGTTCTTAGATAATTTCACATATGGGTACACATTTGGATTTATCATTTTATGTTATGATGCATCAATACAACACACCAATACAATACAACATTGTGGCAGAGCAGGGCTCTGCCCTTAGAAATACTGGCAGGGAAGGAGTTAAATTCTCCTCCCTGCCCAGATTGATTGCTTCAGGTGGGAGCAATCAACTAATTAATTATTCAATTAAGGACTGAGCCACCTGGCATAAAAGGAGGCTTCAGCCTCCCATTAGGGGAGAGTTTTGGAAGGAGAAGGAGTCAGTGTTTTGTGTGTGCTGGTATTCTGTTGGTTTGTGTTTGAATCCAGTGAAGGCAATGCCCAGCCTGGAAACCTTTATTTTTGTAAGTTTTGCTTTTTGTTTTGTGTTTATTTTATGTTTAAAAGCTTTTTGTTTGGCCCTTGTGCCTATTTATTTGATCATTTTTGTTTATTAAAAAACTTTATTTTGAACTTTAAAACTGTCTCTGAGTCTCAACCTCTGCCAATCCTTGTCACAAACATACATATTCAATGCCAAGCGTCACAAGGCACTTGAGATACTTGGCATTGAAATATAAACCTTTAATATGTAAATCAAACATCTCCAAATGACTTCAATTTGCTCATATCCGTGCATGGCTCTGTCTAGGTCTACCTTGATGTCCTGGCAGATCACAGGGCAAGGGCTTCCAACTGCCAAAGCAAGATCATTCATCACTCATACCATAGAAGAAATTACCATAATTCTAATATTAAATGTAAAAGTTAACATGATGTGGGACTGCAGCTTAGTATTGACTGTAGCATTGTTGTGATGGCAAACCAGAGGTTTAAAAACAGAATGAATTTGAAAACACTACTGTGTTTTGTGTTATTATTTTGTCATTTTTATTTTGTTATTTTTAGCAGACGCCTTTATCCAAGGCGACTTACAGAGGCTAGGGTGTGTGAACTATGCATCAGCTGCAGAGTCACTTACAACTACGTCTCACCCGAAAGACGGAGCACAAGGAGGTTAAGTGACTTGCTCAGGGTCACACAATGAGTCAGTGGCTGAGGTGGGATTTGAACCGGGGACCTCCTGGTTACAAGCCCTTTTCTTTAACCACTGGACCACACAGTGTTCTTCATCATTCATATAAACTATAAAAAGCTATGCGTTGTTTATGTACTTCCTTCATTCGTGTATTGTATTCCAAAGCTCATTTCATCGCCAATGCTTTTCACATTGTATTCAGAATGTAGGAGTTCACAACACAGAATGCTTTTTCATCCAGTTTTGTGCCTGCATAGAGGATTTCTCTGCAGGCGGTAGTCTTATACAGCACATTGATGTTAAGTGTTTTGTCAGCCATCCATACCTTTTGTTGTGATACAGACAGTGTCAAAAATAGTCCTATAAGCTTTTTTTCTGCTTAAGTGATTTATAAGAAAGATCATTAGACAACCATGATCACTAATCACATATAAGATCTAGTGGAGCCTGATTCAACAGGAAAATGACAATTTTCTGATATATATTTTTTTAATAGTACTATATAAACTAAAAAGTGTTATGGGCCTGTGTGGCAGGGATGGGGTTAAATCCTATACCGGCCAGTAATCACAGGTGTGGTCATTCCCCAATTAGGTAATTGGTGCTAATTGGAGAGTGGCTTCCTGTATAAAACAAGCCAAACAGCTTTTGTTTGTTGGAGGGAGTTAGGTGGGGTTTTGACCTGTTTGTAGATGTTAGTGAACCGTACAGTGAAGGTGAATGCCCAGTCAATATTGTATTGTTTTTGTAAACCAATTGTTTTGGCCCTCGTGCCCTGTTTGTGTCTTTTAATAAACTGGCTCCTATGCTCTTCAACGACAGCTTTTCTTGTCTCTGAGTCTCTCTTCCTGCTAATAACATCTTCGGCCTCAGTGCTATCTTGTCACAGCCTGATTGCTGGAACATGGTCATTTTATAACACAAGACAGGGCATGTACTATCCATTCACTCTACCTTCTCAGAATAGTTCATATCTGCCTTTGTCGTTGCACCAGCTTTAAAATAGGGCCCCTCATGCTTGCGGCTTGTACATCAAGCATGAATGTCAAGACAATATAAAATCTCCAAGCAGTTCTGCATATGACCAGGAGAAAGCAGCGCAGATGGTGTCTTACCCTGAATTAATTGCAATGTTACTCCTGAGTGGTATTCCGTTCTCTTGATTAAATGCTTTATCATTGGGGTGAAAAAATCAAGGTTCTTCCAAACGTTGCTGGGTCAGGTTGAAGTGGTTTAAGTATTATGCAGCAGAAACTAATCTATTGAGAGAGAGTGGGAAAAAAAGCTTGTACACACTGTCACATGTTGTCTTGTAGCAAGTAAAGACTGTGTCAGTACTTCTGGTTAACACTAAACCATTTTTTGGTTTGTTTTTGGACTAATGATTTAAGATTAAAGAAAAATATTACTTTTGCGGGTTATTGCTCCAAAAACAACATGCTTTATAAATAGATCTGTGATTAGGCATACTGAAATTGAACTATGGATAAGTTTGTTGATAGGAAACGCAGTAATGCAAGAGCCCCTTTTGATGAGGTGACAAGTTGAGAAGAATGGGACTCAGACAAACAAAAAAAAAAGGATCAAGGTAATCTTTTTTAATGTATAATATGTGTGATGTATTTAATATACTTATATTAGGTAACACATTGGTTTTAATAAAAAGCTTTTTCACCATCGGTAACCTATAGAGACAATTAGCACAGGCACAAGTTATGCTTCACTCATTAGTTTATTTCAGCAGTCAAGGCTGGAATACACACATACAACTTTTTTTTACCCTCCAAAGAAGCTAGAAGCCAGATGCAATTCAATTTTGTAGATTCAGTGATTCAGGTTGGGATTACATTTGAAATTATGACACAACTGTGATTCCACCATGTCAAAAGTCACAGTTTGCTAAAGTCAATTCAATCTTTTTTGATGGAATAATATAAGAATATAAACAGTTGCCCAATGTAGCATCATGAAATAATTGACCAATGGCAGTGTACCAAAAAATAATCAAGTGCAAATTATTATTATTATTTATTTCTTAGCAGACGCCATTATCCAGGGCGACTTACAATTGTTACAAGATATCACATTATACATTATTTCACATTATACAGATATCACATTATTTTTCCATACATACATTATTTTTTACACATTATTTTTACATACAATTACCCATTTATACAGTTGGGTTTTTACTGGAGCAATCTAGGTAAAGTACCTTGCTCAAGGGTACAGCAACAGTGTCCCCCACCTGGGATTGAACCCACAATCCTCCGGTCAAGAGTCCAGAGCCCTAACCACTACTCCACACTGCTGCCCCATACCGACTCAGTAGTGAAGTGGTTAAAGCAATTGAGTCTATTGTAATAATTGCACATTGTAGATAAACAGCCATCAGATAAGCCAGCCAGGAGCTACATTTAAAAAAAAAGACAAACATGAAGAAATGTTACTTTCTTCCTAAATCTCCACTTTTACTTGACATATAAAAAAAAAACACATACAATGTAGGTTATGTATCCCTCCAGGGGGGTTTATATAAATGCAATGAAAGGTAGTTGAGTGATAATCTTTTACTTCTCTTTGGGGGTGTAGAGCATATATTTGTACTTTGCTAGCCTTTGGCTTGATCTTTGAAAGTTTACTAGCTTGACAAAAGAATGATTTGTTTTAATGTGGTTGAAACTTTGAGAGCTGCTGTAGGCTTGTAAAAATCATAAATCAAACTGACCTCATAAAACAAAAAGTTACATTTAGTGCACTAAAATATTTTCATAGGAAAAAAATAAAATTAAAATAAAATTATAAAATTATATAAAATTATCGCTCAGCGGGCCACATTTTGTGGACGAAATTAAACCTGAAAACAGAAACTAAACCTTTTCAAACTTTAAAATCTTTATTTATAAAATATATTTCATATTAAATTACATTTTCCTTTCTCTTGTTTCATAATTTCCTTTGACTTCTGACTTTTTTTGTTGATTTAGACTGCAGATATTTGTCCATCGTTTTTGTTTAGTTGTGTTGCTTGAATTGATTGAAATGGTTTTGGAACATGTGTTTGAAGGTGATGCATAGTATGTCTGCTTGTAACTCTACAGCAAACTCCCTTCTTACAGCCATCTTAACATTAAGACCATTCATATTGTATCCTTTTGATATATATATATATATATATATATATATATATATATATATATATATATATATATATTGAGTTTACATGGTTTGTTTCCTTAGAAAAGCACCATCTTTGCAGTGAATTGTGGGATTTAACCTCTGATTAAACTCGACAGAGAAACACATATCCCAGTATGCATAGTGGTAGCTCTTAAGGTAGGTCTAAGGAAAGGTCAAATTTACAACAATAATCAGTTGCATTTGCTAGTCTCCCAGCATATTTCTATTGTCAGGTCATGACCTCAGTACAGCAGTAAAAATGGAAGTGATCCAGTTGAAATGAAAATGTGCTTACAAGCAGATTTAAATCACTCAATGTTGAAGATAATTGCCATTGATTGGAAATGTGAGAGAAAACCAGCTGGTGTATTTAACAGATTAATAAATGGGCTTGTTTGGTTGCATTTAGTATCTGCTGAGAAAAAAAAAAAATCTTCAGGAAATTGCTAGAAATATCTAAGTATTTGCACACCCATTATATACAGTACATGGTGCTGTTGTAACTAGTGCATAGTGATTACTTAGATAAACTGGAAAAAAATTAGCTATTCCCTTAGAAAATGTAAGCGCATTTCATTTATCAAACGAAAACTTACAGCTTGAGGCAGGATAAACCCAAAAGAATACTAATAAAACAAAAATAATGAAGTGATTTATTTCAACTGTATGTCTCAAGGGCTGTTGATATTTTATTTCTAAGGTTTTAGATTATATTAAAATAGATTTATACATTTTTGTATACAGAATCATGTTTAACTGCTTGATGATCAATGCCTTTTGATAAACACAAATATCCCAAGCACACTTAATGGGTTGTGATTGTTTTGAGTGAACCAAATGTTGAGATTAGGAACTAGGATGGGGATTCAAATAAAAAGGGGGAAAATGATGTCACTATTGTAAGCTTTGATGGACAATGCATGTCTGGAACACAATTATGAGGTGTGGTGTGATTTAATAATAACGTCATTTCATATAAATGCAGTCCTTGTTCACAATGAATTCATGTTAGGTTTGAGTTAAATATGAATTAGTGGAGAATGAGTTGCATGCTTGCCTGCCAGACTTGTTTTGCATTGCATGCACTGCATCATTTCCACAGCAGACCTTTACAACAGACTACCCCATTGGCCCACAACGATAAACATTTTACCGTCAGACCACAGCAACCTGTGGAATCCATTTTCAAGTTATTTTTAAAAAGCAGCTGTTCCTGTATCTTTTGCTATTCACCTGGATTCTCGTGAATAAAAGCAACTGTAACAATGTAATTGTGGAACTGTTCACGTAGTTCAAATGACATGTACTTGTTGCTATGTAAAGTATGCAGAGGAATGTAGTGTTAACAAAAGATACCAGGTCACTAAAACAGTGGTTGTTATTCATAGCAGCATGTGATACAGCAAACTCATTACCGGAATGACAAAAAGTGCCATTCTCCAGTAGAACACATTTCTTTTCTCAAATCAGCCAGAGAACTGGACAGAGGGACTTTATAATCTAAGTAGCTGAGATTGTGCAGAGGACCCAGTAATACTCGTGTGGGTGCTCACACTCGTATAATATCACCAGAAGTGGACAGGGCAAAAACCAGAAGTACCATAAAATACTTTTCTGGCACTGATCATTCAGAAAGTGACAGAAAGTGACCAAGCAGTTTATTTAACAATGGCTTTGGTTGTGTCCTTCTTGTGCAATCTACCTGTAAAATCTAGTCTCTTCACTCATGGATTTGCTCTCTATACTTGAGTATGAATCATCACTACCCAATTCTGAGGAGGAGTTGATTTAGTATTTTTAATAAATGACTCATAATGGATATTTGTATGATATGCATACTCAGCATACCCCTACTTAAAAAAAATCTGCAAATATTTGTAGACAAGCTTGTTTCAGTGCGGACTGCATTTTTGCGTTCAAGAAACAGCATGCCATTGCTTCATGTTTAACTAGTAGTAATTACAATCATATACAGGTATGCTTTGAAAACATTATGAACTGGATAGAAACACACTGATGGATGTTTGACACTGTGGTCCTTCATGTGTTGGTGTTTATAAATTTGAAGAATTTTTTTAGATCTTTTTTTCCATTTATTAAGGAAACATTACTTTTGGTAAATTTTTTCTTTCATCTGTCAGAACGTACTCATACATTGTGCATTTTCCCTGTGGTCTGCAATACTAATAACTAGGCCCAGGTAGATGATTCATTTTCAGAAGGCGAGAATGAAGGCAGATTAAATTGAACAACAAAGTACCCCTGAAGAATACCAAGTCTATAAGAAAAGATGCAGAATTGAAAATTCCTAGCTTCATAACAAACAACAACTGTATGACATGTAACGTAGTTACGTGTTCAGGGATGACATTCACATACTGTACATGTGTGTGCCAGCTTTTTAGATAACAAAGTAAGATCTGAACCCTGTGACTCGCCATATATTACACTCTTAAAGATATATACACATTATAATGTGTAATTAGTGGCAAGTGAACACCTTGATGAATCTTAATAAATAATTTTCTAATTCTTGTTGATAGACACTCCCCCACTCCCATCCCCTCACATAACTAAACACAGTCATCCATCACTTATTCATATATTCTGAGGTAAAACTAAAACAACTGAAACCAAGAATACAAATCGTTTCATCATTACTTACAGTAGTAGGGTGGCAAACATATTTTTAGATTTCAACAAACAAAACCCAAAATAGATTATTGTCAATAGTTTTTACTTAACTTAAACACATCTAAAATTAAAATAACAAAAAAATGGACTACATTTCCTGTCCGGTGGCCATCTTGGATTTAAGTCTACTTACTTTTAGCTTTCAGAATTAAGAAAAACAAAAGATTTGTCACTAAAATATTAAAACATTTCAAAGGGACAATTCACTCCAAGCTAGATTGTGATTGAATTTGAAAGATCTTTTTATTATTATTATTATTACGCTAAAGCCTGCCCCCAAAAACACATCTGTCACTCTGCCAAGACTGTCAGGAGGGTGTGGCATCAATGCTACTGCCCAGTAGCGGAGCCAAAGGGGAGGCAGAGGGGGCGGTCGCCACCCCTGGCCCCAAATATGAAGGTTGGCGGGCCCTTCGAGTGGGGCTCAGCACATACTCGTACATTTCAATTAAGTTTCTATTAATAAAGGTTGTAAACAAACTTAAACAAGAATAAAGATAAACGCTTGCTAACTTACTGTACAAAATTCAAGTTTATTGTGAAACTACACTACAATCACTCCTTCATCTGTCACTTTACAACATCGTCCTTGCTTGAAACAAACTTGTTGTTTACATTATGTATCACGTGCACCGCCCACTGTGGAACCCTTTTGTCGCACTTCCTCTACGTATGTCAGAAGACCGCATGACTACAACCGTTAAAAATGAACCAGCTTAAAAGGTGTAAATCCGGTGCCAAAAAGCACAGAGAGAAGAAGCAAAAAAGTTAATTTCTACAGCCTCCTCGTGTACTCCACTCACAAGCTTTTTTGTAAAAAAATCAAAGACACCACCGGCTGACGATGATGGGCTCGATGTCAGCAATATGTTTCCAAACGAGGCCCAGGCTTCAATGAGTGGATCTGCTACAGTGGTTTTGAACGAGCCTCATCCTCATAATCAGATACGCCTGCTCCTGTAAGTGATTCAGATAACTCTGATACTGACTGTGAGGACACATTGCACTTGCACGATAGTAAATCAGATGAGGAGGACGTGGTATTTGAACTTAATACGCAGGAACCGTATCTGACAGATCCCTGCCTTTTTAAAGATCAGCCTCTGACGCCTGCCACAGTGCGTGCGCTTATCGAATTTGGCCCATGCCAGCCTGGCCTTAAAGACAGCTATTCAGACTTTCTTTATGACAGTGATCATCGACGATTTACTGTTTCTTGGTACAAGCGTCAGGCAAATGGCACTTGCAACGTAGACAGACACTGGCTCATTTACTCGACAAAGTCAGGCCGCCTAAATTGCTTCTGTTGCTGGCTTTTTGCCGACAGAAAAAGTGTACACTATTCTGATAAGTGGGCAGATCCTAATCTTGGATTTTCAAAATTTCGAAAGGGTACAGAAAAGATAGAAAAGCATGAACAATCTTTAATCCATCGCGAAGCTGAAAAAACATTTCTCATGACCAAGTATCGGATTAAAAACGACAACACTGTAATTGCAGGACTGGTGAAAGCCGAAAGAGAGCGTATATCGAAGAATCGCCAGATACTAAAAAGGCTTGTGGATGCTACACTATTCTTAGCCAAGCAGGGTTTGGCATTTAGAGGCCACAGAGAATATGCTGGATTGGGGGCTCCGGGTACTAACGAGGGCAATTTTCTTGAACTTTTAAACTGCTGTCGAAATACGACTCTCTCTTGGACCAGCATTTAAAGGTTTCCAACCGAAACCTAACGTATCTAAGCCACCACACACAGAATGAGTTAATATCGTGTCTTGCACAGGAAACTTTAAAAGTAATAACTGAAGAAGTCAAACTTGCACGTTTTTTTTTCAGTAATTGTGGATTCTACTGTTGATATTGCCAGAGTGGACCAATTTTCTTTATCGTTGAGGTATGTTACTAAAACTGGACACAGCAGTGAACACTTCATAAAATTCGACGAGCTTACCAGCAGCTGTGCTGAGGCTTTTTATAACTTACTGGTAAACATACTAACTCACGAACTTGGGCTTAATGTTAACTTCGTGCGTGGGCAAGCTTACAATGGAGCTAGCACAATGTCTGGACACATTTCAGGACTCCAAGCAAGAGTAAAGGAAGGTTGCAGCTCAAAGGCAATGTACGTTCACTGCTGTGCACACAACTTGAATTTGATTTTAATTGATGCACTCTCCGCTTCCACCAGCGCTAAACTTTTTTACGGGACTCTAGAAACGCTTTACTCATTTCTGACATCAAGTCTTCCAAGATGTAGAATTTTAGAAGAAGAACAAGATAAAATGTTGAACGGTACTGTTCTTACGCTAAAAAGGCTGTCTGATACAAGGTGGGCATCAAGAAAACGTGCTACTGAGGCAGTGCTGCAAAGTATGCCAGCAATTACTGAAGCTCTTCACAGAATTGTGAGTGGAGAGCTCAAAGGGACTGCACCAAAAGTAGCTGCTGAGGCTCAGGGTTTATTGTCAACATTGGATACTTTTGAATTCAAGTTGATGTTAACTTTTTGGAACATTATCATGAAAAAAACATTTGCCCTATCAAATTACCTTCAACAAGAATCAATTGACCTGAATACAGCCCTTGAGCTTATTAATACCTGTGCTACAGAGATAAAAAAAACATACGCTCAGAAAAAGCCTTTGATGAGTTGGAGATATCTGCGAAAGACTTGGCTACAGAGTGTAACACAACCACACTGTACAAGGAGCAAAGAGCACGTAAAAAGAGAAAATATTTTGATGAACTGGCTTCAGGAGAATCTATTACGGACAACAGACAACGTTTCAAAGTTGATACGTTTTACTGTGCGCTAGACATCATTTCAAATCAGTTTGAAGAAAGGTTTTCAGACTTCAGAGCGACCACAGAGGAATTCCTGGTGCTCAATTCAAAACATTGTTTTACATCAACTCAGTAGAAAGGGTTAATAATTTGGCACATTTTAACAGTGAGGATTTAGTGGCGAATGACGTGGCTGATGAATACTCATCTTTTATAGGGATTTATAAGGATCTCTTTGCAGGTCAGGGTGATGCGGGCCTTTCAACTAATGAGGTTCTTCCTTTCCTAATTGCTAATGACATGCAACGTGCATTTCCCAACTTGTGCATTTTGTATCAGATTTATTTAACTATACCTGTAAGCACCGCTCAAGCAGAAAGAAGCTTTAGCCAACTCATTAAGAACTACTTGCACTCTTCAATACATGAAGACAGACTTTCTGCTTTAGCACTTTTGTACATTGAGAGAGCAACAGCTGAAAATCTTGACTATGGGAATGTCATAAACAAATTCGCTTGTATGAAACAACGAAAAAAGGCCCTTTAGTTGTTGACATACAGACTTGTATTTTCTTTTTTTAAATATTATTCTGCATTTTTTTGTGAATATTTTTCTCTATGGATAATTTATTTGTGGACAATAAACTGAACTCATTTCGCGTGCCTACAATATGTCAGAGAGGGGAGTTGAGAACTAAAGAGCTGGAAAACATCAACCAAAAGGTGTGGTGAGTTATTTGTTCATTTTACTGTTACTCTCATCTTTGTTGTAAAAGAAATACCATGACAACGTGTGACACGTTGGGTTTTAGTTTGCTACCATAATGGCACAATATTATGCACATCGGTATTTAACTATACATAAATTCAGTTATTGTGGATTTCCCTCCATGTAAACCAGCAAATTAAACAACTCTTATCAATGGGGCCCCTAGAGTAAGACTTGCCCCCCCTGGCATGAAAAGCTAGCTCCGCCCCTGCTACTGCCATTGTCTCAGAGAGCAGAGAACGAGTTAAACTTCGACAAACCTGAATGTGCATCACTTAATCCAACCCAAATATCTTCCAAACCCCACCTGATAGGATAATAGTTCAAAGAGGTATATCTTCCGGACACATATCATTAACCAATTATATAATTTTTGAGAGTTTGGAATTTGTTTTTTGTTTTCGAAATACAGGCCCATAAAATTGAAACTATTTTTTTGTAATGCTCCGACTGTCAGAATAATGTGAAAACAGGAATTCAGAAAGATTAAATGGTATTGAGTTTATTTTTAAAGCAGTTTGTATGTGTTTTATAATGAAGTCAGTGTGGTTTTGTTTGAAAATAGGTAAACCTTATGTTGGACCTGGTCCGACATTTAAATTTTCCCTTTCTGGTCCAATGTCGGACCCTGTCCAACATCATAAAAAAGATGCAAAAAACAGGCCTCTAGTTGTTTTTTCTAAAATAAACTGCGCATGTGAAAATAAATTGGACCTGCCGCGCCTGACACGCGCTGAATAAATGGACCGCTAAGGGTTAAAATGACAGGTTGTATTGTTTTTTGCGATATGCAGTGACTTTAGAGCTCTGTAAACTTCTCAAACATACTTATATATTTTATGACAGACATGTAGTAGAAAAGAAAGTTGTTTAAAAACATATATTTATTTATCAATTGATGATTACTGGGATAATCTTACATCGATTTCAAAACTGCTACATTCATGATTCGCACACACTGTCCTTCTCATAGGTGATGACAAGATCACACCCTGTTCGGCCCACTCTACTTTAGACAGACACATTGATAACAGAGCCCTATATATATAGACTGGGTTTTTGCCATGGTATATAAAACCTTTTACACAATTAATTCCACTCCAGCTTTGAAGGAGCTAAAAGTAATTTCCTTTTCATTGCTGTTTGGGTCCATGGCTACCTAGTTTCTGCTGGTCAGATGTGTTTCCATCAGACACACCATGGTACTAATTTGCCCTCTCAGAGAGGCCAGGAGGAGTGGTTGGAGATAGAACTTATCCAGTTGATAAAATTAGTTTACAAATGACATCTGATAGAATAACACTTTATAGCAGCCATCAACCTTGTAAATGCAAAAGCAATGGAAAAAAATGTCAAGGACATTTCAAAAGAAAACTAAACCCAGTTAAATCCCCACAAAAGTATATTGACAAAAGCTCTAGGGGTTCTAACAAGACTTCCTTAAACTTGTTTAAAATCGAACTGTTGGCGAGGATGCTTCCAGATGATATGTTTTACCCTGGTGTCAGATATAAAATGGATGGCATTCCTTTGTAGCTATCCGTGTGCGTTTTACTGTTTAGCATACTGATGGAAAGGAATCAAACACATTTTGTTTTGATGTGGGTTTAAAATGATACCATTCAGACTACACATTAAAGTTACTAAAAGGATAGCTCTGTGCACATTATTAGGAAATTCAGAATTTACCACCTGCATTGGTTTAATTCACCCATTGCAGATGGAGGTACAGCTATTGGATAACAGTCCAAATGGCATTTTATAAGTAAAACACTGGTGTTTACATTTTCAAACACAGTCAAAGCTTTTGTTTACTTCAGATTTCTTGGAAATATGTTTACTTCCGTAGGCTGTATTTCCTTTGAAAACATAAAAGAGGCTGACCACTTGTAGGTATAATGCCGTGGAGCACGTTGTTAATCAACATCTCCTAATTGCACTGATCACTGTGCATGTAACCTAGCTAATCTGGAAAATGATCACCTTGGCAAATTGCAGCTCATAAAATTTGAAATTTCAAGCACCGCTTTATCCATGACTCCACGGTTTCATTTTAAACAATACTTTACCTTTTGTGCTTTAACATTATACGTTTGTGAATAAATCCCTGTTAGAAATGCTGCTGGGCAAAACCATCAATACCAAAACTTTGTTCCCAGCTGATAAAGTCATTATCCAAGTCTGGGCTAATTTGCCTGTCAGACATCCTGATAAATTATATTAAATTCTGCAGAGTACACCAGCTAAACTTGAAGGATATGTGATATCAGTACAATATTAACTAAGGGGACGCTAAAGCAAGATATAAATGTTGTAAAAATGTAATTTGTCTTGGGCTTATTTTTTTCTCCAGTCTCCATTTTTAAGATTAAAAATGCCCTTATTCCCTTATTTGACTGGCTTTAATTGTGTCAGTTTGAGACTTCAACATTGAAATCAATAGTATGTACATGCAGCTACAATCTGCTGAAACATTCTGGTATCCTTATAAATGTTAAAACTGTCAAAAAGAGTTGAGTAGTGCCAGGCTTTATTTATCTCCACATCCCAGGACATGTTTTAAATGATGCTAGAAGGAAATAACTGAGTAAAGCTTCAGAGAATATTCAAGCCTATTTTTGCATCTTTTAACATCTACTAAATGCATGCTTTATGAAATGGCTAACAATATTCCTCACTTAAGTACTGTAGTACCTCAAGTTGATTGATTTCTCATGGCATTTGCAGGGCATAGTAAATGTAGCCATTATGTACCAGATAAAAATCATATTGAATGTTATGTTCAGATATCCAGAAGTTCAGTGAAGGGGTTTGTACAACAACGCTGGGAAAACCAAGACAATAATTAATCTCACTTTTGGCATGAATCCCCCTGATTCCCACACAATCTATTTTCATAATTAACTATTTTATTGTAACATTATCCTCGGCTTCAGACCCAGTCTCACATCCTAACAACCCCCAAAAATGTCAATATAGTACAGTTATGAAATCTACTGTAATGCAAGCATCATCATTCTCACATATTGTAATCCATATCTCTGTATATCTACTGTTAACATTGACCAGAGCCCAATCTGCATAACTTAAAATGGCAGTGGAGATCTATGAAGATGAGTTTGAATAGTAAATATGCACTTAATAAGAGTCATTGCAAGCGCTACATAATGGATACCATAGCTATACATGGTGATGTATACTGTATTTCTGATAAAATATATCACAAATATAGTATATTACATTTTCACATAATTTTTATTCTGACCTCGTTATTTAGAAGCACTGCAGGCTTTGTTTTCTCCAAATGTAATAAGTGAAAGCAATATCCCACTAGAATTAGTCATTTAAAAAAAAACACTAACGACAACCAAATATTTGTTCATGCAACACATATACTCTAACAAACATATTCTCCAGGGTTTATATCTCATTTGGTTCTGATGGAATTTCTGTTAAATAATACTGCTCTGTTTTTATTTTAAAATCAATTTTTGTCAATCCACTTTTAAATGATGGGTCGTGTTTTCTTACAATGCCTTTGTTCATAGGATTCATTTTTCGTAATCCAGGGAACAAATGTTACAGTAAGTGCTGCATCCACAGCAGGTAAAGACATGGAACTATCACTGAGCTAGCAGTTATTGACCTCCAATTAAAACATGAAAGAGACACAAAGGAGTTTAATGTGCCAGGCCTTTAGCTGAAGTAACTAGATGCAGTATCTCAGCTAATGAGAACAAGAGGTCTTGATTTGTGTTGGCCCCTAGGGTTAATTACTATTGGGCTACTACATGAATCAAAAACAAACTTTTCCTTATGACTCAATAACCCAAAGGTGAATCTGTGCCATGGAGAATGCAGAATGTGAAGTATTAAATTAGTGGCTCATGATTGCTCAGGGAAATGAGAAGTCATTTGCATGTAATCTTAATTATTTAGAAAGAGATCATAATGTAGTTGTAGGTTAATTGTTTAATGTAGAGCATATTCAAAATAATGGACATTCATGTTTGGTATACAGTAGCTAGCATGGCTTCTAAAGAAGAAATCCTCTTTAGAGGATATTTATACAAAAACTACGGGATTATGCTTGATTTAATAAAGCCCTGCCAAGGCCCTGGGGCCATGTCACTGAGGGGTTTACTCAGCATACAGAACACACATCTGGACTACAGGGGATATCAATCACTCCTGATGCCAAATGTTGGACAGCATTAATTTAACCTGGCTATTAGTATGTTCAACCCTTTGAAGAAGTGCCAGTACTGTTGGGTTCTGGTAGTAAATTAGTAGATTTGACATCCAGACTGATTGGGAGCAGTAGTCCAGACTACCCCATCAGTCAAGGGGTAACTTGTTTTCAGACTAATCCTTTAGTTACATGTGCTTATGTGACCATATTGATATAGCATTACGCTTTTATTAATAGCTGTGCATTGTTGTTTCTAACAATGTATACAGCAGCAATTATTTAGAAAGGATCCTTACACTAAAGTCTAACTAAGATCAAGATTAAAAAAGAGGTTAGGTATATGGGCTGCTGACCTGCCCTGTAACATCAAAATGTAATTATACCTGTGAAAAGAATAAACATATATACTGTGACTGTGAAGCATGGCCTTCATCCTTAGGAACACTATCATGATGGTTAATCTATCAGGATTACTATTTAGAAGTATTTTTTCCTGACCTCACTCTGTAAAACACTGTACTGCATATTAAACAGAGGAAAGCTGCATTCCTTGGTTGCTATGCAAGAAAGACAAGGATAAAGCACCTATCATCCATTGACAGGCAAATCATTCAGGAATAATCATGATGATTAATGTTTTCTAGTCCCCTTGGAAGTAATTGTCCTTTAAAAACAATGTCCATTGTTTCCAGTATTTGTCCGTCTTTCAAAAAATAAATGGTATCAAGCATAAAACCTCCATAATCATTGCTATTGTAAGATATCCGTTATTATGGGTATTTTTAAGACTGCATTTGCAAAAGCTAGTATTTATTTTTCAAAGCTTGCTGTAAAGCCATCATAAAATGGTGTGGTACACCCACTCCTGTGCTTTTTTAATGGCCCCTGCAGTTTTCCATATTGTATTATTATTATTAAAGCCCATTGTTCAGTAAACTGTATCTACATATAAATTTCAATCACAATATACAAGAACAAGTAGCCAACTATCACTATGAAAGACTAATGCTTGAGCATAGTGATTATAATCACTATGTGGAAAAATCTGAATTTCGTTTAGACCCCACTCATTGGCTGAATTCAAGATTAAATGTGGAAAGGTCAATATTAATCCCTATGGCAGAATCTAAGGTGAAATTGATCAGTACATAAGTACAAAGCAAAGACACACCTCAGAGGCTGTACTGAAGAGTATTCAATGAGGCAGATATGTCACCAAACCTGACTATGAAGTGTCTTTGATGTTTACTAACAGGGAAGCCTCTGAGGCAGAATGTCAATGCACAATCGAGAGTCTGTTTAATTGCAGTCTTATATTTTTTTTAGACCTTTTGTTCTAATGAGGGGGATATTGATTACATTGGGAGTGTGTATTTCATGTACTGATTTCCTATAATAAGACCTTCATAGTCTGCCAGTAAGACCATATGTCTTTCTAAGCTTATAATGCACTCTTATACCAGCTACATCACAAAAAATCCAGATGCAAGGCATCTAAAGGTTTATTCATCATAGCCTGCTTTGAATATGTAAATAGAACATCAGTATTTTTCCCTTGCAGACACTAATTTAGTAAATGCCCAAAACTTCAGAAGACCTTGCCAATTACAAGTCATGTAGTACTGTATTATTCAAAGCGTTAAAAGTTGAAAAACATTATTTGATTATTTTGATACTGTGCCCTATTAATATGATAGATCATTAGATTGTTCCTAAGCTTGCAGATCATAGTAATGCCAATCACAACCTGTATGATTCTTGTTGGATTATCATTCAGTTATCACAAAATATTGGTCGTTTTTTAGTTTAAAATTCATAAATAATCATTTATAAATATTAGGTTAGATTAGTTGCATATTAACAACAATGGATACTAGTTTACTACAATATCTTGTTAATAATACACTACTTGTGCGACTAATTTAAATTGTTATGGAATGTTTGATTATGAAGTACAATATAATGCTTTAGTTACAGTCACTGTAAGTTTCATAATACTCTATCTGTGTTTAATATAGACAAATAGTCTAATATTGTTTATTACAGAGCAAATATGTTATTTTGTGATTCCAATGTTGCTTATCATATTTAGCATTTCATCATGTGGGGCATTTGGACAAATACAACCAAATTTAGTATGGGTTAGAGATTCGGCCCTGTGCACATGCTTACATGTATTTGTAACACAAGACTCTGGTTATAGGTTGTCTTGTTTCTTGTGAATATAAGAAATCAACATACATACAAAGAACACACATATATGTAAACTGTTGTTACCTAAAAGAAGCCATAGACTGAAGTGAGGACTACATTATTATGAAGTCAAGGATGAAGTACAGTGCACTCAGCAGTACCTACGTAGTTGTGGTTAGACTAAGTGTTTCAGTCTCAAAAGCCGAGATCAATAACCTTTTAGTACTAACGTCAGCACAAAAACATTACATTTGTAACGTAAAGATGCAAGTATTGAATAGATTGCAGAGAGCAAATAGGGGATCAACCCTAAACGTGCTGTGTGGTACTGCCTATATCTTATATACATTTAAAAGCAAGGCTGAGGAAGTAAAGGTCTCTTGTGTGTAGAAAAAGGCCAAGGCCACTACTGAGGAAGAATAAGCTTTGAGTGACATTCTTTTCATGGTCTACTGGACATGTCAACAAGATAATACCACTAGTTAAAAACCAAGGTCAGCCAACCCCAGATACAACGTGGTAATTCTGATCATCTATGCATGTTGTTATCTCTGGAGAACGTGGCCACTGTGGCTATACTCTCCAAAGGGAAAGCATTTCTGCATTCTCCAGCATGTCTGTGAATTCCAACATATACAGCACTGACAAACTCATGGATGTCAAGTCTCAGGGTTTACCCGTGCAACTCCTGTTTTTTCACAATTTTGAGAGTCTCACGGCCGTGCAATGGATTCTCACGTTTGTGCATAAGTTTGTTATTGTTTGCGAGGCTGCAAAACCCTTTAAACATGACACAGCGGTAAACCCAATACAACTTTCCAAGCGTATTACTAGTATTTCATTTTGAGTGGAAGGGGGAGGGGGGTGTCACCATGAAGAGATGTACGTTGCCATTCTATATTCCTGTAGCTGCTACGCAAACTCCTCCCTTACTCCAAAGATAGAATTGTCTCAAACTGACAGTTTGTCTGCGCAAGCCTTCTGTGTTTCTGTATACAACACGTCATTACTCTGAGAGAGTCAAAGGAGAGGCTGTCAGACTGTCACTGTCTCGTTGATGCAGAAATTACCACCGAAATAAAAGAGAAATGGACATCAATGAGAATTTAATTATTAAAATTGAAAAATATAACGTTCTTTATGATCCCAGTGTCAATGGTTTTAAAGACAATAAAAAGAAAGATGCCATATGGTAAGAAATAGCAGAACAATTGGAAATTGATGGTATGTCTATCTCTCTTTATTTCACCTTAATTTTAGTCATAGTGAAGGGGAGCGCCACACAGGGCAGATGACACACCAGTGAGTTTCGCTCAAGGAACAGAATGATTCTACCATACTTTTAGGCAGCTCACCACTGGGTTTGTTTTGACATCTATGCTGCATTTTGATTTATGGAGAAGAGCAACAAAAAAGAAAAAAAAGCCAGAAAATGCAGCTGTGCATGTTATTTCTAACCATGTGCTGATAAAAGCATTTATGCAGCATGAACTATTGAATAGAGAATATTAAAAAGCATGTCAGCCTACATAGCAATCATAATACACAATTAATCAGAGGAAAATAAATCAGGGTTAGGTGTGTGATGATGTTTCAAATATTCATACCTGTAAAACCGTGAAGGAAGATGGAGGGTGGAAAAACTGGCCTCCCGACAGAGGGAGGCGCTAGGCTGACTGACAGATGTGACCGCCACAAGATGGCACATACAGTAGGTAGAGGCCATCTTGGGAAGGTTGGCTATACAGGTGTACTGAGTTTATGGCTAGTTAATAGGAGGCTGTGTGGTCCAGTGGTTAAAGAAACAGGCTTGTAACCAAGAGGTCCCCGGTTCACATCCCATCTCAACCACTGACTCATTGTGTGACCCTGAGCAAGTCACTTAACCTCCTTGTGCTCCGTCTTTCAGGTGAGACGTAGTTGTAAGTGACTCTGCAGCTGATGCATAGTTCACACACCCTAGACTCTGTAAGTCGCCTTGGATAAAGGCGCCTGCTAAATAAACAAATAATAATAATAATAATAATAATAATAATAATAATAATAATAATAATAATAATAAAGTTTCAGCAACAGCTGATGGAGTAGTGACTGTCTGTAGCGGATTAATGGGGTGGGGCTTGGTACATATAAGGGAACTGTGCAGTTGAGTCTGTTGTTTCGGTAGGGGAGAGTTTGGAGCAGGAGCGAGTGATACAAGGAAAAAAGTAAACAAACAATGGAGGTGTTGACTATTGCGGATTGCCTTTCTCAGGAGGCCTAAACGTTGCCAAGGACACGAGAACCAAGGGGGTTTAGGGAATGGACACGGACAGAAACCAACACTGAACAGGCAAGGAAAGGACAGCAAGAGACTGCAGGGCAGTATTGTAAATACCTGTGTGCACTGTGTCACTTTAACCACTTGTATTCACCACTGTACTGTAAATACGTGGGCAGGCACTATAGAAGACTTGTGTTGCACTGAACTCCCAGAACTGTGTTATTATTATTGTTACACTCCTCACACCCCATCACAATACATTTTTTTTGCTTCATTTGCATACTATTAAGGTAGAATACATTCTTCTTTTACACAAGTAATGTCTGAAACTTAACAAGGTTCATTCATTTCCTTTATTTGTCAATTAATACAAGCTCAGTGCTTATTTAAATATGATTATTGCATATTAGGTTCTAAGTATAAATGCAAATGTGGCACAATTAATTGTAACCCACTCAATCATATCTGTAGACCCCTATTCACAAAGCCTTAACTCATGGGATATTTAAAGACTGTTTTTTCAAAGTTAGTCTTATGAATAAAAGTGTTGTGACTGTTGTGACTTTTGTTGACTCAAAACTTATAAACCCATGAAATCTCACAAACAAAAGAGAATGACAAAATAAACTTAATTACAATTCAGCACTCAAATTGAACATTTTTAAATATTATAAAAATCCCACATCCAGGAAATCTAATGATCGTCCAGAACATAAGAACATAAGAACATTTGTGAACAAGAGGAGTCCATTTGGCCCATCTAAGTTTGTCCGGTTCAAAGTAGCTGATTAATCTCAAGATTTTGTCAAGTTAGGTCTTAAAAAAGCCAAGTGATTCTGCTTCAACAACATGACTAGGTAGCCCATTCCATACCATCACCACTTTCTGTGTGAAGAAGTGTCTCCTTCCTTCTGCCCTAAGTCTATATCCACTTAATTTCCAACTGTGTCCTGTGGTCCTGGTTTCTCCACTGCTATAAAAGTATTGGTTAGGGTTAACAATGTCAACTCTTTTTAAGATTTTAAAGACTATAGCCCTGCAGGAGCCTACTGAGTAAATGGCCCCAGCTAGAGGTTTCCCTTCTTACAAGTATTCTCTGCTTCCTGTTATGTTTTAACCAGCTATGTATCTATTTGCATGTACTACCTTGTATTCCCATGGATTGCAGCTTTAAGATTAATATTTTATGCAGCAGTCCAACTATATGATGTCATAGGCTTTTGTGTGTCCATCCTTGCAGTGACTTCTTCAAAGGAGTCTCCAAGCGGTATGTCAGGAATGCCCTTTTCTGAATCCATGTTGGTTGTCACCTATGATGCCATTGCTATATAGATACTCCTGTAGTTTTCTTCTTACAGCTGATTCCATGATGTTACGTGTTATGGAGGTGAGGATGATGGGTCTGTAGTTTCCTGGTTCTGCCTTATCTCCTTTTTTTAAATACAGGGAGTACATATTGATTTGTTAAAATTCACTGCCAGCAGCATAGCAATAACCTTCACTGTTTCTTTAAACACTTCTGTTTATATGCCATCTGGACCAGAGGATTTGATAGTCTTGATAGCCCCCAGTCGTCTTTGTACTTCGGTTTATCCTAAACGTGTCTCGGATTGTTTGAGGACTATCTGTGTCAGGGGGCATGTTGTTGACATTTGTGCTGGTGAAAACTTGTACAAAGTAATCATTTAAAACTTTGGTACGTTTATTGGGATACTTATCTGCCTACTACATATTCTCTATCTCACATGAATATAGATTGATAAAGGAACTCTTTGTATAGGGGTGTCTCTATGAGATTGTGGTGAATGCAATAGGGTTCTTCTACTACAGCATCTGTTTCTGACAACTTATTGTTTCATAGCTATCTGTAAATGCTACTTGTAAATGCAGATTACAATATTGTTCCAACAAGTAATCTTGTTCTAACTAATAGACAACCATACTGGGCTGCATTTAAACATGTTCTAGGTTATCTATAAAATCCTGTTCTGCACAGGATTTGGATAGGATTTTATCTGTTCGTTTACTGAACATATCATCAATCTGTGAATGTACAACAGCATGAAAGGAAAGGGGTTATATCTGATATGGAGATATTTAGCAACATTGTAAATAAGTACCAAGATAAATATGAAAACTACTGTACCTATTGTTATACAAAAAGGTTAGACTGAATCCATCATTAAGCTGAAATGATCTTGGCAAATTATCAAGGCAGGCATTTGTACAGATTACTGACCTTACTTAATGAAGACCTTCAACAGCAGGTGTGTCCTCCATGACTTCTCATGCATTCACTTGATGGGATTTAAATATGCATTATGTGTTACAGTAAAAAGATCATTTAAAGTTTCAGTGAGACTCGAATAATTATTCTAATCTCTCCAAGGGTTTTTTTTCAATTATGAAGCTGCTTAGTAACCTTTCCTTTCTACTCTGTACTGTAACGTTGACTAAATATATATGAAATTTGTTTGGTCAAAGGTTTGATAAGGTTTAAAGTCAAAACATACTGTACTGGCACTGTAGAGAATATTTGAAAAACTGCATAGAATAACTACCCTCACATTGAATACTGAAATAACTTTCAATCTCTCTATATTCTTAAAGCTTCCATGACATCTAAGTAGTTGAAAACACTGTACAATAATCAGTTTACCAGTACTTGGCATTCAAAAATGTAATGTAAACAAAATACATGTTTACTTTAATATGTACAGTACATCTGAACACTTAACATTTCACTTAACCAATGCAAGGTCCAAGTCGTTCAGGGATCTAACTGAAAATATAACTTTTTAGTCTCTAGCTATTAAACATTTTGTGGCTGGACGGTTGTGTTATATGTTACTTAAAGTTTACATCTCCCAAAAACCACACATCACTCTTCAGACCCTTCCTAAATGAATAGCTGCATCAGCCTGTTAAGAAGGATTTATCTTGCATCAACAAAATATCTTTCAGAATATACACTAGAAATAAAACTAGTACTTAAAAATGGCTTATATTTGCTGTTAATTCTGCTTAATCACTCACATTACATTTTTATTTGTTTTATTTGTTTTAACAAAGAACTAAAATTTATAAAAAATAAAAAAAGTAGGCTGTATTATTGCACCAGGTTTCTGATAATGCCACGATATGTTACTTTTTGGTTTGCCAAGGGGGGGGGGGGGGGGGGGGGGGGGGGTGTGTGAGATGAACTCATTTCTGACACAAAATAAGGAGTCAGAGCAGCATTCATTTTAAATGTCGCTATCAAGAAATACAACTGCAACAATCAATAGGTAACCAACAAATACCAACAAAATAAATCCAATATGATTCAATCTTGTCATCCTTGCAATTGAACTAACAGTAGTGCAGTTCATATCAAGACACAATTAAAGCACATTTAAATAAATCCAACCAATACAATCATCTTTTATAGGACAGTAGGTGGGAGATTGATTATTTTACATCCATAGTAAATTCAAAGGATAGAAGTTCAACAGCACGGCTGAACAGTGTTCATACCTATTTGTGATATAACATACAGTATAACAGAAAATGTAGCCTCATTCCATCAACGAGGTATATCTCAATAGCGGCACATCTAAATACTGCCCTGCTTTAACTGTACTGTATATTAGTAAATCCTGTAGCTTTTTTTGACCACCGTATACTTTATATGCAAAGAAGGGCAGTGGATGAAGGTCATTAAAGATTAGGTTTATATATTTTTTATATTGAGGCAGTATTAAGATCCCCTGCTGTTTAGATTATTATAATAGACCCAATGGGTTTCCAGGGCAGACATCTACTTAGGCTTTTACTTTACTTTGCCCTTTAGCACAGGAACTGCTATCCTCACCTGGGTGTTGAGCTCTATTTAGGTGTGTGGATATGGTATTAAAAGTCCTGAATCACCCCCAAAGTCTTTGGAGGTAGACACAACATAAAAGAGGGTTGGTTAATGTATTTAACAGTAAATCTCTTTCTCGTGCATCTTTACTACCATTAAGTGCCATCAAAGCCCAAGATCATTTTCATTGCATAAAGTAGCTTAGTATGGAATGGATCATTATCGAGAGCATCATTATCATCTTACAAACATGTTTTATTCCACAATGTAATTTACAGTGTCAATCTTTTATAAAAAGACTCCCCAGGTTTCTTGAGCTGCTGTGTTTTTTTTGTGTTTGTTTGTTTTGTTTTTTTGTTAGGTGAAATTAAACATTATAAATTAATTCTGGTGATTTTTGTTCAAAAGTTATATTTGGTAAATGATTATCTAAAAAAGTTTTATTTTGGGGTTCCCGAGCGGTGCATCTGGTAGAGGCACTCCAAGTGGAGTGCAGGATGCATCCTATAGCCTGGAGGTCGCCGGTTCAAGTCCAGGCTATTCTATTGCCAACCGTAGATGGGAGCTCCCAGGGGGCAGCGCACAATTGGCCGAGCGCCGCCCGGGGGGTGGGGGAGGGCTCAGGTCAGCCAGGGTGTCCTTGGCCAGGCACCAAAGTATTGTACTTCTTAGTTTTACACAACAAGTAAGAATAACCACTTTAAATAAACTGTCACTAGTGTTGACTTTAACAGCAGGAAGCATTTTGTTTGTACTCACTGGAATGAGTCCAATCCACTTCAAAGTAAATTAAAAATGCATTTTGTTACACAACATGATAGAATAGCAGTGCACTTTGCATAATGTAATGCTAAAACAAATATGTGTAAATTAATAGTAGAACAATTACAGTTGTAAAACACAACTGGGTACTAATTAACAGGAAAGTTTGAAACAACAAATTGTTGTTAAACTGCTATTTAAAGCATAGCATGTAAGTTATCTGGTGATTCATGAAACCTTGCTAAATTAATTATTTTTTTCTAAATTATTAGAGACTAATCTAATGCTTATAGATTGTATTACAATTTAAGCCTAAATATATAGTATTTTTATTTTATCTTTGTATTTATTTTTAAAGCGTTAATTTTAGAATACAACAGGACACCAAGAAAACATTTTTTACATAATTTGAAAGAAAACATTTCAAGGGCTTGCACTAGAACTGATATTTCTGAAAAGAAAAAGCGAATTACAAAAATGGGTATTTCTATATTTGTTGCACATTGATTTCCAACAGAAAATCATTACATTTTTTGCATATAACATTCAAATTAATGTATTAGCTTTTTTTGTTATCTACAGATCCTTAAGTTTTACAGAAAACAGGGAAATGGGATATTGACTAAACCTGTATGTCCTTTATAGATAAACACACAAAAATGCTGATCTGCTCCAGCCACTATCCCGGGACCCCCACCACCTACCTCAGCGACCTCACTGACCCCGACCCTGACCGCTATTACCATTGCTGCAACTATCAGTGAATATATTGAATTAAAAGGCCTCTAATAATGGGAGAACTGACTGTACCTACAAAAATTACATTATTCATTGAATGTAGTCAATGCTCATTAGTAATTCCACTAACTGAGTCACATTGAAGAGTAGAGCTCTCTCTCTATCTCTGTTTTCAGCAATGGCTGTAAGTGTGACTCTCAGAGAATTGACATTAGTAAATCTAAATTGACCGTCCCATACTTGCAAATGCATATTCCAGTTGTGTACAGGAGGTCACATTTTATTACAAGTGATGTTTTCAGAATACCAGATTAGTTTTCTACAAAAATTACATTTCTCAGTGAATTTTTCTGACTTGAGATAAGATCATTGATTGTTTAATTCCTGTATGGCTTTGACACATCCTATATACAGTATATGTGTGTGTATATATATATATATATATATATATATGGTGAGAGTGAGAGCGAGAGAGAGATGTGGAAGAGGAGAAAACTGATTCCTGGAATCCTCTATGTAGGGTCAGATTCTATGCATATTTTGGATTACTGGTAAATGTAGACTCATGTTTAATGCTTCAATGACCAAAGTGATTATGAGTAAGAACCAGGAAGGAGATGCTAGTTGACTCATGTTCTCCTTAAAGGTTTGAGGTCAAAACTGTACTGAACTGAGTTGTGTATATATAGAAATAGGGTGTCTTTTTATTTTTTAACAACTACAGTAGCTTATAGATAAGGTAGACACTTATCAACACTTTTTAGTTTAAGTACAGTGAATAATTGTCTACATAAAAGTCAAACCTTATCTTGACTGATGTACACTATGTATTCCAAAACAAAACACACATATTACAAAACTATATAAATATCTGTATAATTAAATAAGCTCTTTGGTTAGAGTGCTGTAGGAAGGAAGTTATGGAGTGACATACTAAACCGATTGAAGAGACTGAGTGCCATAGAGTAGTATGACCCACGTCCTGTAAAATGAAGTGTGTGATCTAGAAATGCCCCCCCCCTTCCTCCTGCCACACACTAATGAAGAGTTTGCATTGCCATTTCACTACAGAGTATTTTCTTCATTTCAAGTTAACTGGAGCCTTTTCACTCCACCTGAGTCCTTAGCAGAAATGGAAAGATTGAATGCTCTTGATTTCTCACAAAAGCCAGACTAAAGAAAAGACCGTGGGGTTTTGTGTGATTGATTTTCATATAATTCAGCTTTTTTTTCATTTTGCATTTTTCCTGGGAAGCATGGTTCTCAATGTATTTAAATAGAAAAAGAAGAACACTCTTACTTCTTGTACTCATACAGAATGTGACAACACTAGAAATAGACCTTCATTCCATGCTTCAGTATTGCACAAGTGGAAGCAATTGTACTTTTTTGGTACATGTTTTCTTTCATATACCCACAATGAGTCCACTGAATTCTCAGTGCCACACAATGTCATTTAATAGATGTGTGGGCAGAATCACAATAAAACAATTGGTTAGAAACTGTCCTTCTGTTGGCCTTGGTATTGTGATGAAGAAAACGTATGCTGAGCTGGCTTGAAATACATCCTGCATTTTGACAGAAACAGGCATTGATTAAACAAGAGAGATTGACTGTTGCATTAATGATCTGTTATGAAAAAGGGGTTTCATATATTAATAATGATATGTTAATTTTGAATGGTTTTATTTAACATTTTATGACCACGCCCACTTTTCACAAAATCTTCAGAAAGTCTTTCACCCCACCTTCTCCTTAACTGTAAATCCTTTCTGGGGTTGGTGGTCCCTCACCTGGCCTTGTTTAACCTCTGAATGAGCTTTGGCTCCTGTTGGACCAGAAGGCAAGATCCTGGGACAAACAGTCTAATCATTCAGCATAGTTATACTACATAGTACAAGATTCCAGTTGTGACCATATTGAGCAATAACGCAGTGACACTTACAGCAGCTACTGTATTGTGTTTGTGACCCCAAAGCATATATGTGTTAGGACCCGAACCTGAAATACGCTCCCATCTAGATCGGGTCGACCGCATCGGGTTGGGGTTAATTAAAATTTTTAGAATCCCGAAATCTTTTCTTTTCGGGGTGGGGTTGTCTGTGAACGACCCCATCGCAATGCAGAAAATTCACTTAACCCGAATCCGATCTGAAGATCATCCGAAAACACAGCCTAACTCAAGCAGCGAGCAGCAACATTACAATGCGTGTCAGTCTTCTAATTAAAGTTTCAGTACCACATTAGCTGTATAATACACAACAGAGTAACATCATTTTTGCTGTATTCAGAATAAAATAACACATCAAATAGCAATCTAAATATTCTACATTTGTTTAATTCTAACAAATAATAACATTAATAAAATAATCTGAATAGTGCAACAATTCTACATTGTTGGAATGTATTTTCTATTGTTTTGGCCAGGTTACAATATTTCAATCAATCAATTAATGTATTTTTATAAAGCGCCTTTCATGGCTTTTATAGTGTATGTAAGACATACATAATTACTTTAGGACCCTGGGGGTTAGGAGAGGACACTCCATCTTTGTAAAGCTACCAGGAGGCCATCTTGGTAAAGGCCTCCTGAAGTGGATAATTTATTATGTAATTGATGATAACGAGAAAATGCTAATCAGCTGCGACTGATTAGGTTGATTAATAAAAAGGCCACAGTGTGTGTGTTCTGGGGGTTAAAGGTTAGAAGTTAGAGAAAGAGTGGCGTGAGTAAATGGCTTAGCCGTCCGGTAAAGTTAAACTTGGTGAAAAGTTTAGTTAGAGTTCAGGAGGGGAGTTCGGTTTTGTTTTGTTTATTTTGTTTGGGTGTAATCAGAAATAAACACACAGGCACTGTCCTGTTTCAACTGAAAGCAATGGTGTGAGTGCTTTATTTGTCACAAGAAGACGGGTGGTGAGAGCGGACACCTGGAACAGTACGTACAAGGGTCAACTTTGTCACTATATATATATATACACACACACACACACACTTTTTTTTACTTGTGTTATTAGCACAGTTTATTAGCACTGGTTATTTCTACTGTTAGCATCAAAAATATTTTTGAAACGTAATGCTTCTGTTCACAAAGTTTCTCTGTATTTGTATAGCTTTACAGTTCTCTTTCTGGAAATGCTATACATGGTAAAGGCTCATGATGGCATTGTATGCATGCATACCCAATAGATCTATACTGCGTATCTACAGCCTGAGGGCAGTGTGGAAAGTGCCTTGATCTAGAATAAGAATTGCAAAGTTAATTCTATTATGACTATATTCATCCATCCATTAGGCATAAGCCTCATTTTCTAAAGCCATTAAAATGTACAGGGGGAGAAGTTATTATTTACTAGTCTGGGCTACCCAAGATGTGTTGTTTATATACAGAGAGAGTGGAATTAACATACATTTTTGTATAGTACTTTTTAATGTGGCAATTATGTACCATCTGTTCCTTGTCAATTTTTCAGGAGCCAGCAGCTGTTGAGTTTTTTTTTTTTTTTTTTTTTTTTTTAAATTACAAGCTCAAGATAGTATTATACCCAAGAGCAGGTCTTGTAGGTTTAGTGCTTTTCTTGCCATTTAAATGTTCAGAACATTATTTTACCAGTGTCGGGTGAATTTTACAACAAAGTTAATAATCTGGCTTTCATTACAGCAGAGGAACACAATGGCAGGTAGTTGATGGTGAAGTGCTCTTAAGAATGGATATCAATTACACAACTAAAATGCATCCCGCTCCATCCTCTCAATAAGCCTTCCCCAGTCCCTGATTTTTTTTTTTTTTTACCAGCGTTGGAAAACTGTGAAATAAATGATCACATAATGAAAGAATGACTGAGTGGCATAATCTTATTCACAGGGGTGCTCTATTGGTAATAACATACATACAGCACTTAAACTGTGGCTTTTACTGCAATAAGTCTTGGAAACAAGCCAAGGAAACAAAAGCCAACATGTCACGATTGTTGGTTTCTCTTGGCAAGTTCCAGAATCTGTTTGTACATCCTTGCATGAAATACAAACCTGAGACTTAATACTTCACCGAGTTGCATGTTCATCTTGATTTATTTAAACATTTTTACAATTGAGAATTCTGACTGCAAACGTTGAAGGTTTATATTCCATTTCAAAACTGTTGCATGAAATCCTGCATACAAAACATACTGATTAGATAGAACCACATCTTTAACACAGCATTATAGCACAGTTGCTGGCTGTTTGTAGAATGTGATACTGCATTAAAACACTAACAACTTGATGATGCACATTAACAACACTACAGGTGTGCCAATATGTAAGCACAGTGCATGACTTCTTGCACTGTTAGGCTACAATACAAATTCATCTTGTGAAAACACACACACACACACACAAAAGCTTTCAGTGTGCATGTTCTCCTTTTATACTGTACCATGGGCTGAATGAGTAGCTTTTAGTTACTATGAACTGGAATTGAATATTGGTAACTGGAATTGTTTTATATAAATTACTTAAAATAACTATGAGCACATCATATTACCCATAGATTCTGGTATTCACAGTACAAATGCAGACCTAGTTCATTTTTAATTAACCAATTTTGTATTGTAAATTCAAATTATAATTCTCTATTTATTCTAAATCACAGAATAAAAAAAAATGCATCATGTAAGTTGTGGATAAAAAATGAAAACACCAGGCTTTCCAATAAATACCTCTAGTGCACAAATACAAATGCAAAGAATGTGATCAAAAGCCAATAAGTATTGCATTTAGCCATTTGTATTTGATCCAGTCACCTCTGGAATGCCGAGAGTGTAGTATTGGTTGGCCATTTGACCCCATTATTACAGTGAAATGCTGACATCAGCTTAAACATATTTGTATTGGCAGTCTCCTTGTACACCATTTTTTTCCCCACATAGTTTTGCAATTACTGGTAAGGAAGAAAAAAAGGCCTGTCGTTCAGTGGTGTAGTCCTAAATCTTAAAGTACCGGAATGCCAATTAAAATATATATTTTTCTCAAACAAATTATATTAATTCACGTTTTATTTGTACATTGAACTTCACGTAACACTTAATATGTATGCATGTGTCTCGCATGTGACTTTTAGGCTACTCCCCCTTGATCAGTGGGAATTAATGTATGCACACAACAAGGGATGAAATGCATTTTATTTTACGGCAAAGCAACGTGTAAAAGGACCTAAATAAATAATTATTACTATGACTTTAACCAAGGCCTGTGCCTCCAGTGCCTCCTAGCTGGCTACGGCCTTGTTAATATATCATGTCTCCCCGTCTTTTTTCTGGCGCTCTGCATCCAATCACGAATCACACAAAAGCTCAGTTATTTATTTTTATTTGTTACCAATTTAAGAACTGTATCAGTACAATTAGAATTGTTTTTGTTTTTACATTTATTTTTAAAGACTATCTGCCAGTTTAAAAAACACAATGTTGCTACTTTTTGGCCGATTACTTCCAAAATTTGGTGGGGCATTGCAAATAAAAATGTCGAGGCTGCCCTTGATTAACCTCCGCTAAATCAGAGATACATATTCCAGCCCACCAGTACCTCATTCCTCCCCCACCAAATCATAGCTTAACTTACACTTTTTCCCCTGAAAATGTACATTACCCACAGGGTACAACGTGGCATACTAAGCCAGTTGCAAGGACAGTTGTTCATTCCAATCCCCGTGTCTCTGCACTGGCCGATCTACAAAGCAGCTTTAAACCCGTGTTTATGGCCACAGTCAGATTCACTTTTGCTATCTTTTTCAGCAGCATTTTTACTTAAAGTAGTACTATAGTTTCTAATAGAAGCCCTTAATGTTCTCTTCATTGCATCACAAGGATGACTGACTGAAATCAGACAACTGTGCGGGAGATGTGTGTGACAACCATTTAAAATACGTGCTGGTTCCGTTTTACAAGGTTTTTTAAAAGCTTGCCAATTTTACACTGCCTTGTTCACAGGTTGACCAAGACTAGATACAAGTTAACAGCAGGGTCATGTTAACATAACAACTTGAAAAAACATGGAAATAAAGTTAGGCAACAGTTTATGTAAAGAAGGGAAGCAGCAGTAAATAATCAATAATATAAATTAGATGGTCTGTACAAAGAGTTTGTGAATAACATCATTAGAAACCACCTTGGTTAATAATGGGTTGTCTCATAATGTAGTATAATAAGCCTCTTAATTAACGTGCTCTGCAAACAGAGTTTAAGATGGTGTGATATAAACATGAAGGACTTGAGTGTGCTGTACCAGTATGTGTGTGTCTAACCTCGCTCATGGAAGCCTAGTCCATTGCAGTCTATTTTTAACTTGAGGGAGCAGATGAAAAGAAGAGGATAAACAAAACATGTGAAAAAGTCTCACCCAGGCATTAGGTCGTGTGCAGAACAAGATCACTACAGTGGATCTGCAGGGAATATAAATCATGAGCAACAATACTACTGCTAAGTACGATAGTGAGACTGATTCCACAAATCTGAATTTTACTTCGAAGCTTAGGCTGATATTTGAGGGATGTATTATTGAATGATTGCTCTCTCATTAGGATTATTGAATAATTGCTCTCATTAGATCACTTCCTCATATGCTATACAAATCTCAAGTGAACTCACCTAGGCATTGCTGCCGCAATGCCAATTGTAATCCTACCTCCACCTCCCCAACTTCCACCTTACTGCAGACAGTCCCCTTGGGGGGGCATGGCTTAACAGGCAGGACCAGCGGCCAAATAGTCCATAATCACTACTTTCACCATAGCCATACAAGCAGTTCTGACACTGAATAGTTTAATAAAGTATTTCTGCATATCCTGGTGGAGCACATATGTTTTCAAAAGTATAGATTTGCTTAGCATCTCTAAACTTCTGAGCTGCATACCAGGCTGATATTTATTGTGAGTTTTATCTTGCTGTACATGGTAGAAAAATAAAACATATCAAATTAATCTATCTATCTATCTATCTATCTATCTATCTATCTATCTATCTATCTATCTATATATATATATATATATATATATATATATATATATAGGGAATTACTGAAAATCTATATTTAAAAATTAAATAATTAAAAAGGGTGGGAATTTCAATCTGTTCCCAGTCACAAAACTGTAACAATTAATGTAGTTACCAACTCAGTAGTAGACCTTGTAAATGTGGGGCCCCACAGTAGAAACGAGATGTGACATCAGGCACCACGGAGCAAAGCAGCTGCTTTGGTGATGTCAAACCACCAGTGCTATAGCATGGAATTATGTGTGGACAGCTGTGCTATAGCTTCCTCTTGATCTTTGTACTTAATAATATGATAAACACCTGAAGTCTCGCGAGGGGAATAGTTTTGTGATGCCAGGCAAAAAAATTAAAAAATTAAAAAAATTAAAAATTATTATATTCAGCTTTTCTCTAAAATTGTTGGATTAGTGGTAAATATACTCATTGGAAGTCTTGTATTTTTTTTAAAAAGTTTTCACCAAGAAAAGAAACTGTTTACTGTTTATGTGCCTCACCTTGTTTCCTCTCTTCCATTGCTTGAGCTGGCTCGAGTCCCCATTGGTTCTTTGTATGGAGTACTCCTCTGACAGACAACGTGCTCTTTTAGAGGAATTTAGGTTAAAATTATTTAGGTTTAATATATTTACTGTGTCACAACAACCAACAGTACAACACCTAACGTACAAATACTTATGAAACGTAATATACAGTATACTGTGGGTCTGATGGCTTAATCCCCTAGTCATTGTTTTAATAATTAGTAGGATTTGCTTCACATCTCTTTACAGCTAACGTTATAGGTTTCCATGGAAACTGTTCAGTGTTAGACCACAGAATAGGAAGTAGGGGTGTGCATGGAGCCAAAACCTTAGCTAACATTCTGTTTTGACAACATGTTTCTACAAGCCAGAGAGAATTAAAGTTACAGTACCAAATGACCCTCTCTACTCAATAATGAATTAATGATGACAAAATAGTTGAAACAGTGATCTTTACATAAAAGGAACATTAAAATGAACTGTAATCTGAATAGACCATTTAATCTAAGCCAAAATAAATTCTCAATGTTGGAACCCATGCAAATCCTTAACTGGAAACAGGACTAATAAATGGGCCTCGACAATTGAAAGGTAGTCCAGAATTTGCTGTGCAGTGAAGACGAGTTTTGCTTGGGACACTCCCCTCTGCATTTGACAATGCATTAAAAATGATCTGCACAAACAAATGTCAGAACCCAGCAGTGCAGAATGAGCTGATACTGAGCAGAACCTGTACTGTGCTGTACTTGCTGAATCCAGGAGTAAGGTGATATTTGCATTATGATTTTCATCTGCTGTGAAGACGAGCAGAAGCAAGTGCAAATTGCACTCTTGCTACCAATTTAAAATCCTAGGGTGAAAACATTGATACTCACACTAAAGAATCACCAGTATGAAAAAGCTGAATACAAATCTACTTTCCTATTGAGAAAACCAGGCACACACAATGCTTTAGGCTTCTCCTGGTTCTGTAGGTTTTTTAAATGTTCTTCTCAAGATCTTGCTAAAGCTTTCCAGTGCGAAGCAACACAATTGAGGTACAAAAAAACCTGGAAACCTGCCTTTTAGCTATATGTCTTGGCAAACTGACAAGAAACACAGCTCCTAGTTTTGTGGGATGATATCTGTGGAAAATCTTTGATACATCTTAGTACTTAAATGGCCCACAGCACGTATGTGGCACATCTTTTCTATGCTGTTATTTTGAAATCTGTGTACTACGGGTGCAGTCTGCATTTTAAAGCAGAACAAAGTAGAGAGCAACAGGTGGCTGATTTTACAAGAATATAGATCTGTGCTTGAAAAGAGAAGATTGCAAATCAGATATGCCCCGTTTTCTTTTCAGAAGCCCTTTAAAGTATTACCTTGATTTGGTGAAGGTATATTATTGTTAAGCAGATAGCGTTAAGTTGGACCTATATTCAGATTAATCAATGCTAAATATTGATATTGATGAGTAAATATTTTAAGTCAAATTGTAATATTACATATTTGTGTTGCTTTGATGTTTTTGCTGTTCTTTGTATTATGAAACATTTGCAGTAAATAGCATTATGTTAATAATTTGTATTACATGTAATTGTCTTTTAATACAATTTTACAAGCAAATCGGTGTGATTAATCAATTAATCAATTGTGTAAATCGGACGATTAATTGATAAATACAAAATGTCAAGATGAAGGCCCATAATAATAATAATAAGGAACACACATTCTTGACTTATGGGCTAGCACAGACTGAAAGAGTTCTTCAATCACTTCAATATATATATATATGTTGAAATCAAAATATCTGTTTTCACTAGAAACCAGGAAACTCTGAATCCAAGCAATTCTGAATCATGAGAATCAGGCACTTATGTGGAGGCTGTGTGGTCCAGTGGTTAAAGAAACTGACCTGTAACCAGGTGGTCCCCGGTTCAAATCCCACCTTGGCCACTAACTCATTGTGTGACTCTGAGCAAATCACTTAACCTCCTTGTGTTCCGTCTTTCAGGTGAGACGTATTTGTAAGTGACTCTGCAGCTGATGCATAGTTCACACACCCTAATCTCTGTAAGTCGCCTTGGATAAAGGCGTCTGCTAAATAAACTAATAATAATGTACTCTGTAGCTTTCTGGGATTTTTTTATTTGCTCACTGCTTCTGTCTCTCATATCAACATGGCAGAAAATGAACTTGTCCCTCTTAGCACATCATGGGAAAATGTGATTATTGAAATGTAAATATTACAATCTAGAGAGAGTGAAGACCACTGCTTTAAAATAAATAACTGAGTCCATGTTTCTAGTTCAGGCGTTGAATGGCGCCACACCATTAACTATTCTATATATTGCAAATGCAATGGTCAACATATAAAGATAACAATATAGAACTGTATGCAGTGGCTCCTTTTAGGTTAACAGTATTTTGGATAGGATTATATTTCTCTGTGCTTGTATCTTTGGAACTCTGAACCTATCAATTGATGTCTCCTCATCAGAGGCTTATGTAGCTGGATCACCAGTTTATGCCTAAAATACCTTATGGAAATTGTACGCCTTTTCTTAAATCTACCAGGATATTAAAGATTTAATTTAACTCGATTTAACTATGAATTTAACAATGAGTAGAGCTTTCCAATAGTAAATCATCTTCAGCTTGAATAAATAAGAAACATATTTTATTAAAAAAAAAGCACGTTCTTTATCCCCGTTTCATATGATATTTCATTTGATCTCCCATGGTGTTCTTGTTCACCTCTCAACTTCACTGGATGAGTTTTTTACTCAGTTGATGTATCATTTTCAGTCATTACTTCTAAACGTTACCAAGAATCTTTATTTACCATCAAACAACATCACTCATCGCGACGTTAGAATAACGTGCCTTTAGACATCAATTCTCATTAGCATAATATTAGTCTGATTCATAAATCTGTGCTATGCCTTTAATTGACCCTTACCTGCATAATTAACATGTGCCTGAGACCAGGCGGAAAATGAGATGCATCTTAACAGTATAACTTCCTAGCATAATTTCTGCATTTAGGAACATGTATTTAAGTCAATAGTAATAATAAAAAAGTCTGTTTAATTATCCAATAATTACGTAAGTTAAGAATTTTAATATTTGTAACGCATACATTAAATTGCATTGTTAACTCATCTGAACATGATAGGCTACTTACTGGTTGGAAACATATAAATCATGTTTGTAGCCTATTAGGCCTTCCAGAGAACCTTATTTCATACAATATTTGTAGGAACATGGCTTGCCTCTTAGCCATGTGCCTAAATGACTTCATATTGCTGTGAAGTGAAATTTAATCTGTTGCCTATTTAACCTTTTATAATCCTTTGCTCTGGAGACTTCATGGTTGGTATCGTGTATCATTCTTGTATTGTCAATGACGGCGAATGTTAATAACAATTATCATGTTTTAGCTTCTCTGGGGTTGTTTTTATTGATGAATATTTTTGCTTGTACTTTACTACTTTTGCTATATTACAATGGTTTATTTATAATTGTATGTAAAAAATAATATGATATAATTGTAAGTTGCCCTGGATAAGGGCATCTGCTAAGAATTTAATAATAGCAATGATATACTACAGTACTTTCTCTAAGGATAGCAAACCTTGCATCTGATTTGGAATTATAAGTCTGTTATTTTTACTTAATTGTTCACTTTATTGTATTTGATTGAGCGCAGTTAATTTATTGGACCTGATTAGATAATGCTAGGCTATCAGGTCTTATTGATTAATTCCCAAGACTGATGAATACAAAAGACTGATGCATCTCATTGTAGCATTAGTCACGATTCCATGATTTGTGCTCTGCTAACTGAAGGCATCATCCAATGAATCTAATTTCATTAGAAAGAGATTGACTTTTTCTCTACGTACAATACCAAAAGTGCTGTAATATGACCTCAACAGAAGCTGTTACAATATTTTTATTATTCAATTATTTTTGAAATTCACAATTGTGAATAAAATATGAATTTATCATGGCAAGATACTTTAAATATTCCTATACTGCTAAAAAAATAAAGGTTGTAGCAGGTTGAAAATCAGCAGTACCCTTTTTGAAATCATATGAAAGCATATTACAGCAGTGTATTTGTGACGGTGAGACCCTCACTGTATTGAACTGCCTGTTATTGTGGTTATTATTGTGATTGTTATTCTACTGGCGATAGAGCCATGGTTCATTATGCATTGTGCATGCTGTTGACCAAGTGTGTTTGATATATGCTGGTGTATTGCTGTATAAAATCATTCCAGATGAAAAATGTTTATTGAATAATGAACCCTTTTAGGAGTAGGTGAGGCTGGGGATTTTAAAATGCTATGTCTTTCTTCAGGAGATAGGGTTATTAGGTCAGTCGTGATCTTGGCTGTGAAAATTGTCATTGTACCTGCAAGTCTGTTTTAGTCAGTTGTAATTCGTGTGCAGTATCATGTGCCACAATGAATATTTATACCTGTGAACACTTCCACGCTGCTGTTTTCCTGCATTCTAAAAACCTCTGTGTTCCTGAGAGAATAATGTGATTGTGGGTGTGGGTAAGCTCGGACCATCACCTCGTTGCAGTATTCTTAGTTACATCTAGGCAGGAATAGTTACATTGTGGCAGGAATTCCAAAGATTCGAATGGATCATATTGCCTGACTGCTACCCATCGTAGAGGTTGTGATTTTAATGCTGGAGCTTGAGCACTGGAATCCCTGCCTAAATGTAACTAATAAGGCACTGACCAGGTTTAGATAGGGAGCAATAATTGTGTATTTTAGTATTCGGTTATTAAAAATAATTAAGAGATGTAATGAGCCAAAGTGGAAAAGAGAGAAATAATCAAATTATTTGGCTGTAGCTTCTGAACCAGGAGTTATCCTGTTGGAGTCAGTACAGCTTCACAGGAAACAGGTCTCCAGCAGCTGTTCAATCTATTGTTCAGAGCAAATCTCTCAAATTTGTTTCTTTATCTTTAAGGGGCATTTTTTTTTTTTTTTGGCAAAAAACCCCAACCCTTTGACTTTTCATGTCATATTTCACAGATGAAGTGAAATGTGTAAGGTCACTTCAAGCTGAATATAATTGTGCTTTGCATTAGGCAGTGATAAATACATACTGTAGGCATCCATCCTATTCTATTAATGATTAACGATAATGGAAATAATGTAAATGCACTAAGACTGGATTTAATGTTCGCTAAAGAATCCATTTCAGGGGATAATCTAGTTTTCCTCAAAGTGCTGAAGATAGATACAGTATATGTAATATTGGCAAAATGCAGCTGCATGAATATTGACTGGTACAAAAAGGACTGCGCATATTACACCTGTTTATATATATATATTTCATCTTTCCTGACCATGGCTGCACTTTGCAACTGCTTGTGAAGGCATGGACTGAGATGAGTTCAACTTGCTGAATTCTGATTAATGTATGGTTTGGGGAAATAGTAGTATCCACTGTCTGTGAGTACAATTTTCTCCTATCTTTTAAGCCACAAATGGACACTAATAAGTATAAACATAAAGGAAACATGATGTATAGACAAATTATTTAAAATATAACTACCAATATTCATGAATACAATAACTGACCATAATACACAATAGTTTGTGGTTTTCTGTGAACTATTGTGTATTAGACAACACAATGTTTCAAATATAAAGTTACTGAAAATCAACTTGACTTTGACTGATTTTTATTTTTGATACCATTTTTATTAAGATGCCAAGACATTAATGTAGAATGCAAATCTGCCATTTGAGAAGAAACACTGGTGTGCTATCAGAAAGTGTGAACAATGCATGTCTTATAATTTAAAGGGGCTTATGTGATGTCCCTACAGCTGTCACTGAAGAATGTAAACAAACAATATGTTTAGATTTTGTTAATATATTTATGATTAACAATTGCCTGTTTTTGCAGATAAACAAAACAATGCTAATGTCATTACTGTATTATATGTTGTATACAATGGAAATGTTTCATAGTGGCATATCATTAAGCTATATTAAGCTAGTTGAAATATTTCAGCAGTTGAAATCACATTGTATTACATTTTGTTGTACTTGTTTACATTACTACTTAAAAAAAAAAAATACAAGTTAAGACTTTATTTGCAAGTTCAGAATAACAAAGACAAACAATGTTCACATTTTATTAATTGTATCTTAATCCATATCCTATCTCAACCCACGTATCAGGGTATGTATTATATTGTTGTAAACTCCAATGCAAGGAACGAGACAATGTTTCCTATCCCTGAGCTTCAGCGAGCAAACCTTTCCACAAGTTATTATAATACGTTATATTATATTTCAAAATTGTGCCAGGAAATTGATGAAATTGACTATAATTGTGGGAAGCTATTTACACAGTTTACTCTGTCAGTAGGTTTTCCCAAAACTCCATAATCTCGTAATCCATTTATCGATAAGATCAGAGGGAACATGCATCAGTAAGTGTAAATAGTACTATAACTATTCTTGTTGTTTTGTTGTCAATTTTGTGCCAAAGGGCAACGTCTATGCATAATAATGACAGTCTAAGGGAGGTGGAAAAAAATACTCATAAAACATCATACACACAGAATACATAGCATTGCATTATTTCAAAATGTGTTCAAAAGTGTGAGGCTCTAAGCTTTACATTTAAAGAGCATGGCTCAGGTCTGTAGCTATTAGAGTAACTTGGTAAATCTAATTCTCTGATGAACAATAGCTCTTTAGCCCACTTGGATGCCAAGGCTATCTCATAATACTTGCATATTGTATCATTCACTCAATCAGATAATATCTGCTGAGCTTTCGTTCTGCAGATCTCTTAATGGCCTCATTATGATTGACTTTCTTGACCTATTTGGATTCTGTTGCCATTATCGTTAAGTTTCTTGAGTCTTTTCCGCCTTTTGAGCTTTAAGAACTCTTGTCTCTTTTAGGAAAGAGAAAGAGAGAGAGAGAGAGAGAGAGAGAGAGAGAGAGAGAGAGAGAGAGAGAGAGAGAGAAGAATTAGCACTTCCATTATAGAGGTATAAATAGAAAAAAAATACACTAGGCTTACTGCATGCATTAAATCTTTCACTATAATTGGATTTAAGGTACTGCTGTGCACACTATAGTTAACCATATTCTGGAGGATTGGAACACAAACATGTATAATATATTCCATATGAGCTGGCAAATGTTGTGGTATTTAATTACACTGTTAATACAAAACCACCTAACATTTTTATTTTAATTGTGGTATCGTATAAGAAGACAATCCTGTAGTTAAGCAGCACCTTAGCTCACATGGTGTCACATTATTATTATTATTATTATTATTATTATTAGTAGTAGTAGTAGTAGTATTATCACCAAAACCATAACCATAACAATGATATTATAAATATCTTATTAATAGTGAGATTCATTTTGTATCTGAAGTTGCTGCACCTATTACAGGAAGATTGAGGTAGACACACATGCTCGGTAATTGTAAAATGTAATATGCTTCTGAATCTAAAAGGAAAATGGCTCCTAAATGCAAAACTAGAAGGCAATATTGTTCTGAAAAGGAATGACAATGTAAATCAAATAATAGGATAGATGTCGCCTTCCAGCAAAAGAGTAGAAAGTGTCAGATAAATGTCAGATTGAGATTATGGGCTCAGGAGAGAATCAGGTAATAATAATAAAAGAGTATGCAGTAAATATAGCTGAACTTTGACCCATTCGACTTCTCGAGACCATCACTTTCAATTCAAACACAAAATGTCTCGTTTTCAATCACTCAACAACACCCACAGTACGGAAATGTTCATTAATGATCAACAAAATGAGAATACGTTAAAAAAAGATGTAAAGCTGGTACATTCATATCACAAAGAAACAGATAACGACATAGAATGTCTGTACAGCACTGAAACACTATGTTTTAAAAAAGCGAACTGTACTGCTGAACCTCGTCTTCTTTAATATTAGCGTCACAAGGGTATCCACAAGGGTATAACAGATGGGCCTCTTCAGTGAGTTACAGGAAAACAATTCCATCTCGGGTTTCTGTGACAGTTTATAAATTACTTGACCTTCGGTCTCGTAATTTATAACGTCACAGAAACCCTAGATAAAATTATTTTCACTGAAGCCCATCTACTATATATATATATCTAAGAAATTAACCTGGGTCCCATAAACCCTCTCTATACCGTCAGCGTCGCAGCCGGGGTCTGTCAATCTCAGGCTCACACTCAAGCTCTAAAATTACATTTGCTGCTACTACTGCTACAAGTGCTGCCACTCCCAGCAAATGTAATTAAACCCCTCCTTTTCCAAGTGCAAATTAACTCCAGATAAATTATGACAGTATGACGGGTTTTCTTTTAAAATTCCCATACAAACTAAAGAAATAGTCGCAAGAGCACTGCACGTTAAAATTTTAACATTATTTTGTAAATGAACATAATTTCAGAAATCACAATTATTTAATAACGAAAGAGGCATAACGACCTCTTGAAAATGCCAAAATCAATGCTACATACCAATTTGTTGATTAACACCGGAGTTATCATTTATGACCTTTTGAACCCCCCCCCCCCATCAACACTTAGTGTTGGCTTATAGAAAATGTGAGAAACTTTACAGTGCATTTTATAAGGTGATAAACAAATGGTATACTGTGGCAATGTGCCCCGTCCCTGTGTGCATTTGTGTGTTGCGTGCGTGTGTTAATGTTGGTGTATAGTCATTGGTACACGGGATATAAACAGGTCTGTGTTTCACGTGTATTTAAAAAGTGTAGATTTGTATTTAGGCACGAGGAGGGCACAAATCACTTCACGTGCTGGTTAAATGTAATATGTGAGCACGGGGTTGCACAGAATTAATTCACGTGCTGGGATTCAAGTGAATAATTAATTAGTAATTGAATCCCAGCACAACAGTATAAATAGGCACATTTTTAGTCACTCGTGGTTAGGTGTTCGGTGAGTGGAGAACGAGTGTGGAGAAGGAGAAATTAAATAATAAGAAAGAACGTAAATATAAAAGTGAATAACTGTCTCACTCACCGTGTTTCGTTTGTCTGTCTGTGCACTGTCTAGTCCGTTTTGTTCGTCTGTTTATTTTGGCTACAAGTGCCGTGTCCTGTTTTTGTGTTTTGTTACAAACGTTTATTTTCTGTCTGTTTATTCATTAAATGCTGAGCGAAAGCATTCGCTCAGCTCCACCAAACTCCACATCTCTCTGTCGTTTGTGTTCCTGTTTCTGGTCTGACGCCACCCACTCCGGCCGTCTTTGTGACATATACGTATACAGTATAGAGTATGTTTGGATCTCAAGTACAATTATAACTCCATCTACAAGGGGATCATAGTCGATAAATACATGGCCTATGATATAATTTGCATGGTCTACTTGCCATAAGTGACCATATTGTAATCTTCCTTTTGAGGGCCTTAGAAAATAAATTCTGGGAAGCAGAGATCACCGAAAGCAAAGTGACACTCGACTTATTGCTGGAAAGGTCAGCAAAAGAGCATGTGCCAGCTTCCTGAATATCAGTCCTGTCTGAAAGGTCTTAGCTTGAGCCCTTAGTGAAGTTTATGTGTCGACATGGGTTAAACAAAAGTCATGGGGCAACCCTAATAGGACTTTCAAATAACAGAACACAGCATTTAATGATTTCCTGTTACAGTAGTAGATGGTGAAAATGTAATTTGCGAAATACTAAAGTTAAATCTCAGGTGTTCACGCACCAAGTTGTCTCTAAATGCATTATATGCTACGAAATGTAAGTTAAGGAAAAATATTAAAAGCAGTTGTTTGAGGCAGATTGCCTACTCCAACCCGTTTCATTTTCTTCTCAGTGCCCTGAAGCAGATGGTGAAGGAATAGTGGAACATATCCAGTAAGAAAACTTAAGTCAAAACCATTTTCATTCCACTGGAAAAAAATAATAATAATTACTGCGCCAGATTTCAGAAAGCATAATAATTAAAAACACGATGCCTTTATGAATGATCACTTCAATGAACAATTATGGTTTACAACAAAACAATAAGTTAGGGAAACCAAGTAAGCATAAGACAAACATCTCTTTTTTTCACCTGGACCTTCAATTCTATCATTTATAAAAAAATGATATAGTGCTACAAACTATGATTGGTTTTTAAAGGATAAGAGTTAAACTCTGATAAGGAAAACTCCTGTATTACCGAGAGGGACTGCTTGCAGATATATTGTATTGATTGTTCTATTGTTGTTGTTTTTTTTTTATTAACAGACATAAATAATACATTGAATAGAGCTCTGTCTATTGAAATGTGTGTAACACACTACATGTCAATTCTAGACAAAGGCCCCTTGTAGATGCTGCTGCTCCTTTGTGATCTCTGTCTGCTCTTGCAGTTAGCTCTGTTAAAGAAGTGGCTGACTTCAGTTTCAGGAATTCTCTCTTCATTTACCAGACATCACAAGTTGAACATTTGTAATATAATTTTCCAGGGTGGGGAATTTAATAAGGCCAAAATTTGTGACCTAACAGTATGTTGGAATTCAGATGGGACACTGTGTTGTGTTGTGTTGTGTTGTGTGTGTGTGTGTATGTGTGTGTGTGTGTATACATACCTGCCATTCTTTGACGTCCACAGGGTTTAAAGAGCCTCAGTTTCTCATCATCTCTGCAACAATGATTAAGTCCATTGGTGGTCATAAAATCCACTGAATACATAGCTGAATCTTTTTTGATTGCTAATTACAGTGGGTTATTTTTTTTATATAAATAAAATGAATGTGTATTGAAACAAGCACAGAAATCCAAATGAAAATATTTTGTGGAGCTGCATAAATCGCTAAGTTTATTTGTGATGCTTTGTGCAGAGTTGTGCTTTACAAAGAGTTCAAGCCCGGTCTTTACAGATTCATGCGGAGAATATAAACACGCCTGTGTGACATTCTTTGACTTTTCAGCATAGATCACAGAGCTGTAATGTTATAATTAGGAGGCTATGTGGTCCAGAGGTTAAAGAAAAGGGCTTGTAACCGGTTCAAATCCCACCTCAGCCAGTGACTCATTGTGTGATCCTGAGCAAGTCACTTAACCTCCTTGTGCTCCGTCTTTTGGGTGAGACGTAGTTGTAAGTGACTATGAAGTTGATGCATAGTTCACACACCCTAGTCTGTAAGTTGCCTTGGATAAAGGTGTCTGCTAAATAAACAAATAATAATAATAATGTTAGTTGTTGTTAAAAACAGAATTAAAAAATATACACAAGAAAGATTTTAAAGTTAAAGGGGTTTATTATAGTGATCTAAATAGTGGTGGAGTCTGTTTTATCCTGATGTCCTGCTCAATGACTTGCATTTAAAAACCAGTGTTATTGGGGTGATGCAGCTTGTGATGTCTCTTCTCTCCAGTTCACATGCAATCAAAGAAGGAACTAATTATTATTTTTTTTTACTTTTATTACTAACTATTTTGAATATTTGTTCTTATCGTCCCAAGCATTGGTTTCCTCGGGGTGGGGGGGTGGGGGCAGGTTTCAGTGTTGTACACACACTACATACAAATATTACAGTCAGTGGGACTTCTGTACCTTTGTAGTAGCAGTGTCTGGTTACCAAGGGAACAACACATAGATATCATTGGTAAGCAGGAGCCAAAAGCTGACCAACTGTTACTCCATTATTTAACTTACGCAATTCTTTAGAATAAAAAGACATAGAAAGCTCAATGTAATAATATTAAAATTGACAAATCCTTCCTTTGTATGTGGTTTCAGAATGGACAGGTACTCGGGTTGGAAGGCGGCTGGCATTCTTGTTATTAAATTAACTCTGTGATTTACCAGCTGTGCTGGGACTTTAGTAATGAAACGAGATCTACAGTATGACAGCTAATAGAATTGTGATGTAAGGTCTTGTGGGGCTGTAGGTATAACTACATAGCTATAATTACACGTTTGGGAGTATAACTACATGGTTGGTTATGCTGTTTTTATGCTATTGCTGAGTAACACATTAATGGATGTTCATGCTCTGATTAGCTGGATAGACCTTGAGCATGTTATTTCCTAAATGTACTTCAGATAGTAATATCATCTCTAAGAGGAAATATGAACCCAGACAATATTTTTTAAAAATGCCAGTTGCTATGCAAATCGGTGCATTGCCAAACACTTGATGCAATAGTACATTTATGTTATTATCTGAAACTCTGTTTCCTGAAGAATAATCTGGTGTGTGAGGATATAAGAAGCATCTATATTTTAATTAGCTGTTGTTTGCACTGATACTGAGCAGTTCATATGCAGTGCAGCAGTATCCTGCTGTTCTAAGTAATTTAGATCGGCATTTCAGTTTTAAAATATCTAAACAATTTAAGTCCATTAATTGTAGTGGCTGTTTTACTTGTTGTTAACATGTGTATTGACTGCATGTGTTCCTTTTTGTTGGCCTTGATTTTAATTAGTATACATCAGACTCTTTAAACAATTACTACATATATCTTAGGAAATGTACCTCTGTTATTATTAACTGTGTTCATACCAACACAACCATGCACTTTTGGCTTCTGCAAATGCCTTATTTTCAACCCTTTCAAGACCACACATTTTTCAGTGGGATGCTCCCCCAGGACCAGGCGTTTTTTGGCTGTATTTTCACCAAAAATATATTTTTTACAGTAACATCTTGGAAATGGTGTCCTTTTTTCAGAAAACTGGGTAACATAATAAAGTACTTTAGAAACCATACAAACTTTTCGCATATTTTAATTAACTAAACTTTGTAGTATTTAGATCTGTTTCTGTTTTTTTAACAATTGAATCGAACCCATAAGTAGTACAATATGCTTGTTAAAACATTATATCTGAAAGTTTCTACAGAAGGAATGGTAAATATCTCCCCAAACCCCGATTTAAAACAATAAAACAAAAAAAAAACTTTTAATAGCTTGTTAGATAAGTATACACTATAGAGGGTATTGATTTCTTTCTCTGATTTATGCCAGGCTGACAATGCTGCTTGTGCATACCAGAGAGAATAGAACTATCAAAAAAGCCCTTAATGTGTTATCCCAGTTCCATCAATTTATTTTAATTTGTATAAACCTATTTGTTCTGTACTGAACTTACCTACAGCGATTTGATTTAGATCAATAAGCAATTACTGGCCCCAAGGGCTCTTCGAATGTACTAATAATCGAACAATTAACATATGCTGTAGAAACAAGTGGGAGATAAAGGGTCTAAATCATGACTGGAAAAAAATAACAGGTGTCCACATAAGCTTTTCAAAGGGACAGTCTATTTATATACATCAAACCTAAATGGTGGTCTGGTAAATGGGTGCAAAACAAAACAAAAAAAAAACAACATAAGCTGGTAGATCAAGTATATCCAACACAGAATGTTATGTTATCTTCCCATAATGCACTATTTTGTCAAGCACTGTTTTATGAAGTGCTGTCTGCTAAGAAATAAATAAATAATAATGTTATAATAGGTTATCTACTGTACATATGTTTTTTTAAGACTGTGCTGTGTTATTTTGCTTTGCTATATAGTTAACAGTAAGTTTATTTTATATTTCTTTTACCCTACAATATGTCCCAAAGTATTTTAGTTTTAACTTTCATTATACACTACCATTTTAGCATAGCCCCACCTCAATTAAAATAGAATGATGCCCACCTCAGGCCAAATAAAAGTTTGTTGTAAAACCTCCAAAAAATGCAGGTAAACCCTAAATGTTTTCCTGTAAACACATCCTTTCTTTCTGTTAAATAGAACTATATTCGAGATGCATTTGAACTCTGTCCATTAGGTTGAAAATGACCTCCTGTAATACATCATTGCTAACTGTCTACTGTGGTGCTACATAACTGACATGCTGGTAATTTGATAGATTTGAGCAACAGATAACTCTTTTAGGATTAGACTTAATTAACCGTGCTATATTTATTTAGAATTGGAGGTTTACTTGACTGATTCACTATATTTGGTCATCTGTGTGTGTGTGTGCCACTGAACCAAAATGTTTTAATGAGGCCCATATGTTAGTAAAATATGTTTATATTAAACAGATATAAAAGATACTCATTATGATGCTTTGAATATATAACGTTGCCCACACGATGTTTTGTTTTTTTGTTGTTTTCAAATTTGATGGCAATTAAAGTACTTGTTTGTGTCATATTAACTTCTACAATAAATTCTACTGTAACCACCAAAGCATAGAATTATGTCATTAAAACAAAAGGGGCAAAAATGGTTGCAATGTTCAAACACAGGTGTGAAGTCCAATGTGTTTGCCTCCCCCTGCACTTTTCCCATAAATATGATTTTTTTCAACTTGAAAATGCAGGTCACAAGCAGATATATACATCTATGGCCAAAAGTTTATATGAACTATGACCTATATGAACATGGTCATTTTTAATTTACAGCTGTGGCATGAGATGTATATTACTGGCATACCTGTTACTGTATATTAAGTTGTATTGACCTTTCACACAGAACGTGCTAGGATTGAGTGGGCTCAGAATTTGTTATAAAACACATTCACGCAGCATAATGTATGCTTGCTAAAATCATCCATACACCTTTCACTCAGCAACAAATAATTTGACAAATGAAAGACTTTCTGATTACATATTGAGATGAACACTTCTTATCTCACATCCACTAAATTTATTCACATTTCAAGATTACTTTGTGTTCACAGTACCTATAAAAGTAGTAATCAAGGCATGATAATAATGTGCTGTCGGAGATCTCACCTGGTTCTGTTTAATAAACAAAATGATTACGAAGGGCAAGCTGTGCAGTCTGAAGGAATTAATTCATATACACAATCTTGTAAAAAATAATACTGTATTTAAATGTGAAGTATTTTGTGCTATGCCTGTGAAATGCGTAGCTTTAGGGAAGCACCTTGATCTTCACTCACTGTGAATGTGGGTAGGAACATGCAATATTGAAGTTTAATATAACACAGGTGTTAGTGAAGGATGTATTTATTATTGTAAAAGGGCCTATAATGATACAAGGCTGAGTAGAGTGAGCGGCTGTATCCCTTGTAAGTAAAAGCATCTCAGCCTAGTGGTAGAGTTTCATCCATTTGAAAGACTCCTAGGATGCTTTATACATTATACCATCTATACTAGTTGCTGTTTTTTCTGAGTAATTAAGACACTTTACTAAAAATAGAGAAGACAACAGAATTTAAACAGATTAAGCCACATATCGAACATGATTGTGTTTTTTTCAATAGACGTAAATGTGTGTTCCCTTATGTTATCTCACAACAATAAAATACATCACATTCAAAACATAATATCCAGTCTGATGTTCCTCCAGCAAACTTTATTCATTAGTAAGAAAATCAATTGAACCCAACACATCCTTCTGAACAAAATCGTACACTGTCAAGTGAGTATCTCTCATGCATTCCTAAATACCTCTGTGTATACTTAATTCAAGAACAACTCATATTTTACATGCTGAGGAAAACTCAGTTCTGACACAGAACACGTACAAATCAATAAGAAAAGCTGTGTCACTTTACTACTGGGCCATGGTGGTTTAATCAAAGTGGTTTACACAGCATGATCTTCAAGTGTATTTGTTATAGTCATTTACTCTTTCAAGACCTTTCTTGAAATTAGAGATAGAAGAAAAATATATCTGTGCTGATATCTGACATGCATACTGTACATGTAATGGTCTTTTGTAAAAAAAATAAAATAAAAAAATAATAATAATAATATTATATATATATATATATATATATATATATATATATATATATATATATATATATATATATTGTTCCCTTATACAGCAATTGTCCATTGTTTTTATAGTTTGTTGTTACATTGCAACTAATAAAAAAACATGTGTAATGCCTGTGTTATTACATTGTAATTACAGTATGGTTAAGGTCACTTAACGTGTTAGTAGACATTGATAAAGACTTTCCATTGAAACGGTTGTCAAAATGTATGATAACATACAACAAATAAAATACAGCTACTGTATATACTGTATGTTACAATAGAATGTTTAAAGTTTTGTATAAGAATTTGTAAATTAATTTAATAGTTTTGAATCTATATAGTGTATTTATTGAGATACAGTATGTTGGCTGAACTAGCAAATACTAATGCAATAACAATAATAATAATAATAATAATAATAATAATAATAATAATAATAATAATAATAATAATAATCTTTATTTTATAAAGCGCCTAAATGCACACATCTCAAAGCACTGTGCAAACACAAAAAACACAGAGAACCATATATACATACAGCATATTAAGAGTACACATAATATAAAAAGAATAACATACAGTCTCTGCTGGTTTGTAAAGTCTTCAAACAAACTGTAAAAAAAAGAAAATGGCCAGACAGGAGTAAATATATAAAACTGAACATCCAAAACTAGAAGTGCACATTTTATTTAGGTATCTATTTATTGATGTGTTCATATATTTTCCATGTGAAGCATTGTTTCCTGCTATATTATTATTATTATTTGTTTATTTAGCAGACGCCTTTATCCAAGGCGACTTACAGAGACTAGGGTGTGTGAACGATGCATCAGCTGCAGAGTCACTTACAACAACGTCTCACCTGAAAGACGGAGCACAAGGTTAAGTGACTTCCTCAGGGTCACACAATAAGTCAGTGACTGAGGTGGGATTTGAACCGGGGACCTCCTGGTTAGAAGCCCATTTCTTTAACCACTTTAACCACAGGACCACACAGCCTCCACACAGCATTAGAGTATCTCTGTGCACACATGAACACAGGATTTGTAAGTTCCAAGAGTCATCCTTAGGGCTTTACAACTGAAAGAATAAAAAAATAACACCTTTTTTAATATTAACAAATTCCCCACTCACAATGCTTTGAACAAGGAAAGAAGAAGTCTGTGTCTTATTTAATCTACTCTTACTTTGTAAAGAAATTCAAACAGAAATAAATAAAGGGGCTGTCCTGAAGGATGAAAGTTCTGTTTCGACACAGATTATGTTATTATACTGCTCACCAACTGCCATGTGTTGCAAGGCCCGAGGAAACAGTGTGAACCAAGAAAATGGCTTCTGTGATGTAAAGAATGCAGGAAGAATTCAACAAATTCAATTAAGTACCAAATGTTCAATATTTCATGCAAACATATTTTAAGAGGCAGCATAGAAAGTGCAAGCTCTTAAAAATCTGTTTGTGTGGTTAAAAAACAAAGAGCTTTTGGTAGGACAGTCAATTAGATGCTAACAGAAATATTTACTTGTGTTTTATTTATTACCGTACAACTGCCCCTAACTGCTGGACCTTTGCAAATTAACATTAGGGTCCTATTTAAAAACTGTGTCAAAAGTACCAAAAATAGAACTCATGATCACCTACTTGTCTGTGTGTTGCTGTGCTCAAGGCATTTATCTTATTAGATGCACACACTTATAAATCACATACATTGCTATCTGTAGTTGAGAAGCTTTTTGTTATGTGGCTTTCTCTCTGCTTGGTTCATGTTGCTGCAGAGTTGGATATTTATTATTATTATTATTATTATTATTATTTATTTATTTCTTAGCAGACGCTCTTATCCAGGGCAACTTACAATCGTAAGCAAATACATTTCAAGTATCACAGTACAAGTAATAATACAAGGCGCTTGTGTCCATGGGAACACGTCACACCTCCCAATGAATGCAAGATCTCTGCAGTATGTCGTGGGATTGTAGTCCAGGAGCAAGATTTTTTCTTTTTTTGTCAGTAATGTGCTTCTGTAGTTACTCCCATAATCAAATATACTTTTCAGGAAAACGTATATTTGCTTTACTGCTTTGTTTTGCCTCCCAGGCCGTACAATTTGCAGATGGCATTCATAACCTCCTGCTGCTGCAGGTGGCAGTAGAGTAGCAAAAGATTCACTTGGCTGCTGTACCCAAGTATCATTGTTATTGCTTTTCTTAATCCTGAATTTATACATTTTATACTTAACTTTGCAATGTACTGTTGCATTGCAATTGTTCTATTTTTTATATATTACTTAGATGATTCAGACTTCCATACTATCTATCTATTACTATTTCAATGATAGTCACAGCATTGTCAGACATATTTTAGTGTGATTTCTGAGCTCCAAACCAAGAAACATACACTCAGGCTTGTAAATAACATTCTGTGGTTGTTGAAATTCATTCCTCGAGTCACTACACCTTTTAACACCATGTCATAAGACCTATAAGTATGGTCAGTGTAATTATTTGCCAACACATACTGTATGTATAGTTTTTTTACAAGTGTGCTATCAGTTTGTTTGTGTTGTCATTTAATAACTGTCCCTTTTAATTAGTGTTACAGCGCCAGATGGTCAGGGATGATGTTCCCCACAATCACCAAGGGGAAGAAGCTGGATGTCAGTTTTCCTGGAAGAAGAGTGTAAACTTAAAAGAAGTAGAATGTTACCCAGAATGACAAATAACAGCCACACATTTCCCATCTTTACTCAGTCCTAACATAACTATAGAATAGCAGTATACTCCAATATACCACTGCTGTGTTAGAAGAACACACATCACTGGCACTATATACAGTATATATAGCTTAGCTTACTTTCATTTCATCCATATGTATTTGCTGATAAACGAATGATTTCGAGACTAGAGTATTTTTCTATTTCTGTTTCATGTGGGACACTGTAGCTTTTAATACTTGAAGCTGCTGTCAGGAAAATGTAATAAAATGTACTTTTAATGAGTGCTCTAAATGGTCCAGACATTTAAGTGGCACGGCTACATATGGCAACAGAAAAGCTTGTCTTGCTTTTCTTAGCTTCTTAAAGCATGCTGCTGTTTTTTTGCAGAATGAAGCATACATATGTAGATTTTTCTTCCCCGTAATATAAGCGGTATGCATAAAAAATAATATGGAAATTAATTAAGCATATAAACTCAACCTGTTTACATTGCTTTTAGGGGCTGATTATTTGCTTACCCAGAAGTTCCAAGTTCCATACTGATTGCAGTTTTTTTTTTTTTTTAATGAAAAGTACAATTTCTCTATGGGTGCTAAAAATATTGAATATATTATAGTAATTTATTATCTTACCTGGCAATAACAATATGGTGGAGGCACATTGGGCATGTATATAAATACACTGCCCTTGAAGAAGTATCAGTACCCTATGACTAGAGGTCACATTTCAAGAAAACTTAAGAACAGCTCATTTATTTGTGATAAAACTTGTTCTATACCAGAACTATGACTGTAAATCATTATCACTTTTTGGCTTTGGCTTAGCTATTAAATATTATTTCTGGTTATTGTTACGCACACAAACATAATGCTTGAATCTCTTTAACCTACAGCTATGGCCAAACGTTTTGCATCAACTACAATTTTAGGATTGAGATAATTAAAAAAAAAAAAAACTAATAATAATATGTATTATTATTAATTTCTTAGCAGACACCCTTATCCAGGGCGACTTACAATTGTTACAAGATATCACATTATTTTTACATACAATTATCCATTTATACAGTTGGGTTTTTACTGGAGCAATCTAGGTAAAGTACCTTGCTCAAGAGTACAGCAGTAGTGTTCCCTACCAGGGATTGAACCCAGGACCCTCCGGTCAAGAGTCCATAGCCCTAACCACACACACACAAATTAGCTATTTTATTTAACAAAAGGATTTTGCAAGTCTACTGGTCTAACTGCAATATTGAAATGATATTTCTGATAGAGCACACCCATACGCTTCACAGATTTACAGTACTGCCAAAAATAACCTGATGTTTATTTTACGTTTTCACAGGCATGTCTGCAAATACAGCTTTTGATGCATGCTGCATATATTTGTAATAATAGAAAGCTTATACTTCATACCTGTGTGAAGTAATTCATTCCAAACTGATTAATTCTATTATAAGTACATATCCAATTCATATCGGCTTTAATATGGACGGACATTAAAATAATAAACAAAATTAAAGTGCTTAGCAATAAATGAGTTTTAGTAATTTTAAAGTATCAGTATTTATTTTTTAAATTTGCAAGGCAATGCAAGTGGTATTGAGTTCACACATGTTTGTTTCTCAAGTTCGGTGTGTTTGCAAAAAGTGTCAGTTATAACTCAAGACAGCTGAAGAAAAATTCATACTTGAGATGTCGTGGGAATGATGTTGGTAATAAACTGGTCTGCTGCTTCATTGCATACTTTTGTAATGAAGTTTGTTGCCTTCAACATGATTCCTTCTGAGTGCTGTGACATTTATCCATATACCTCATCTAAAGCATATAGTTGCCTATGCTGTCCAAAAATAGACATGCTGAATAGCTGTGTTAACATTATGTTCTGGTCAGGTGGAATAAACATGCACGATGCCCAGTTTTCTGAATGTGTGTGTTTTTTTTTTCCCCACGGGCAGCACCTGTAACGAAAGAGGCAGGTCAAAACAAGCAAATCATTCACAAATACACGTTCACATAATTATACTTCGCCTTTGCAATATAGCTTAAAAATAGGGCCCTATTTTTTATATGGCCTTTAGTCAATACTACATTAAGTCAATTAATTATAGGAAGTATAGCGTCTTAATAACAAAAAGGATTTTGAAAAGAGTTAATAGCACACACTGAAATCAGTATGTTTATGCTGATAAGCATCCAGTGCCAAGAGGGCCCAAGGCCAGGTCCACACACTTGGTTGGCAACTGGTTGCTTATAGTAGAGACAAGCTCTACTTTCAAACAAACAATCTGCTGAGCGATTTGTAGTGATGTTTTATCACATGCACGGTTGTGAAACATGATTGGTTGTTACAATCTCCTGACTTGTTTACTTTCCTGTGGTAAAGAGGCACCAGTGCGGTGCACTCTGGAAGTAGCTGCCCTCAGCGCGGGACACTCCGGCATTGGTGGCGGCGCTGAGTACTCCGGCAGTGAAATGGCTACAAGTGGAGGTGGTCTCCTGACCTGACCTCCCCCCCCCTCTGTACCAGGCGGCTCCCTCTTCTTGGGCTATGAAACTGCTGCCTAACACCATAAATCCCTCTAGCGGTGGAGGCGGGAGCAGCAGGTAGTCTCTCTCTGGAGACGAGTGCGGCTCTCCCTCGGGCACTGGAGACTGGTGCGGCTCTCCCTCGGTCACTGGTGCGGCTTGCCCTTGGTCACTTTGACCCAGGGTGAGCTTGCCACATGCAAGACCATCTTCACTTGTCTTTTGTGTAAAAGGAACAGTACTCCACACAAGCACAGGTAGGTTTTCAACAGGGTAGGACTGTGTTTATTTTAAACTCCAAAATAAAAATAAACAAAACCAAAAACCTTTCAGGAGTACTAACTAAACTGTTGCAGGTCTAGGCTACTCCCAGTCAACACCCCCCCCCCCAACAACAACAACAACAACAACAACAACAACAACAACAACAACAACAACAACAACAACAACAACAACATTTATTGTTTAGAAGTGGATCACAAACACTGTACCTTTCCTCTCTGGTTCCAGCTCCCTGATAGTCTCTCCTAATGGAGCCCTGAGCTCTCCTTTTTATAGGATGTGGCTGCTCCCAATTATCACTAATTATTCAATTAAGGAGCAGCCACATTCTCACATCTTTTTGGCAGGGACAGGAATTAACCCCATCCCTGCCAACCACCACCAAAACACACACAAACATCACTATATTTATAGGCAGAGCTCTCACTCTGCCACAGAACATCATTCCAGAAATATTTTTTGAATATTGATGTACAGATATACATGTCTGGGGTAAACACTGTATCACATTTCCATTTCAAAACCAGGCAATGGAGTGATTTGTATTGTGTCTGAGGTACAACATTGCCTTTAGAGCATGAGACTCTAAACTAAAACATAATTGCTATTCTATATTCTGTATCATTCTTATATGTAATGCATTTTAGCTGTTAATTATAAGATTACCAGCATAGCAGCTAAGCTTCTCATTGTTCTTACACGTATCATCCCTGTAAAATTCTACTATATCGAGGTAGCTGTAGATATGCTCAAATGTATTATCATCATGTGTGGAATAAATCATGAGTGTATGTGTGTGGGTGGTTGTGACAACAAGCTAACTTGACAGTGCTACAAAATAATGTCACAATAACTGATGGGTAGGATTGGGATCTTCAAACTGAATTTTGGGAAGAAAATCTGGAAGTTCAAGGTCACTGGATTTTTTAAAATTTCCAATCTATTTTCATCCTTGTTAAACAAATCTTGCATGGTTGCTCTAGCCTGGTGCTGAGGTTGGTATCCTTTAGCAATATACAAGATCACTAGCATGAATTCCCTGCTATACTAATTTAACACGTTTACAGTATGTTGGGGTACAAAATGTTTTATTTGTTCTTGGTAGGTACCCATGGTAGATGCTACTTAAGATGAGTGCATCATATCTTACTGCCAAGGGACTGAAAAGTCTAAACTTAAAACGATCAGCTATCTGATCACCAAACATGAAAATAACAAAAGTGTACAGGATAAAAATATGGGAGAACAACAGTCACCACGCCAGGCGGGTGTGCTGTAAAATGTTATTATAATTATTATTACCAAGCGCGCCGGGTAGGCGGGCTGAAGCAAGCCAGCGGATTCAACAACAGCAGGGTGCAGCAGAGCTGGGTCCCAGTGGAGGAATCACGCTTCTAAGTCTTGAAAATCAGCACTAAGGTGTCAACACATTGGTGCACTAGTGCTTTGAGCTGTGCTGCTTTTTCGTTTAATATTAATAAAGGTACTAGCCCCAAATAGAAATTTAAACCCTATTTCAAAGAAAACAGCATTACCTTTGAAGACAGCCAGTCTTTTAAAGCAGATTTTCCTGCTTTGTTATACTATGTTTAACACCATTTTTTATTCTTTTTACAAAAGCCTGTGCTTTCAATTTCCTTTACTATAACACCTTTTCATAGAAAGGCTAATTGCCTTTAATTATAGTCAAAGAAGGAGCAATGTAGTCACTGACAGTAAAAATATATAAATAGGAATAGAGAGATAGCTATAGAAAATGTAAACATTAGAGGTTTAAAAAGCTATTACCCTGCAGTTGAAGAAAGCTACCATCATGCTTCTAATGACATTATCTATTGCATAGTGATATGTTTCCTTAATAATATCGTTTCCATTTTCTGAGCACCAGTACTAACTTCTCCTTTGATCATTATGCAGTTAACATCAACAGTAGGTACTTCACACTTAATAAAAATGCATTGCTATGGTTTTTTTCTGCCAATAGTCATCTTATTAGACATAAATTGTACTTGAAAGGACTTACACTTTATATCAGCGTTTGAGGGTGGAGTTCTTTTGTTTTTATGATCCATCTATAATATTACTGATATCATAGAATCAGCTCTGTTAGTTCCATTTCCCATATATTTCAAATGAATTAAAACAGAAATAACTCAGAGGTTGCTTTCAAAATGTTGCCTGTACATTCATGTTTAAAGTAGATTAATGAATGCATGCATAACATAGCAAGGGCACAAAATGGTATTTATCTATTTTAAATGCTGTGTAAAGAGGAATTGATCTTGAAGCCAGGCCTGGCTGCTGTATTTTGTAAACAACTCAAATTGGATAATTTCCTTTTATATTCCTCTAATTTAGTTTGATTTTAGTTCACAAAGCTAATTAAACCATTCTGGAGTACTTATTGTCATGTTGCTTTGAAATACTTTTGACAGAATTATCTATGGATCTACCCCACAGTGGCTCTGGCCTTTGAACTGTGACAATCCCATTGTTTGCAGTTATCTTCAAACATTGTAAAAAAAAAAAATAGCTTTTAAAATGTCACCATGTCACCTCTGGCTGCTTACCAACATCTAATGTAATAGAAAACACAGCATGATTCCAACTAGTCCCTCTCTGTAGACCTGCCTGCAAACGATAAACTCTTGTTTGCCAGTACAAACCATAAAAACAGAAGCATGTAGCTGAATGAATTCTACTGAATGCCCCAGTGGTACCTTGAAGTCTGGAATGTGTTTATTGAGATTTATTGTGAATTTATTTGACACTTGATCACTCCTTGTGTCAAATCTTGACTCTACCTGTTGCAGCAGAATGGCACTTAACTGAAAGCCCCATCACAGTAGCACGTAGGATAGAGAAAAACGGTGACAGCATGTGTCATCTGTCGAAAAGTTAAAAGCATTTCAGAAGGCTGTTTACTCTTTTTTTTTAAATAATGTTAGTAAGTTTTACCAAGCCCAAGTTTGCCTGTGATTATTTAGAGAACGGCAAGTACTGTACACAAAAATGTTGCTTCCCTGTTTTTCATAGAAATGTTTTTATTCCTAAAACATTATTTAACACGAGTTAAAGCTTTGAGAAACATACAATAAAACCTAACTAAACCTAGTGATTCAACACTTTTTGCATATTGAAAATCCATGTTTTGAAAATCAGGCTTGAGTGTCAGACTGGGTGTGTCTGTGTCCACTGTCACCAATAAATACAGTGGTTCCCCCAAAAAATACCATATTAAACCAGATAAAGAAAATTTACAATGAGACAATGTTAAAGGAAAACATCTAGGAAAGCAAGGCTGGATGCACTCAGTGTGCACGATTTGCTAATATCGTCGGAAATACATCTTGAAATGATGTCCAACAAGAGAATCACCTGCTTGGAGTCTGGTATGTTCATTATTATTGGTAAATCCACCAATCACCTAGCATTTTAGATTATGGGGCACATCTCTATTTAATAACATGGTAATAACTGGGAACTACCAATGGTTCCAACTCTTTCATTGTAACAGCTAGAATAAGTGTTTATTGTCATGACCCTTAAGGTATTGTTACCATGTTACAATGATATGCTTGAAAAGACAGAAATGTTATAGAAATTGCTGAATTTCACTGTTGAACAAAGAAAATGGTTTAGCATTGACTGTCAGTTAATTCTAAAACACAAATTTGGGGATTTAAGATATTAAGATGTTTACACAAATAACATTGCCCTGTTAAAGATGCATAATACTGGCATTTCCCTAGGGCATGTCAAATGTATTATGCAATATGAACAACATCTTGTATAGTGAAAGCTGATGTTTCCTGTATTGATATATGCCAGCATCTATGCAGTGGTACTGTATCTAAATATCATAGAGATGCTGGGAACCAACAAATGCCCCTTCTGCCATTTATTAATATGAAATATTGGTAATTGGAATTGGCCCCAATAATCACAGTGGTGTGTCCCCAGTTAAAACTGCCTGCCATCTTGAGCTATGTAAGCTATGTGGTTGACAGGGCTGTTCTTTAGAAATATACTTTAAGCTCTACATATACTCTAGTATACTGCTGTACATTTGCATATTATTAAATCCATTAATATGCATCTGAATATATATATATATATATATATATATATATATATATATATATATATATATATATATATATATATATATATATGTTGTGTTGCAGACAACCAGTGACCTGCTTTGCACTTGTCCATGGGACAATCGGGAAAAAAAATCCCTTTCAAATCTAATCCTGTACCGTAATATAAAATGTAATTTATAAGATATACTTAAAGATTAAGCTCTAATGTACATCTTCAACAACATTTTGAATAATTTAGCACTTATAAAAGGTTAAAGTGTTCTGCAAGTCTGGATTTTTCCCTGTGTTCATTGACTCAGCAAATACAAGAGCAACAAAATATGTTATTAAGTGAACTCATGCATTTTATTCATTGGTCTTGGAATACAACTCTTAAAGTAAATTATGTTCCTGTAGGCTTAGGCTACCTGAGTTAATGAATCATTATAACTTAGTGAAGTTTGAAAGCAGCTATTACAGATGTAGAAAGCACATAGTAATTAATAAGTTAAGGTTAAGGTTAGAGTTGAAGTTGGGTTTGAGGTAATACAATTAAATATTCCAAAATATCATGTTAATAAAGAGTAAAGAGTATAGAGTAAAAGAAAATTGTTTGTTATTCCAGAAAATTTGTCAGCAACTTCAGAGTGAATTGATTTGCTAGCTTTAAAAAATGATGAAATGAATATAAAAATTAAAAAAAGTAAAGTTTTCCTTCAGAAAGCTCAAAGATATTTGGAGTTTAAATGATTTCCGTAGAGGGTAAAGGGATATTATTTATTTATGATTTATGTCGAATCTCATTTAGTCGCATGGCTGAACAGTAAATAAGCAGAAACATAGTAATACAATGTAATGTTCCATAACACCACTGAATCTCAAGTACAAATACTGTATCTATTCAAAACAATTGTACTGCACTATAAATTAAAATAAATAATAAATAAATAACTTTACAACTGGGGAAAAACGTACTTCACACTTAGTAGTAAGCAGTACTTAATTGCAATAATTTATTAGAATAATTTGAAAGTGCTTAATGAGAGTGCAGCCAGCGGCCGGTGTTGATTCACAGGGAAGCACGCAGATCACAGAGAAGTTTCTTGTAAAACCAATTATTTTTATTTAAGAACAATGATAAACAAAAAGCTAATTGAACAAAATATCAAACAATTTGAAGAAAGAAAAAGTGGAAACCAAAAATAACTATTTATAGTCACCTAATCACAGGTGCTGACTTCAATAACTAAGTCCAATCATAGAGCTGCAAAACTGCCCTCTGATCTACACAAAAGGAAGATCCTGACTGAACCAATTGACAGCCTTTATACCTTTCCAGGCCTCCCCCTCCCCCAGAATAAACCATTATGCAGGTGGTTATATAAAAACAAACCAGCAAACAGTTATCCATAATAAATAAAGTATTCAAAAAGAAACAAATCAATGAATATATATATATATATATATATATATATATATATATATATATATATATATATATATATATATATGTACTAAACATTAATCTAACACATACATTAAAACTATGCTTTAAAACCAGCAGAGGGAAACTTAATTAAAATCAGCTATCCCCCCTTTCAATATTTTCTACAGGTACTGCCCTGCTACAGGAAGTCAGTACCCAGGGAAGTCAATAAAAGCTTCCCTCACCAACATGGCTGGTTCCCCACTTCCTGTCAAGATGGAGGACCATACCACCACACCCAACTCAGGTTGCCTAAACCATTGCATATCAAAAACATGCATATTAAAATAACTGTTGTTCATTTTATCTTAACAATTGTACTGCAATACATTGTTCTGGAAGTGTGCACCCTTCCAAACCCACTATCTAAACAGTACTCTTGATTAACCTTTCTTTTGTTTTTCAGGACACTCCCAACCACAGGCCTCCAGTCCCGATACACCAGGCAAGTGAATTTTGTTTTTATTATTTTCCTTACTAGACCCAAGGTTCAGCAACACAATACACAAACAGTTAAAAAAACAATTTGCAGAAAATGTCCAGATACATACTGAGACAAATGTGAGGGTCTCCTCCCTCACATGCAGTGCTGTTGTCTTAATGGAGGCATTCATGCATAGATATACCATCACTGCAATTGTAAGTGAATACAGTTACAGCTATCCTTGATAACTAAGCAGAGACATTTCCATGTTTCAGGTGGCACGAGCACATTGTCCGACCACTCCCCAGCCCTCAACCGACTGGTCACGCAGGAGCTTCCTCACCAGCACACAGCCTCAACGCACCGTGCAAGGTGACCCGACTACAGATGTGGAATGAGAGGCTAGAGACCATATCTGATGCACCAGCAGCCGAGTCCTTACCACCAGGGGCTGATAAACCATGGCAAAGGTGGCAATGTCTCCTTCGAAGGAAGCAATGAGGAAGTGGGGCTATACCACTTGTGACTGAGGCACTGAGCCTTAGACTATGCAACATCTGCTGCAGTGTCTGCTGCTCGAAGGCACATGCACAATCAATGACCTTGCAAGGAACAACAAACGGGCAAAAGCATGTGTAGAAAAATTGTCAAACATGGTGTAAAGACATGAGAAGAAGGTGGCATTCATACTGATTCGAATGTAATTTCAGTTCACATAAAAAAAAATCATATTAATAGGAATGGCATCAGGAGTGCTGTGAGGGCAATAATTGATATTAATCTATAAATGGTGATTCTATTTACAGCAGAGTAAGTAAATAAGTTGGAATGACTGATTTCTAAAAGGTCAGTAGGCATATAGACAATAGGTAGTGTGTTTTTAATCTCGATCTTGTTTAATTAACAGCTTTATCTGCAGTATTTTCATGATTTCTGGGAGCTGATGGATTCACATCTTATCTGCTACTTGCTGGGCCTCCTGAGCCATTCATCAGATGGACATAATTTGATGGCTATTGAAAAGATGGGATTGGCTGCCTGTCTTCGGCTTTAAACAAGATGGACAAAGATAAAGAGTTTAACCAATGGATTTTTTTTTCTGGGTTCACATATAAAACCTTCAAAAGAGTCATCCACAGTAAAGTGACAGACAAATAATGACCTTCCCTTCAACGTGTGCTGAAAACATACTGAACTTTCACACAATAAAATTGGGGTTGACCAGAGGACAGAACTCTCAGCCACTTAAAAGGGCTGTGTGAACTCAAAAGGGCTGTGATCAACTGGACTATACTATACTATACTAGCATCCCAGCTAAATTAGACTGGGACTTGTCAAAAAGAAAGCAAACCTACGTTAAGATTCACTACAGAGTTATATCATAGCCAGCCTCATCTATCAGACAGTGCTGTGGATTGTATATGGCACAGGCAGTGACATTTCATACATTTTTAAACATGTGTGGACATTTTTTTTTTTGCAAATTAAGGCTGTGCTGACAGTAAAAGGGAAGAAAGATCACTCAGCCAGGCCTTACTCATTAATCTTGCTGGTGTTTTTACTGAGCCATTTTACTTGATCTACAATTATTTAAAGTAGCTTGTGTATCTCATTTTTGCACATTGGGATTAATAAGGCAAAGACCAAAGGCTGACATGCTTATGTAACACAGCAATTTTTCAGCTATAAGCTTCATGATTTAAATTGTTAGGTTAAGAAGATGTTAGGTGTGTGCAGAGAACCCATTACTTATACACTATCCACTCGATATATCGTGGGTGTCAGGGTCCAATATAAACCCGCTATATATCGAGGGCTGCGATATTGTGAGAGACCCATAGAATTAAAGACACCGCAGCACAGAAAAAAAAACACAAAGAAAGATACACATAATAAAAAAGTCTGAAATCCAACACAAAAACCTGTGTGGAGAGCAAACAGATCTGTGTGGAGACCTGTGTGGAGAGCTAATAGATCTGTGTGGAGACCTGTGTGGAGACCTGTGCAGAGCAAATAGATCTGTGTGGAGACTTGTGTGAAGAGCAAATAGATCTGTGTGGAGACCTGTGTGAAGAGCAAATAGATCTGTGTGGAGACCTGTGTGAAGAGCAAATAGATCTGGGTGGAGACCTGTGTGGAGATCTGTGTGGAGACCTGTGTGAAGAGCAAATAGATCTGTGTGGAGACCTGTGTGAAGAGCAAATAGATCTGTGTGGAGACATGTGTGGAGACCTGTGTGAAGAGCAAATAGATCTGTGTGGAGACCTGTGTGAAGAGCAAATAGATCTGGGTGGAGACCTGTGTGGAGATCTGTGTGGAGACCTGTGTGAAGAGCAAATAGATCTGTGTGGAGACCTGTGTGAAGAGCAAATAGATCTGTGTGGAGACCTGTGTGAAGAGCAAATAGATCTGTGTGGAGACCTGTGTGAAGAGCAAATAGATCTGTGTGGAGACCTGTGTGAAGAGCAAATAGATCTGTGTGGAGACCTGTGTGAAGAGCAAATAGATCTGTGTGGAGACCTGTGTGAAGAGCAAATAGATCTGTGTGGAGACCTGTGTGGAGACCTGTGTGAAGAGCAAATAGATCTGTGTGGAGACCTGTGTGGAGACCTGTGTGAAGAGTAAATAGATCTGTGTGGAGAGCAAATAGATCTGTGTGGAGGCCTGTGTGAAGAGCAAATAGATCTGTGTGGAGGCCTGTGTGAAGAGCAAATAGATCTGTGTGGAGACCTGTGTGGAGACCTGTGTGAAGACCAAAGACCAGTGTGGAGACAATTGCAAAGTTTACTGGAGTTAGGCTTTTGTATTTGTTACAGTGTTTTGTTTAAACCTTTTTGTTTATTGTAAAGAATGAAACTGCATGAATTTCTGCATGAATTTCTGCAGTTGGCCAGCCTTGACCGCCTGTCACACTACCACACTGTATTATCTGTTATGCTCTACTAAAAAAAAAAATATGTGTATGCTGTATGAAATGTAATGTATATTAAGTATGTAGAAAATGATGATGAGTGTCTGATGATTGATGACAACAACACCCCTCCTCGGGAGGAAGTATACAACTCATTTATGTTCTCTAATGTATAATGTTTCAAACTACTGTATTACAGATGCACACAATCACGGTGGTGCTTGTATGAGACAGCTAGAGAAACAACAAAGTCATTTTAAGTCCTTAGAGCACTGTTATTGTAGCGTCTCATTTTTCTCTCCAATGTTAGTGGAGTCTTGCTTTAGCGGGTCTTTTGTCCTAATTGTCCGTAGACAGGATAGGATGGATATCTGAGAACTTGAAGAGAAACTGAATATTTTCTAAATAAACTAGACCTAATACTAACAAAAACAAGGATCAGATGAGAAAGAAAAATGTGACATATGACATAACTTGGCTTATACAGTATATATATATCACTCCACTTATTTATATTTTTATTTTTGTAAAATGATTTTCACTGACTTGGCTACTGGGCCTCATAACCCGTATATTCTATAAAGGTCATAGCTTTTTATTCATCGGATTAAAGACCAGTTGATCCTACTAGTGTTCGGTACTCTGGGATTTGATTCAATATTAGCCTATAAAAAAACAACCTTTGAAGGGTGAATAGCTTTAAGGGTTTTACATTAACTTCCTTGTAGACTAGGATCATCCAACCAGAAACACATTTATTTATACTGCGTTATTATTAAAGCTCACATATTGTTCATATTTCCTCAGCGGACCCTCTGCCGAGGTTCAGCTTCTGTTATAGAAGTAACTCACCTTGCATTCTCTGTCATTTTCTTTCTCTGCAGGGACCAAGCACGCATGGATTCTTTCAGTGAGACACATCCATTGCCATGGAACATATTAACAAGTTGACATTAACATTCATTCTCATAAGACCAAGAGTTATTTAGAAAAGCATGTTTTTTTCCCCAGACCAGGTTGGATGGACACTAGAGACATTCTTTATCTCATACCACTCACATGTTTGATTACAGGGTTATAAGCAAAGCTTTATCCCTTTCCACCTTGTCATGCTTTTATACAGCCTTCCTATTTTATTCTGCAAGGTCTTTTTGTTATGCAGTATGAAATTAAGTTGCAAGGCTCTGTCGCAGATTTTTCTTGAACATCTTTAGTGTTTTAGCACCCACAAAGTCGTGCCTCTGGCTGTCAGAATCACACCTTTGCCAATCAGAATCCTTTGTGTACTACTTTTAAATATTATAGTTCAAAACAGTGAAAATACAGTACTTCAGTTTGTTGTACAGTATTGTTCTATTTCAGCTTAACAGTACCTGTTTGTAACCTAAAAGCAGTTCATGGTTTGACAAGAACCTGGATCTGGTTTATTGCTTGATTTTTATTATTGAAGAAGTCCAGCATTTAACGCTGTTCCAAGTTCCAAGTGTGGGGAACAACACTACCCAGCTTAGATCAATTGATTGTAAAAATGCATCAACTAATCAGTAGCTACACTGTATTGTTAGCAATTAGTTTACATTCTCATTATTTTTTGTAAATGAAAAAATCATAATTTTCTTTAATAACTTCTTACTCACCCACCTCAATAACTTAATGCCATCTACTTTTCGAACAATTGATTGACATTTGTGTCATCCAATGGAAGCATAAGTTTTTTGCTCTTGTTTCATTGGGTGATTTAGATGACTCTTCCCAACCCCTCACTCTCCCTGATACTTTACACCTGACGACTGACTCAAGGAGGACTGATGCCTGATACCTGATACCCGACGACTGACTCAAGGAGGACTGATGCCTGATACCTGATACCCGACGACTGACTGAAGGAGGACTGATACCTGATACCTGATACCCGATGACTGACTCAAGGAGGACTGATGCCTGATACCTGATACCCGACGATTGACTCAATGAGGACTGATGCCTGATACCTGATAACCGATGACTGATATACTCAAGGAGTACTAGGCAAACCCTTAATGATTTTCATAGGGTTTCACTTTCAACCATTTCTATCTCTGTTACATGCTTTGTTGTCACTCTTTTTTTCTCATCAGTGCATTTCTATTTCTCTGAAGGAGAAATAGTTTCACATTTAAGAGCAATAATACATTTTCCAGGAAACATATTGGGATTTAGTTACCCTGCGTGCGGGATGTTTTGTGGGACTGTTCCAACAGTAAAGAGACTTTTGTCATGTCTGACCAAATTATTTTATTTTTGACTACAGGTATTTGATTATCAAACAAACAGGCATCTTATAAACATGTGTTTATGAAAAGAACAAAAAGGTATAGTAACCTACCAGCTGTTGTTTTAAAAATAATTATTCTTCTAGACCAAGTCAATATTCTATTTTAACATCTGGCCTTTCAAAGTTAGCTTTTGTGAAAGGTCAGGCTGTTATTCACTCACTGTGACAAAATGTGGTTCTTTCAGTGTCTGCTATTATGGCACACCTTACCAACTGCTGTGATGAAAAGTAGAAAATGTCATTCAATACAAAGGCATAGTAGGTACAATCCAGTTTCTATACAGTTCAACTGCAGCATATGCATTTATTTTTCTTAGGAGCTGAATATAAATGATTTTATGGAGGTTACTAAGGTTGGTTTGAAATCATACTAAAGAAATAGTTCAGTAACTGTAGCAGCAATTGAGCTAAAGAATGCCTATTCGTGATGTTGTGAATGATATGTCTGCAGCAATTGTTTAGAGACTGAATATGAGGAATATGCTTCTCAGCAACATTATGTAAAGAAGAATGCAAGTCTATGTAATGACGACAGTGTGATAACGTAAGTGCTTCTAAATCTCAAAATCTTTATATGAGTAATGACAGGTGTAATTTTTCACACACAAAAAAATAATTGGCAATCTACTTGTATCTAATTTTATTTGCTGCTTTTGAAATACATTACAGACTATTGTGTGCAACTAAGATTCTTATGTCTTTAACACTAGAAGCCCCGCGGCAGTCATTTTGACTATTTTTGGTTTTAAAATGTAATTTTCTCCAGTCGTGTAACACATACGGGGCTGTGCGTTCATGTACCTTTCTGTCCATATGTATTAAATATTCTCACAAAGCATGAAACGTGGGAGTGCACAAATAAAGAAGATATATTACATTATACCTAAAAGCCCCAAGAGCAGTCACATTGCCGGCCACACAGAAAACAATTGCATTGTGATTATACAGAGTTGCACAGAAACTTCGCAAAGCAGAGGGAACAGAGGGAGAGTGCCAAGCATGTACCCACAGTTGAAGCTGGCAACCCCTCTGACAGCCACAAGAGACGCTAATGCCAGGTTGGCAAGTGCAATAAAAATAAAACTTTGGGCAGCTGTGCCTTGTGCAGAAAGTATTGTGTATTGATTGTGAACAGCCTTAGATTCAAGGTAAAGGAATACCATTTTGTCGAAAAAAAAAGATAAAATAAATTCGACTTTTTTTATTAACTTCTTGTTCAGTTGCTTTTGCGCATCTGATAATAAACCGATTGCTGTTGAAAAGTTAAAAATGTATAGTTATCGTTTCAGTTTTATAAATATGTATGCTGTAAACTGATGTCTGTTCAGATGTTTATTTATTTACAATTTCTTGTTTTGATTTGTAAAATAAATGTTCATATGTATATACTGTGTATATATATATATATATATATATATATATATATATATATATATATATATATATATATATATATATATATAAGCGTCTATTTACCATATTTCCCAGAAGCCCCCGCACTTATTAGAGACCCGGCAAGTATTGGAGACCGGCAATTACTTGAAGTTTTACGGTATATGTAGCCTTCATGGCACATAGGTATAGAAATACTTAGAAAAGAAGGTCAACTTTTACTGATATGTTGCAATATCATATATCGTCTGAAAACAGTGTCTTAATCCCTAAACATCTACATTGCCTTTCGTATGAGACTTTAAAGGCTGTGAATTTCTGTTGATAATAATACAATCTGCTATTCTGTATGGATCCATAAATAGGTCTATTTTTTCCACAAATTACATTCTCATGGTTGTTATTCAGCAAAATGAAAGCAATGTCCAATGTGGAAGATGTGATGTGGTTCAAAGGCATAACAGCTATTCTGATTTCCTCAAAGCATTCTTGTTAAGCTCTTTATCCCTTAGCAAAAGGTAGAATCTAGCTCGGCTCACGCTTACATTACATTTTCTGCATTCTAATAGGATTTTTCAATTAAATTGACTTTATTTTTCTCGTTTTGGTGTTGAATTGGGACTCACATGTCACTCTGCTACTTACTACACAAAGTAATTACTTTATTATAAACAGCTTAACAAAATCTAGGGATTTGAAAAGTAATATCTCTCCAATAAGTTGGCATGGCAACTTTATCCTTCAATTATTATTATTATTATTTATTTCTTAGCAGACGCCCTTATCCAGGGCGACTTACAATTGTTACAAGATATCACATTATTTTTACATACAATTACATTATTTTTACACATTATTTTTACATACAATTGCCCATTTATACAGTTGGGTTTTTACTGGAGCAATCTAGGTAAAGTACCTTGCTCAAGGGTACAGCAGCAGTGTCCCCCACCTGGGATTGAACCCACAACACTCCGGTCAAGAGTGCACTTGTACTGTTGCAAACCCATTACACCTTTGATCGTATTGGCATACTGCTGTCACCCAACCCAAATTATTTGTCGATAATACCTGGACAACATGCTGTAAAATTCCATTGTAGCTTGCATCAAGTGCAGTACTCTACTTCTTTTGTGACAAAGCCAGGTGATACATTTTGGTGCCATACAATCTATCAACAAGATTCTATTTCTACACATAGCTTAATAAAAATAAATCAAATACTGGGTCTGGATTACATATCCAGGATACTATATTCTGTGCCCTAGCTTTTTATAATACCTGTAATCAAAACATAATGTATACAGTCTTCAGAACATAACAGAGCAAGCTTATGAGAGAGATAAGAAAAAGTAGCTTTGATGTAGCTGAAGGACAGATTCATACATTACTGGCCCGTGGGACAACTATTAGCATTCATATGATGCTGCCATTGTGGTGATTCTCATTGGTATGCACCGACTACAACAAAAGCAAAATGTTTGGAGTCTGATCCAACAAGAAAATGACACTGGATATGTGTGCAAACTGATAGAGGGGTATCCCTAGGTCAACTTTTGGACTGAATATGGAATGTTCTTTTTGTGGGAGGGGATGTCTTATAACTTTGCTGGTTTTGATGAAAGTTTTTCAACTCAGACATTTATACACATGGGAGGAATAAGAAGAGTGAAATATTTTCCAGCTTTGGATTTAAGAACCAATAAATTATGGATAGGACTTTTATTTTTTACCCTTCCACAATCATTGCAGCCATAATAATGATTTAGGGAATACCATACAGTCTTTGTTTATTGGTATTGTAATTTGCAAACAAACAGTACATGTTGTATAATCAATGTATAACCAATTTTAAACAATTTTATTGTACCACTAAATCAATTTGTATAGAGCAGAGATACATATAGACTGGAGAAATATGCTATTCAAGTCATGTGACTATAAAGTAGGGGATAAACATCCTCAATGTTAACAACAAAAATGTATATATTATTTGGTGGTACAAGTTGGCAAAAAGGTCTAGAACCAATGGTGCTCTCATCATACCATCAAAATAAAACTTGATTATATAATTAGTACATGGTATAAAATACCCATATTCATCTATGAGCATTTAGGGAATGATTGATTTACAATACAGTTTGTCATGTTTTCATTATAATTATGGATACAGAAGATCTTCACAGGTCCGTGTCTAAAGTTGAGTTGCTTTATTAATTAGTCACAGCACACAGGTTCATCCTATACATTTGTAAAAGTTTGTGGTAGTTAGCTGTCTGGCTTCAATAGCTGAAGCAATTTAAAAGTTTCCAGACCTCAAACATTGCATGATCATGTTTTATAATTATCAATTGTGTTCCTTTGCAGTACACTCTCTATCCTTCTCAAAACTAGGCCATCAAAGGAAACCTTGATTTCCACTCTGTGGTGTGCAACGAGGTAATTATAATATAAAGAACAGATTTACAAGTGTACCAGGGTACATCTTGTAAATAATGACACAAGTGTGTGTGTGTGTGTTTGTGTGTGTGTGTGTGTGTGTTTGTGTGTGTGTTTGTGTGTTTGTGTGTGTTTGTGTGTGTGTGTGTTTGTGTGTGTGTGCAGCTAACAGCAAAGTCCTGTGTAGATTTAAACAAAAGCTATTGGGGAGGTTTTTATTTTCTTTTGGCTGGGTGGATTCTGATTCTATATTGGAACAACAGAACAGAGAATGATTTTAAACATCATAAAAAGTTAAGGGAAGAGTGAATAAATAAATAAAATAAATAAATAAACACATACTAGTAAAGCTTCTTATCATTTATTATCTAGTTTATTCATTTATATATAACTAGGTGCTTAATTGGACAAAAATGTCATATTAAACTGAATGCAGGTAGAGAATCTTATCACATTTTAATTAACTTCTCAAATAAGATGAGAGACATATTGGCAAATAACTCCAAGGGATGAATACAAGACATGAATATAAAAGAATGATGTATCAAGACTGAAAGAGGAAATTAAATCTGATGGTAATTAATTTTTTCAACTGTCTGTTGTAGTTTGCTGGTGATAGAATTGAGCACATTTTAAACCTAGGCTCCAATTTTCAAACATTTATTCCCACTCTCAAAGCTTTGGGTTTTACATTAAATGCATTTAAGTACCTTAAATTAAATCAACTCTGATCATACTGTGGTTATGGAAAGTGTGTTTAAACCCTTTACAAAACATTTTTGTCATAGATGTTAAACTGACAACAGATCTGGCAGAAGGCACAGGTGTCGTTGTCCATCAAATCAACAGTACGAAGATCACTCTTGAAATCAGTACTTAAAGGATGTGTTGCAGTAAGGATACCGCTGTTAAGAAAGGGGAACAAGACTAAAAGGCTAAAATATACATGAACACAGAAATTGGACTATGGAACAATGGTCAAAGGTGCTTTGGACTGTTGATGGATGGACAACGACACATGTGCCTTCTGCCAGTTCTGTTGTAAATTCAACGTGTGTCTTCTTTCTGTTCCATAAGGATGTTATCTTCAAGTATTGCTCATCCTTGTTAGACAACTTTTTTGGGTCTTCCAGTCCTGGGATTGTCAATTACAGATGATGTTTCTCTGTACTTGATGATTATGCTTCGGATACCACATCTTGAAAATCAAGTGATGCGAGCTATTTCACTCAATGTTTTTCCTTCTTTATGTAAGTCAAGGTTGTTATAATAGTAGAAAACTAGGCTTTGAGTAAATTGTTCATGCTCATAATGCATCAGAGTAGAAAAATGCAATATGTCTAAGACTTTTGCACAGCAGTGTATAGTTCCAATTAAATATATTTCGATAAGTTTAGAATATCAGCAAATGTATTATTTACATGTATTAGATGTTTTTGTTGTCCTTTCAAATAGTACATACAAATAGGATGTTTTTTGTTGGGCTGGGAATGTGGGTGTGTGAGACAGTGACAGATGCAACACCAATCAAAGCCACTATCTTCAACGCAAACAGCCTGTCAACCAAGCTAAGTAAATAACAGATACAAGTCTGGCAAGGTTTGCAAAGGGTTTGAGTGTCTCTATACAAAGTTTGATGCAGTTAAATGATGGAATGCCATAGTTACACAGTTAAGAAGGGACACAAATAGCATGAAATTGAACACGTGGAACTGTGCATGGATTGGAACAGTAATGAAAAGACCATGTTCTTGCTGTTGTAAAATAAATGGGTGAAAACACCCATTTGCATAGAAGTTTGGAATAAGAAAATAAATTGTTAGCACAATATACAAATATATTGAATCTCAGTAACCTTACAATTCTTTATAAATAATGCACAATACATTCTGTGGATCTAGCCTTTTTCTAACTATTTTCCTTTATGCAATTGAATTCAACAGGCCTTCCATTACCTGAAGAATTCCATTATCTATCGAGGATCTGACCTTGTTTATTTCATATAATCGAGGTCCTTCTGTAATCTCTTTTTGGCACTCTTGTCTGTATTGATGACAAAAATGATTTGTGTTGAGGACTGGGTGGTACAACCAGAATACAGGACATTTGTGTATACAATGATATGTAACGATCCTAGTACTGCTACCCCTGTAGTACCTGAATTGTGGATTTTAAGATGGACTTAGTCACCTGGCCTTTCCAAACTTGTCTTCTCATATCAAAATGATTGAAAAGAGTTGAATCTGGAAATAACTCTATTCATATGAAAGTTAAGTAATGCGCCTGACTTACTTTCATTAAAGTATTTAATCGCAGTAGCTTCATTTATTTGCAATTTCAGTCCTTACTATAAGGGATGGATTTGAAATGGCTGTTTGGAACAAGCTGCATTTTAATCTTTTTTTTTGTGGCTCAATGCAGATATGTGTGTAATTTATCTCCTAGGCTCTCCCAGTACATCTGGGCTTTATTTAAAGCCAATGCAAAGACGAAGGTCATTTTCTGAAAGGAAATCAAACAAATTTAACAATATAAAACAAACATACAATAGTCAAACAAAACATCAACTGACCATATCTGCACCTAAGTTCACTTTCTAGATGAATTGGTTAGATGTTAACATTGCAGAATTAATAGTCTACTTATGACTTTGATATATAGCTTATGCATTTTTGCACGCTTTGGCTCCAGTGTACGCGCATATAAATAGAAAATTCAATATTACAGACATGTGTCAATAACTACAGTGTGGTGAGTTGGGCTCATTCATTTTCCATCGCTAAATGTTTGGTTCAGTGGTTGGAGTTTGCAACGTCACCATATTTTGATATATATTTGAGACTGCAATTTTGATCACTCTGTTTCTATGCAGCACATTGTTTCAGTATGCAATATTGAGAATTTGAAAGTTTTTGAGCAACATCAGCAGTGAACAACAGTCTCAGATAAAGAAAGAACACATTATTTTCAAGTGTGGCACCAGAGCAAACCATTACAGAAGATACTGTCGAAAAGAGATAACAACAATAACAAAACTTACTTTGACTTCAAGAGTGAGAAAAACAACACACAATTGTTTTGTCACGACCAATTAAACATAATTCTGAAAAAAATTCAATTGTTACGATGTGATACAAAATAAAACTTAGCAGAAATACAACTGTATTAGCTGTATAATACTATATAAAGGTAGAATCAGTTGTCTGTAACAATGTATTATATTAATTATGCCATTGAAAAGGACAAATGCTAAATTGCAAAATGAATTTGACAAAAATAGGCACACATTTTAAATTCTCCAAATTACAATTGAAAGGCTGACCTCTTTGTTTAAATAAGGCAATTATCTTAGATACATAATAACTGAATTGAATTGTCATGCTAGATGTTTATGATGAAAGCAAATAATTAAACGTCTGCTTTCTATATTGAAAAGGATATGCAATTCACTTATTCATGGCAGCTTTATTAAAACTCAGTTTAATTAGAGGGAACAGATAGAGGAGATGAACATTTCAATATCATTTCAATAGCAGTTTAATTTTCCCCTTTGACACTTTTAATCAAACAAAGCTCTGGCTTTCTTCCACCCTTCTATTTCTCTTCTCCCCAACCCCAAACGTTAATGGAACCTATGAAGAAAATACAGATCATTTATTGTCTTTGTTCATTTGGAAAATCAACAGCAGCATACCATTTTAAATTTTACAAATATACAATTACTGTGATGGATACATCGCACATGCTGCCTTAAAAAGGTGTATTCAATCTGAAATTCTTGTTTGTTAAGCATACAGTGACTATCTTTATGCTTGTTTAATCTTTTTTTTTCATTTGCTTTTCCATGAACTCTCCAGCTAGTACAAAATCAGACATGGTATTTGTTCATTTGTGTCCCTATCCAACGTTTATAAATCATGTAAATAAGTAAAACCATTGCCATTTGGCTAATGAGGCATGCCAAATGCAGGAAGAGGCAACAACTACCTTGCGGGACAATATAAATAATTGCCTTGGACAGCTTACACTATGATTGCCGTTAAAATATCTTGCAGCATCTCTAATTATTAAATCAATACCTAAAGTATTTATCCAGTGTACAAACTGAATAGCGTGTATCTTAATATGCTTGTTTCATTGTCAGTTAATCTCACAGAGCTGTTTTATTCTGCTATCAACTATAGTGCCTTATAAGCAAACCCTTATTTCAGACCACTTTCTTAATCTATTTTTTTTCCATCATGATATTATCTTTTCCAAAGAAACCAGAATGTGCCAAGTCTTTTTACAGAACAAATAATCAAAATTGCGTTTCTGAAAAAAAGTAATTTGTTCCAAATCCTTTTTAGACCTATTGGACTGTAGTCAGCTATGTGTAATGCAGTTAGGATCCTAGTCAGATTTTAATTTAAATAACAATTAATAAATAAAGGGCTATGCATATAGGGCTGTCACAAAGTTGCTTGATTTGGGGTATTTCCACAAATACTGTGGCTTATCTACCAGTACCAAAATTCATCACTATAGAGTACATCAGCTAGATAAACTGCACCATGTGGGAATATGCCCCAGCCAACTTTATGCCAGTTTTGATATAACAGATCCATGTGTATAAACATAGTTTCATATTTTCTGATGGAAGAAATGGTTACAGGGCTTTGGTGGAAGAAATACATTTACAGTACCTTCTATATACGTTATTTGGGAAAGGGTTACAGACCAGTACGCTGAAAGGACAGACAACGTTTATGGCGATTCAAATTCTGACCCAAGCCTGACATTTTCTAACCCGCACCCGACCTGAACCCGAGCTGCCTTGCGGGTCTCCCACGGGTACCCGACCCGATGCAAGTCTCTAACATACAGTGCTATGAATGTTTTAGTTTGTTGTATGAATCTACTGATTTCACACACTAATCTTATAAATTCTAACACTGATTTTGAACCATGTCATTTGAGAATTCTAGTTGTACTGGGAAAAAAAAAACATTAGCAAGTTGCAGGAAATTATGTAGTCTTATGTCATTTTCCTAGCCTGTAAATGCAACAGCTATTGTAATTAACACACATTTTTAAATAAATGTTACACATGAGATATCTCCACTGCATAGCTTTTGTTCACTTTAAATTGTTCCTATTGGTTTCAATTATTCTGTAAATGTGTTCTTTTGACAGTATTTAGCATTTAAAATACATTTAGAAGAACAGATGGTTGCCTACAGGTGCAAGGCCCAGGGGGAAAGGATGTAAAATGGGTTAGAAGTTATCTGGGTCTTTACAATAGATTAAAACAGGGACAATGGAAGCTCTGACTGTATACCTAATGGTATGTATCATTATGCTCATACTGAAAAAAAAAACAGTGCAGTTGTCTGTATTTCTTTTACTAAACTTCAACTTCGACTTAAACATGCTCTTAGCTAAGCGCGTCTAAATGTGAGATAGGCACTGTTTAGCTATGTTCATGCAAATACAATTAGGTTATGCTTGCAGTCAAGTGCAATCGATTGAAAATGCCACTGGTGGATTGGCCAATGGTTTATAGAGGTTCAGATTTGAATTTGAATTGCAAGCTCTATACAAGCCTTTTTTACAAACAGTGCCAGAACTTTGTGCAAGCTCCAAAGGGCTTGTTCAAGGCTGTTTGAATTCCAGACTAACATGTTTGCTGCAGCTCTATTTTTAGTATAGAGTATGTTAGACATGCTCAAATAGAACATTGGATGCCAGATTTATGGATTTCAAATGACCTCTAAAAATGCTGGTACACGCTGTTACAAATCATTAGATAATATAAACTGTGGGAGAAAAAACAATATGTGATAAAAAAAGAACCAGTATAATACTAGGAGTAGTGGTTAGTGCTCTGGATTCTTGACCAGAGAGTTGTGGGTTGTGGGTTCAATCCCAGGTGGGGGACGCTGCTGCTGTACCATTGAGCAAGGTACTGTACCTAGATTGCTCCAGTAAAAATCCAACTGTATAAATGGGTAATTGTATGTAAAAATAATGTGTAAAAAAAATAAAACTGAAAATGTAATTGTATGTAAAAATAATGTGATATCTTGTAACAATTGTAAATCATCCTAGATAAGGGTGTCTGCTAAGAAATAAATAATAATAATACAAAAATAAAGCACAATGTACTGAGATACAGGATTTAGTAAAAATGTGTATCCAAATTTAATTTACTATTTTGATACAGTATATAGATTTGGATCAGTGTCAAGCTAACTGTTAAGCCAATTAACTAAGTGTGTTGCAAGTATTAATACAAGCAAAAAACTCCCAATTAATTTAAGGTAAAAGTGTTCTGTTTCCATCAATCTAAGATGGATAAGTGTTCTTTGAGTGACAGACTATTAGAAACAACTTATTTGAAGTGTGCTATCCAAGATGCATATGCAAGTTCCTGGCTGTGCAATGTCAGTTTCTGCAGCTGCTGTGAATTATACAGTATTTTTTTTTTTATATATTGCTGTTCTTGCAGGTGGTTTCTGTTCATTTCCACTGTGCATCCACCCACTCCAAACACCTGTGCTCCTCTCTTTTACATACATGTATGCAATACCATATCAAATGCCATTGAGAGAGTTCATACTTAACACTTACTTGATATTACTTTTCTAATAAGTTAATGTTTCTAACCTTGCTCAGTAATATAAATACTGTGGCATGGCAGGTGGCAATATTCCTAGGAAGTGTATAAAGGATTAACCAACTAACACCTTCCAGGACCAGGCAAACAGGGTTAGTAGGAGGTCTCAAGATTGGGCATCGATTTCAAAACTATAGTCACCTTAGCAAGCTTTAGCTTCAAACCTTTTGTATATTACAGATCTCAAAACGCTAAAGAAGAGAGCTATTATTATTCCTTTCAGAAATATTTTATTAGATAAAAAAAAAAAAAATTAACAAAATGATGAATGGTATTAGAAGCAATCATGCTGTATATATATATATATATATATATATATATATATATATATATATATATATATATATATATAGTGAGAAAGTGTAGTCTTGGGGACCAAAGGACTACACCTCCCAGAAGGTCACAGGCTGAAAAGCCTTAATTTTTTTAATTGTATGATTTAATTATCCCCTGCACCTGGCTATTATTGTAAGTTAGAGCCAGGTGCAGGGTATTTAAAGAAAGCAGGGGCTGCTGTGTGTGTGAAGCCCGACTGTGCACATGTGTACAGCTATAATATCTGAACAAAGGTAGTGTGAAAAACCTTGTTGTGACATGTAAAACTGTGCGTTTTTTGTTTGGTTTTTCGCCGGTAAACAGCTTAGCTGTACGATTATTAGTTTAGTGTTCCAGTTTGTGTTTTAAATAGTGTTCGTGTTGAGCTAGGTGTTTGTTTACGTCTTGTTTATTTTTGTGTAACAACAAATTGAATTCAGCTTTGTATTAATGGATTAAATTTACATTAGCTGCAACAACTGATTTGGTTTTAAGGAATAACATTTATAAAAAAAAAAATTAAACATCTCTACTGGCACCAGAATTTAATGTTGCTGGTGCTATATGAAGTACCCTAGTGCTAGAATCTAGCACCATAGCGCCAAATTTGCACCCCTGAGTGTTTTGCGTGCACGTAACAAACACATTAAATCTCAGTTTAGCGCGGGGCCCCATACAGGGTGGGAGCCCTAGGCGGCAGTCTCGCTCGCCTTGCCTTAGGGCTGGCCCTGCTGTGTTTGTTTTAATTACAAATGAAGGTGCACACATAATGGGCTAGATTCTCAAAGCTCGTTACTGAAAATGTCATTCAAGCCCCTGAATTAAATCTCTTTTTTGCTTATTTCTGGTTTGGTTGTGTTTCTCCTTTCTAAAAAAAATGTGCTAATGACAAATTGGAGTAAATAGGGTTTGGACATTTAGCCCTGTGAGTTTTATTTACAATGTATAGATATACTAATTCTCAAAAGTGGCTGGACAACAAACAATTGCAAGGCTTTGATGGTGCACGTGTCATATGGATATGTACAGTTGGGAGTACATCATTCCTTATTTTAGTGTTATGATTGCGTTCTATTGTGTTTGTAACACCTACAGCAAACAACAACAAAACATTGGATATCAATTTGTCAGATGTTTGCAGTTTCAACAGTTTGTTTTATAGTGATCCATGCCTCTTTGCTCATTTTAAACTGGCTTTTATCCCCCACGGCAAACTAATAAAGCTCCCAGTTCAAGTTTAATTAGCTGCAGACAACAGAGTGGCATATACAGATAACAGGAGGTCTTCCTCAGACTTGTGGCATTAGTCAGCCTCCAGCGGCTTATACTGCCCTTGGCTCATGAAATAAAACGAAGATAAAAGGATTTCAAAAAGAAAAAAAATAACCACTGAAGGCAACAAGCTTAGGATGTACTGCACTGATTTAAAGCTTCTTTTATACATAATAAGATTGAAAGTTCATCATTTCTGCAGGCTAGTTTTCAATGAATATTTTGTTACTGTCCAAAAGTTCTATGTACTCCTAAAATTAAGTCACATAGACAAGATCAGCTTGGGGTTGATTGGGGTATGATCCTGATACGCACCAGTGATGCAAGTTTTTTTTTTTTTTCCTAGATTTTTTTTTTTTGTTAGCGTGGCAGACATTGTTTGCACCAGCTGCTGTAAAGGTGCTCATAATGGTGAATTCAAGACAAATCTACCTGGGGAGATTGCCCTGTTAAAAAAAAACAAAAAAAAACAAACTAATTGTACTTATTAAAATTTCTAATTTATCTGGCGTCTGTTAGAAGTACTAAAATGACTCATACTGCATAAATATTGTAATACGAGTACACCAGAAAAAATAAGGTAATGTGATAATTCACCAATGTGTCATTATAAAATGAAATCCTTTGCAGTGCATCACAGAAACTATTTATTATTTCTAATAGGCTATTTCTAACTAGATGTCAGGTAGTTATAGGAAAGGGTCTTACAACAAATTAAAGGTCAAACAGATAACTTATTTTAAAGTTGATTATTGCAGACTTGCTTTATGTATGTCCTTTTATTTTCCTTATCTCTATTGGGATTTTGAACACACAGAATTGGAGCTGTCACCATGACTGACATTGATGATTTTGGAGATAATACATTGTGGTGGTTCATGCATTATGCAGACAGTTGTGACAGAGTCTGTAATTAAAAACCAATACATTGTTTTATAAGTAACCAAACATATTGTGGCCGTGTCAAGAAGGATGCAAGGCAAGGTTTCAAGGCTAAACTTTCTTTTAGCTTCAATTATTGCTTAGCAAAGCTGCTATCAGCCACAGCTCACACTTCTACTAGTTGGCTCTATCTCTCTTTAGCTCTTTCTCTCTTTAGCTCCTTTTCAGTATGACCAGTAGAAGCATGAGCTATGACTGACAGCAGCTTTGTTAAGCAATAATTGAAGCTAAAACAAATAAAGTTTAGCCTTGAAACCTTGCCATGCGTACTTCTTGGCACCGCCACATTGGTGGCAGTGGTGGGCGCAGGTACCCCGGCACACAGTCGTTGTGCTGTAGCCTGATGAACAAGAGTTATTTTATGGGTTGTGATGATTATCCATGACTGAGTAAGGTCACTCTCCCTTGTGTAGGAGTTAGTAGAACAATATCCATATATTTTAAATCTTGGGGGAGTGGCAAGTGTATGAGATGGTAACAAACAGTACTTATTATCACCATAACCTTGGGATGTTAACATTAATTCTATGAATGTCTAGAACCTTTACAACCAATATTAAACTATTAAAAACCTTTTTTTTAATGATTGCACTGGGCCTCTGTACCTATCAAATTGCATATGCATTTCCCTTAGAAAAAACATCAGCTTAGTGAAGTACTATTGCAGTACAGCAGTTTACCAACAAGGTCACAAGAAGATTGTCTTTTGCTGGGCAAATGTTCAAATCCTCAAAGATATTGCTCCAGAGAAAAGGATTAATTGAATTGGAAGAAACATCAAAATCCAGTATATTTAAGTCGTTTAGAACATAAGCACAGTTTTTGTCTAGTTTCTTTTAACTGCTAAAAAGCCAATTACATAAATCTCTGGGGCTAACATGTTTGTGCAGTGATAAGTTAGTAAAAATGTAAATGAAATGAAAATATTTCATAAGAGTATTTTATAAATTAATGTATTATTCATTTAAAAATACACTCCTTAATTAAAAAAGGGTCTTGTTTTGTTGCTGATACAGTACTTCATACAGTAAGTCAGATATTTGAGTGTCTAAGTATGTATTTAAATTTTGTAATTAATTAATTAATAATTATATTTGTGTTTACATACAATTACATTGTAAAACCAATAACCACATTGGTAAATATGGTGTCATTATGTGTACTGTAATTGCTATGTTATTACAGTGTAGAGATTATTTTATTATGTAATTTCCAACCATAAAAATCTGATGCAACTAAAATCTTAATATCTTAATTGATCTGAAATAAGGGAGTTAAAAAAAAACATTTTTGAGAAGTACTGAACCATATTTTGGAAAAGCAGCTGTTATGGATTAGTGTAGGAAGGATGAGCTTTGACGACTGTTAACAGTGTGACACAGCCATTAACACTACAGGACTCTTCCCTTCAAGTCTCATGCAAGGAGATGTGTAGGTTGCAACCTATAAGACCTATTTTGTATCAGCACACGTTGAATGACATGGATTGTTGAATCAAAAGCCCCAGGCAGTTGCTTACTGATTCTGATATGTTCTGTACGTACACTTCCGTTCCATGGCACAGTAATGGATGCAGCACAAATGCAAAGAGTTTATATCTGGTTTCCCATGAAGCAGCTGTAACTCTGCCCCCCCACCCCCCCACCCCCCCTTTTTTTTCTTTTTCAACAACCAGATAATTTCTCTACAGCTTAGTGTTTAGTTCAAGACACTCAGACCCCAGCTTGCATTTGAAACTTCATTATTCATTTTGAGTCATTAACAATTTCTGTTACTCAACAGGTTAAATTATATCACTGATACGCTTAATGTGCAATGAATAAGATAGCAAAAAATCCCACTGTGAATTATTTCAATTAGCATACTGGAAATGACCTGTGGTTCATGTGTTCTATCATTGCACATATTAAAAAGATTACATTGCATGGAAAGACACTAAGAGAAGAGAATTGCTCACACATTATCTGACATTATGTAAAAGTAAGTCATTTGCATACTTTTTGATTAAACGCATTAACATGCTATATAAAACTTTCTGGTTTCAGCAACAAAGGCTTTAGTATCTAAAAGCTGAATTTATCAAGCTTAAATGATTCACTCAAACTTTACAGCCCTGCATTCTGACCTGCATTATTTTGAATTTCTAAAATTAATCAAAGTTTTAAGGATAGGGTTATAGTTTATTTTAAAGAATAAGTCGCTTAAGATTACATGTTCTTTGTTTTTGTTACTGTTTGCCTACCTTTTATTACATTGCAAATAACTTGTCCTTATGTAACCATTTTTTTATACCATTCTAGAAGTGTGTTTTATGTACTGATTAGTGATATCTGTTAAGTATTGTATCATGCTCAAATGTAATGTTTTTTCATATACATTTATATATCATTTCATTAGAACCTTCTGCCTATCATTTAATTGTTGTCTTTAATGAAAGCATGGACACAGTTCTTTAAGCACAGTTCTTTTGGGAACTGGAGAGAAATGCTGTAACTTAAATTACTGTTGCTGGCAAAGTACAGGAACTCAATTAGGAAATCAAATTCCGGGCATTTAATTTGAGCATATGGCTATCTTAATAAATTATTTTACACAGAGTGTGTTTGCAGAGCTCAGAGGTATTTATTTGTTTGCCATTGACTTATTTCTTTACTATATATATAATTACAAGCTATTTTGAGAAGTGCAGAAGCACATCCAGGGGATAGATGCAATATTTGTCTTTGCTCTTGTATGAAAGAAATCATTTAACCCTCATTACTGCTTAACAGTATGGGAATTGCATTCCTGTATCTGGATTTTATAGGTTACTCACATAAATATATAGTGACAGTAAAGTACCTAACAAAGTTGGAATGTTTCTGTTTAAATCAAAATATCATCTGCTTTCTGTGCCTTAACCGTTTGCAGTCCATTTATTCAGCGCCTATCAGGTGTGTCAGGTCCAATTTATTTTCACACAAGCTGTTTATTTTACACACGCTTTTTAAAGTAATTTTATTCATAGTAAAACAGGTTTAAAAGGCACTGCATATCAACAGGACACTCAGTACTGCATCTCCAGCTCCGCCCCACTCCTTGTTTGCTGTATTTATCACATTAGTAGTGCATACTGATAAATCATCTCCTGATCACTCGATTTATCACCAAACTCCTCAATAATGCTATCCAAGTCATTATTTTATTACTGTAACATCTCAAAAAGCTTGGCAAATGTCCGCGATTTTCTTTGAGCGCTGGATGCGGAAGCAGCTATCTTGTTTGTTTTATGTTCGTGTTATGTCTGTGGTGAAGGGACTGTGCGTATTGCTCAGATCCGCCTCCGTTATTTTTTTCGGCTTCTATCAGCTTCTGTCAGTCATTGAAAGCTTTTCTCTGCTTTTACCGGAGAAAATCCGACTAGGGACATGTGACTGACGCCGTTTTGATGATGTCGGACAGGGTCTGACATCGGACCGGAAAAAAAATTGTAATGTCGGACCTGGTCCGACATAGGACCGCAAAGTGTTAAATATACCATGACACTTGCTAAATATGAAACAACCTCAAAACTATGTTTTTCACTGCTCTACTCCTGACCCTGTTTCACATCTCTAGATCACCTCAATTTCTGGATTTAAAAAAAAAATAAATGATTCAATGCCACTCACCGAGACTCCTTCTTGAACTGTCATCAAAATTAAAAAGGCTCAGATCTTTCTTGCTGTCTAGATGCCATAACTAATATTGTAAAACTCCACCGCATCGCTTCAGTGCCCTAAGCATCCAGAGGGAATACATGGTATTACACTGGCAAATCCTTTCTCTTGATGTTTGATGTGACTACAAAGGAAATACCGTTGAATGCTAACCATTGATTAATTCAAATATGGCTAAGACATTTCCTCCCAAAGGTGAAACCTTAGGGTGGGCAACTACTGTATGAATCAGGCTGATGTGAAAGTAAACCAACTTTGATAATCTAAGCTCTACATCCCAATACGACAGTTGTTTACAACACCAAACCAGTAAACAGTTAGTTACTATTGATAGTCTGGTAATTCAACTGTCAACCTTTTGTTGTGCAGGGACAGGCACAACATCAGAACTAAAGTATGTGTCAACCCACCACATTGCATGCTTATTAACCCTTGGCATTTGGGGAATGTCAGCCAGCCATGTGAATCAGTGATACCTAACCAGAAAGGTTGTTAATTAGCTTCTGAGGAAAGCAGATGTGCTCTCTTGCTTTTGTTTATCATTAATGTCAGTTTTGCAACCAGCCCCAGAATCTTCTGTTTTTACTAGGGGTCTGCAGAGAACCCATGACTTGTACCCGGAAACCAATACTCGTAGAAAAGTTGTAAGGAAATCCCTTTTTCAATGTGAAAGTAATATATATCTGAACAGAGTCTGATTCTGAGCTGAAGGTTGTGTCCTCCTCACTCCCTCGTGCAACACAGAACGGTGCTTAGTTCACTGTGTCAGAGACTGTCAGGCTGGTCCCTCCTGCTTCCTCCTCTGGATTGGATCTCTGTCTCTAGACCTGATTGACGGTCACCTCTGCCCTTTTGGAGCCAGGAGCTGATTCATCACATTTTTGTACATATTTATTTTTCTCGCCTGTGTATTACTCGTATTTAATTAAATAAATAAATAAAAAATTAATAAAAATGGCCATACTTGTTACGAATACCATGTTCGGCCATACTCGTACTCGGGCACACCCCTAGTTTTTACTATATGTACATTTAAAATAAGTTTGAACATCATATATTGTATTGCTGCTGAAAATCTCAATTACATGAAGGTCAACTTAAAAAGAAAAAAAAAAGTAAATCATATCGTATAGCACAACACTGCTATGAAAGTTAATGATGAAAATCGACTTAGAGAAGCAACAGTGAAGACCTGACCATCAGCCCTAATATTGACACATTTTATTTATAGGGCGTAGAATAATAATTACACAGTGAAATTATATTATTATATAATATGCAAATGATATAGAAGAAAAGTCAACTTATCCTGCAGTGCACAGTGTCTTATCATTCAAATGGTTTTATAGGCTAATTGTAAAAATAATTTCTAAAACCTTTCAAAATAAACACATTACCAACGACTACAGGGATGTAAAATAACTTATGGGACTGATCCAGATGGAACAGATGGAGTAATCCAGCCAAGAAAAACCTGATATATTGATTTTCTAATTGTTTATGAAAACTAGTGAAAATGCAATAGTTATACAAAGATGGGAATTCAAGCAGCACAACATCTTTAAGACTTGTGCTTATCTGTGAAAATCCAAACTTTATTTATCAAGAATATTCAAATTTTCATTCTCGGGTATAAAGGTTAACCATTACATAATGTGTAACTTCTTACAAGACCATCTCTTACCATTCTACATGATTCAAACAATTATGGTAATGCATTCTGATGTGAATGTTTAAGGTTTAGTCAGGTATACTTTGATCCTGATAGATTCGACCAGAAAGATGTTACTGTGCATTTTATAATTGAATAGTATACTGTAAGTGCTTTTGGATTTAAGATACTATTAGCTCGCCACACACGTGATGTTCCCTTTCTTGGGCTGCAGCTCCCAGTCACCCTTCTAGAGAAAGTCTACAAGGTTTTAATGTTTCTGCAGCTAGGAGTCACAAGTCACCATTGCATTTCCAAAACTGGATTTAGACCAGGCAGCAAAAAGCTGACACAATAGCTTATAACAGAATATCTTAAAAGTAGAAAGCCATGTTCGAAAATAATGAAAAATTCAGGAACATGTTAGATTACCTTGTGCTATACAGTCGAAGACTGGCAGCCAATCAGATTGTTCAGATTATTTGTGTTTGTTTACATTGCTTTTGTTAATTTCAAATTTAGGCCTTGAAACATCAAGAATATCACAGCAATAAAATGCCAAGTGAGCACACAATGAAAGGTGATAAAATAAATGCTGTTATATGCCCAGGGCACTTAAAGCTTTCTACTTTTAAAATAATCTTCTATTCCTCTTGTTGATGGATGATGGTCTGCAAAATATAAAAAAATGTATGTTATTGATGGATTTGATGACATTTGCAAGAAAACAAAATGTCCTGCCAGCAACCTTCATTAATAATTCTGTTCTCATGTTGCTTGCAAAATGATGTACATATATACAGTATCATTATCATATCTGTGGATTTAGGTAAAAAGAATTGACACTTTCTTTGATTCGGTACATGTGGCATAAGAGCACAATTCAGTGCAATTACTATATTTGGTAGCTGGTGGCACTGTTAACACTATAAGAACGTTAAAAAAATAAATAATAACAATAATAATAATAATAATAATAATAATAATAATAATAATAATAATAATAATAATAATAATAATAATGTTTTAAATGGATATGATAAACAGATGTATTAGTGCAACTTTTGCTGTCAGGAACACATAATCCAAATAGTTGGGTGATCAGAAAAGAATCACACTTTTTTATGGTTCATTTAAAGCTATCCCTAGTGAGTGTTTTTTATTCTGAGAACCTCACTTATGAATATTTCATATAAACAGTATGAAATATTAATCTAGCATTGTTCTTTGCCATATTTAGTGTTTCAAGTAGGGAAATGAGCTTCAATAAACATTTTTCTCCAGCACCACATAATGCCATTTCCTGCTATAGATAGTACCCAGATCGATACTACTGAATCACCGTTGGGTTGCTGACTGAAGCAGCTGCATGTAATACATTCAATTAATAGCTCCATTAAAAGGGGGGTAAGGTTGAGGTCTCAAGCTAATACTTGTTCCTTGACAGCTTTTATAGCAGTCTTGTCTGTGGGTAGATACAAAGTTTAATATAAAAAGTTATCGTATCAGAATGGTCTCCTTCTTTCTCCATGTTAGATTCCTGGATGGATTCCTGATGGATAGACAGATGTCAATGTGTTTAAAACTATACAAAATATGTTTCTTTGAGTTAGCTGTAAATCCTTAGTTTTATACAAGTATCTCTATCCCATATTACCCAGAAGTATGCTGCTTCCATACAACTATAATGTGTTATGTATAATGGCAATGGGAATCTTGCTTATATAGTAATATTAAAATATATTATTTTGAGTAGGTCTTTCTCTTTTTCTCATACTAGAGACCTGTCTATGAAAATTAAATGCAAGACAAGTTCCAATTAGAGATTGATGAAAGGCAATTTTATAAATATTCATTAAACAATACTGTATACAGATTGCAAAAATAAATCTAATAAAGATATATATTTAGGTGCAACACTTTTCAGCAAGTGTCTCTATAACTACACTGTAATAAAACAACATGTACATATGGCTTTGTAGTTGCAATGCAACAACAAGCTGAAAGCAACAGAATTTTAAAAAGTGTTGGCAGTTGCATCATGTGGTTGTGTATTTACAATGCAATTGCTAAGTAATCATACATTGCAGTTATCTAACCTTAACAGAATCTACTGTACCTCCACTTGCTTTGAACTAACGTAATGAAGTACACAGCCCTATCATAATACTGAGTTACTGAATCCTATAGTGGAAATACTGTAGCACCTTGCCTTGATACATTTTTCATCTTTTTATGCTTTAAAAATCATAAAATATTGTTGCTATTTATAAATAACTGATATTACAAGTTTTGTGAAACCAAAAACTTTTCTTATTTTTTTAATATATATATATATATATATATATATATATATAGCTTTTTTATATAAAATGCAGCTGCATCACAGCGGTATTTGAAAGGTAACCAGGCTTATCCATACAACTGCCAGCTGCAAAGAACATTTAATGTTTCATTCTCTGGAGTATACCGTTAATGTTATCTCAGACACTCAGAATTAGAGCTGATTGTATAAACTGAGTTGCCAGATGTTTCTATTCATTGAAATACAATTAGTGGAAAAAACAAAACAAAGAAAACACTGCAACCTGACAAAAATCCTAAACTTTACAACTGTCCAAATTGTCCTAAAAAGTAGTTTGCATTTTCTAAAATCTATTGTGTCGCTTTATGATGTACCATCCTGGTCTAGTTTTCACTTGACTTAAAACCCATTGAGCTTGTCTGGGATGAGTTGGGATAGGTCTGGAATATAATTAAGCAGAGGTGGCAGCTGCAGTGCAGGGGGATAGATACTTTTAGTAATTTCTGAGAGCTGTGCTTGTTATAAAATGTTTTTGCTCTTCTAGCTGCCATAAAGTCTGCTCAGAGGAGTTTGAGATCATGAAACTTCAGCTCTATGTCTATCATTTTCGGCTACTAACTTGCAAGATTTTGATAGCTCGAGATGATGTGTCCTGAGCTGTGATGGCTGCAGTTATGACACGATTATTTATTTATCAATGGGCTTAATCCAAATTGAGCAGCAAGAATGGGACTATTTATTATGCAATACTATTCCCAGCACATCGGGCATTCATATTGGCATATACATATTTGATTCAGTTAGTATTGCTTTGTCAAGTTTTATTCAGGTCATTTCGCATTTAACTATTTCAGAGGACTTCATAAAAATGGAACCATTCTTTTAATGGCATCTTTATACATTCTAGATTCCACCTCCCACTGTAGTGTTCTACAGGGAATGTTTTTAATTAAAGTCAGAATGAAAGGGTATCCATCAAGCTACTAACCAACCTCTTATAATACTGTTTATTATGTTTATTTACATGCTGACAGTGCAAACAAGGCGAAATCTGCCCCTCAAGGAAATGTTGCTTTTACCTGTGCATTGTACAGTATAACTAATTAATAACAACAGAGGCTAGACTTGTAATTAAGTATTTATTTTCACTGTATCAGCCTGTCTGAAAAAAATGCTGTCTCAATTTAAGATATTTTAGGAACTAATTGCAAATCATCACTCCTACACAAGGTACAGTACAGGGGCCACATTGGTACCATGGAACTTATTGACAATTCCATGATTGCCTGGCTGCTCTATGACACACACACACAATGTTCAAGACAAATGTTAAAACATGGTGACCTACTTACATTTATCACAAACAGCTCACTCATACATCATAACATGGTTTGACAGCCTTTTGCAGGGTCCAGTCTACTCAGGGGGAAATAACTAAGCAGTTGTAACTCAAGTAACTCTGGGGGGAAATTTAAGTTTTAAACTTTTTAACTGGTTGAAAGCAAATTGCTTATATCATACTGTCACAATGCAGTTGGTAAAGTGTAAAGCCTGTAGTTTTGCTTGACTTGTCTGCGTACCTGTAATTTAGTCCAATGAATTTAACTGAATGGACATACAAGGGCTGAAGATGAACCACTAAAGAGTGACTGATGCTGATGTCAGTTAATATTATTAACTTATCATCTGCTAAGTGGAGATCCATTATAACTGTTTACATACCATACTATATGTAATATATCTGATTGGTTGTTAGTCATTACATGACCATGCAGGAATTTTTTACACTACTGCATGGGTTGGAACTTTTTTTGCCTCGTCACATTCTAAAAGATCAAAGCGTGTTTGATTCAGTAGCTTTTAAAAGTGAATTTCACCACCATTACAGGTGATAAGGAAAAAAAGACCACTCAGCTTTTTCATAATTATACAGCAGTCTAACAATGTCAGAAAGTAAATAAAATCATGTACATTTAAAATGTTAACAATTTCCTTGGATGGTTTGATTTTATAATTTGTCAGCCACAACGAGAACGCCCCAGTCTTTAGTACTAAATGTAGCCAATCAGCAGCTCTAAAACAGAGGTAGAGCTGATGCGCTGAGCGCAAGAGTCTGAAGCTTTGCCTGTATGATACATATTTAAAATTTTAAAAAAGTTACTTAACCTAAAGCATGTTTTAATAAAAAAAAGAAAACTCCCTCCAAAAAGAAAAAGGTAAAACAAATTGTTGTTGAATAAGGCTTGGTTCAAGTAAAAAGTAATTTGTTAATTTGCCACAATCATGTGCAAACAAAAAAAAAAGAAAAAAAAGAAACCCTGATGTTTATTTTAATTGACTCACAAATATGTTGTGTTTTTTTTTTTTTTTTTTTTCTAATATGGTTCATATCATATGGGAAAACACTAGAATAGGTCTGTTGTTATGAATGTAGTAGTATTATTATTATTTGTTTATTTAGCAGACGCCTTTATCCAAGGCGACTTACAGAGACTAGGGTGTGTGAACTATGCATCAGCTGCAGAGTCACTTACAATTACGTCTCTCCCAAAAGACGAAGCACAAGGAGGTTAAGTGACTTGCTCAGGGTCAGACAATGAGTCAGTGGCTGAGGTGGGATTTGAACCGGGGACTTTCTGGTTATAAGCCCTTTTCTTTAATCACTGGATCACACAGAATCAGTTCTAGTGGTGGGGCCAATAGAACTGAAAGGTAATTGTGTAGCTTGATTATTCCAGATTTGAAACATCTCTTTCTTTGCATGGTTGGAGTTAGTAGAGCAGTGGGTCCCTTCGTGCAGCTGTACAACAGTACCTCCTACTAACTTAAAATAACTTTGGTTCTGCATCTGTCATACCACTGATGAACTGTGCAACCTTATATCCCTGCTATACCTTGGGGCTAACCCCATATCTATAACTAGGTACATCTTGTACCTACAGTGCTGAGGTAAGGTGAATTACATTTGATCAACTAAGAGAATGAAAGCATTTGACAAATAACAAGATAAGAAAAAAAGAAGAAAAATAACTTATAATTCCACCAGTTATAATAAACTAAATATGGCTCAGGCACATAGGAATGACTAGGATCTTGGCTAAGACCTGAATCTGAGCCCAAAGTAAAAATCAGAGCTTAACTTTATGGTAAATTTTTCAAAGCTCCCCATTGCTGGATTTGCAATTAAAACCAGTTTTGATTAAAACATCAGGTCTTTCTCTATGGAAATATAATATGAGCTTTGGTAGGATATTGAAGATTAACTATACGGTTGACTGCTAACATATGGCACTTTTTAAAGTCCCTAAAAACAGGCAGACATTCTGCCATGGTCTCGTGTGCAATAGCATTGAAAAAAAAAAAGACAATTATGCAAATGTATCTGTGAGTAGTTTTGATAGTTGTAAACTTTCAGCACGTTCAGAGCTGAGATTAGGTATTTTTTTCATTATAAGCTGCCAATGTGTATTACTTACAACAACATTTTCTTGCCAGTGCTGTTATACTGTATCTTCAGTTACACATCTCTTTATATAGTCATCGTTGAGATGCTCGCCGTTTTGTACCCAACTTCTGCCCTGTTTCATCTACAATTATAACTTGCAATGTGTGACCCTGAGCAAGTCACTTAATCTCCTTGTGCTCCGTCTTTCAGGTGAGACGTAGTTGTGACTCTGCAGCTGATGCATAGTTCACACACCCTAGTCTCTGTAAGTCGCCTTGGATAAAGGCGTCTGCTAAATAAACAAATAATAATAAATGAAGGCATGTAATCACTTAGGAGCTTAGAAGTACAGTAAGCTTATCTTTTTTTCCCAAGAAGTACATTATTAATGTAAAGCACAAAGACTTTTAAAACTTTAATGGCCAAAAAGCAGTGTTTGATGGATGGTTACTGCAATAAGTGAATTATACATGAAGTAAAAATATTTCAACTATGAAGCGCAGCTTACTTTACAGCTGTCTGACAGAAATATTCTTCACTTCTACCAGGAGCAGGAGTTGACATTTGATGGCACTTTTCCATTTACTCCTGAAATCTGCCAATGGCGTGTACACTGAATACAGATTCATTCTGCACACTCCCTACCACAACAAACTTCAGATCAACCAGATTTGATATAAATCCCAGATTTACGAATTGGTGTTATAGTGTCAGTCCTTTGTGATAGAAGATATAACATTAAGACCATTGAATCCTTTATAGGCTTTTCCAAATGAAGCTTATCCCTGATCCCTCTTGAGCAAGGTGTTTACACAGCAATAAAAAAGGTTAAAGAGATGTACATGTGACATGAGACTGGCCAGTTGACAAATTGGAGTACCAGGTTTCAATTTGAAATGTATTTTACAGTGAGGTTGATGGCATTTGAATTCCATGTGTTGCATATATACAGAAGGTCACTGATTCTAATCCGACCTTGGTATTGTTCCATCTATCAAAACCTGATTATTATTATTATTATTATTATTATTATTATTATTATTATTATTATTATTATTATTATTATTATTATGCCACCTGGAACCTGTCATGCCATGTATGCTCAAATACATATCATACAACTACAACAGTTGTGCCTCTGGCTAAGTATTCATCCACTAACCAGCCTATCCCTAGCTGGCCTGCTGACCTATTGGATAATTATTAGTTACAATAGGAAGGTAACTCATTATTGCCATTGTGACTTGTGACTTCTACTTTCTTAAATAAATTTTTTTTCCCTTAAAGAAAACAATTACAAATACACCTTTCATCAGCCTAATTGGAATAAATGCATATGACATATAACAACTGATGTTCAAAATCTATGGCTGCAGAGCCTACTGCTGGTGCACCCATATTTAAACCTTGGCAAAAATATTGTGACCATACAACTGTGTAGGTCATATGTATACAGTGTTTTTTTTTTCCACACTCCTGAAAACACTAGTCCCTATCCAATTGATATTGTAGAGATACTCTCTTTAAAATCTGGGAGGAAAAAAAAAGGTATTCATTTCAGGAAGGGTGAAAGTTAGCTGACCTCCCTCTGCGCTTTTAACTCCTTGACAGGACAGCGCACTGCTGTGTGTGGAAAAAAATAAAAAAATCTAAAATGCTTTTATCTTTGTTAGCTTTAGCTTTTCAGATCACACAGTGGGCAGCCTAAGAAAGCCTATGTGGTGTTTAGAAACTACAGTCTCATATATAAAGCATGCAATGTTATGAATTCTTAATGTAGGGCATACTGGGCAGTTTTATTTAAAACTCTATGGTCAGGCTCCATACAATCGTTTCTGTAGTGCCTAGGAGAAAATATTATAAGTATAATAGTACCAAATGACTAAACATGTACCAGGAAGGCAACACATAAACTATAAATTAGTGTACAGTATTGTTCTTTTTTTAGAATGTCCCTAGAATCACCTTCAGTAGTTACCTGGGGAAATGCATTTGAGTGGTTAGAGCACTAGCTTGCATTTGCAGAGAAGGCAATAACTGGTGAGATGTGCAAAAAAAATGTCCTTGTAAAATGTACCATACAACATTGCCTTGGGAGGCAGACACTGTTGAAGTATAGTATTGTAATGGATGTATACTTCCAGTCAAACCACCTAACTTTCATCTAACTGAAAGAGGTGCACATATGGAAGTCACTGGAGATTAACTCATTGCTTAACTTCCACTGTACAGAGCAGAGGTGGGTGGTGCTGGATCCAACATTAACCAACTATCTCAGTTATCTTTGTCATTAGGAATAAAAAAGAGTAAGTATCCTAAAATAAAGAAAAACATTTAAAAGTATATGATTATACATGTGATTTAATAACATTCTGTAATCAACATGTTATCCTGGTTGTTTAGTCCTACAGTAGCTCAAAATTTTATCAGAAATAAGACATGCATATTTTTAAAAAGTCAGAATATCTCAATACTCACTAGTTCAATGTCACGGAAATGGCGAAGACACCTTAATACAATTTGTATCTGAGTGTGTAAATTGTTTTTGAGTGCATGGAAAGGTAGTGGCATCACTTGAACATGTTCTTTAAAAAAAAACAAAAAACTTAGGATTGAAAATAATAAGAAATAATTATGAATATGTTCGAACCGTGCTTGCAATAGCTGGAAACATTAGATCAAAAGATATGATTAATCAAGAACTGAGGTGATTTTTCTTACAGAAGTGAGTAGGCATGGATTCTTTTTTTGTATTTAGTACTAGGTGATGTGGAGGATCATCCATCACATCTCAAATGAATTGTGTTGGAATGACAAGTGTGTTGGTCTGAAAAAAAAAAAACTAATACAAAGGCAAAAGCATGAAAGTATGTACCTCTGGCCAGCTCTGACAGCTTGTTTATTTCAGGAAAATGCTGATTACACAAGAAAAAAACCACACCTTCTCAAATGGTTCCCTGTAAAGATTGTTTTAAGGGAAACTACCGAACTAGTGTTCAGTTTTCTTTTTGTATGCATAACTATCACAGGATTTCACTTCTTCCTCTGAAATGTATTTTCTTTGTATGTGTTTGAGTGAATCAGGTCATACCCACTTATCTCACACAGTCTCACACGAATATGGAGATCAAGAAGGCTTTTAAGCTAAGATACAGAAGTGCACTCCAAGTAAATGAGAACTTTATAAATGAACTGGTTCCTAAGTAAAGGATTTGCTGAAGCAAGGCTAACACTAGACTGGCTGCCAAGCAGGTTTAAGAAAAAATAAATCAATAAATATGATCATTCTTTTTTGGAAAAGCCTGTATGTTATTAATGTTGTATTCCATGTACCAAAATCATGGTGGTTTGTCATTATGCTTTTTATAAAAAGTCTAACAACATTTTATAGGTAATGTTTATCTACAGCTACAGCTACAGCTACAAAGTGTTGCATCCCTCTATAGAATTAACTACTTTTGGTTCATAAAGTGGAATGAAACCTGCTGAATAATGTTACGTTAACATATTGAATTACATACCGCTTTGTAGTCTTTCATATACTAAACTGACAATTGAAAAATTTGACATCTCGAAATCTAACATGAAATACGGTACTTTTATGGCTTCCGGTAGACTCTTGCAATATCATTTTGTAGTTTGTTTTGATTACATGATGTTAAATAAAATATCTAAATGATGAAAAAAAAACAGCTACTGCCAACTGTTGTGGCCATCACAGGATATCAAAAGCAGTATCTGATGTATATTTATAAGGTAGATGGTGGTACTGATATAAAGTGTGGAGTAAGGTACAGGCCGCAGAATCAGGTTGTCTTATAAAAACTGCAAACTGTACTACAGAACATGGTCATGTACCTTCTGTTTACATTACCAGGCCATGTTTTCTACATTTTCAACAGCGTTTATTGCAACTTTGTGTTGTAGTTGTTGAGAGGTGTCTAGTTCAATGTAGTGATGATTTCATATAATCCAATTTGCTGAGAAAATAATAGAAAATCTCTGTTCTGGTACTTTGCTGGCTGCTTTTAGAGTACAGTTTGAGATTCATGTTTTTTTTTTTTTAGTTTTTCTGCCAGCTTGGACCATTTCAATGAGTGACACAGTGTAAATCAATAATGGCAGTTATGAAATTGAAATGCAATGTAATAATGTGTTTTATGTGTTCTATGTATGTTTTGATGTATATGTTTTCATTAGCAAGGTTGTGTATTACTAATATAAAATGTATTTAGAATAGTATTTTCCAACTGAACTTGAGGGCTCTGTGTATTTCTGTGTATTATTGGTGACATAAATCAATCATTGCTAACATGAATAAATCATTTCTGTAAGTGGAGAAGCCAAAGTAAACTTTATGTGATATGTATTGTTGCCTTGCTTTATGTGATATGTATTGTTGCCTTGCTTTATGTGATATGTATTGTTGCCTTGCTTTATGTGATATGTATTGTTGCCTTGCTTTATGTGATATGTATTGTTGCTTTGCTTTATGTTTTATGGTCCATTTGTTTGCATTTTCGTAACAGCAGGCAAACACAGAGCATTAAAAAAGCTGGTGCTGCACATTGGCTTTCAATGTGAGTAAAGGTACACCTGTTAATTGCACTTAGATTTTGGGAGAGATTGCAATTCAAACGTTTTCTGTGTGTGCCTAACCTGCCTTATTAGTATAGCCAACAAAGTTAATCTCTACCGACTTTTATATACATTTACAAATGATTGTGTTAATAAAAAGTCTCTTTATATACTTTATTATTATTATTATTATTATTATTATTACAATAAAGCTGTCTGAGCTAACTTCCAGCGATTATACTGCCAAAAGACAAAGAATGTCAAGATTGCTTGACATTGGCAGGAATCCAATAGGCTTCTTGATAGCCAATTACAGAATTCATTGTGTTGCAGCATAAGACACAGATGACCTATAAACTTCTCATTTAACTGTATGTCAGCTATAAATAAAACACACACATGGATGGTGTAAAGGGGTACAACATGACCCAAACAGTAAAGGAATAGATGTATTATGTTAAAGCACAAACCCCCCACAAAACATATGGTATATAATGTCTTCTCACTGAATAATTGAACTTTTCATACTGCATATTCTAAACATACTACATGCTCTAATTAAAGAAGACGTGACAGGGTGTCCCAAGCGGGTTGAAAATATACAGTGAACACACCTGACACTGCATTTAGTGGTGTGATTATTATTTTTGTTGTCATTAAGAGAAATAATTGATCAGGAAGAAACTTTTTTCCATTTACCCACTTTAAGAAATACACAATAATACTTATTAGCCTTGTGTGAGCCTCACCCCTTTACTCCTGGTGTTTGATTTTCTGTACTTTATGATGCATGACGTAGTTAATTAAAACCTATCCAGGCCTGTCATTTTGTGCCTACCAGTTTGAACCTAATGAAGTCTTCATGTATGAAGTGAAGTGAGGCTGGGGGAGCAAACTCCCATGAAATTACCTCTCTATTTAGCATCTTGTCAAACTGACAGAAAAGGTACTTTGCTCCTGATAAAGGTGAATGAAATAAATCCAAATTCCATTTGAACTCCCCTTATGCTTAGTATTCTGCTCTTCCCCTCCCAGCGGCATTTCATCTTCTTTTTACTTCAGTTCAACAGTGCTGTCTGCACCTGTCCAGTTGGCGATGATCTCTAACATCCACTGCAATTCAGTTTCTTTGTTCTTTATGTCCAAAAACATCAATTCCTTTTCACTTTACCCACCTCAAAGCAACACTGAATAAAAAGTGATCCCTTATATAAACTTTGCACTCTCCTCAAGACTGGATCATCTAGTCATTGATATTTGTTTAAAAAAAAAAGCTCAATAATTACATTGAAATTCAATATAGTAAATCATTGAATATTAGGCTTGCTTTAAATGTATATGAACTGGTTAATTTCACACAGTGGTTCCAAGAGGTAAAAGAGTACTTTAATGTGGTATACCTCATTATTATTTATTTCTTAGCAGACGCCCTTATCCAGGGCGACTTACAATTGTTACAAGGTATCACATTATACATTATTTTACATTATACAGATATCACATTATTTTTACATACAATTACCCTTTTATACAGTTGGGTTTTTACTGGAGCAATCTAGGTAAAGTACCTTGCTCAAGGGTACAACAGCAGTGTCCCCCACTGGGGATTGAACCCACGACCCTCCGGTCAAGAGTCCAGAGCCCTAACCACTACTCCACACTGCTGCCCTACCTCATAGTACAGCTAATATGTTGAGAATGTGTCACATTGGCTCAAAACATAATGTTTTGTGTATATAATCACTCGAAGCAAATACCGAACATGAGATGCTTATACTTTTCTGTATATATATTTATGACCCCAAGTTTGGAAAAGACATAAAATGCCAAGATGAAACAAAAATAGCTGTAATAAGTTAAGCAGGAAGTGCACTAGCACTTTCTTTTCATGTGAATCAATAACTCAGTCGAATTGACAGAAATAAGGTTTAGGATTAGGGGAATGCATATTATTAGTGGTGTTTTAACATGGTGTAAATAGTAAATTATCAGATCACTGCTGTGTACAGTATATAAGGCACCCTTTCTTATTATTTAATAATAGGACCCATTATGTAACCCTATTGAATGTCAACTGTTTCCTGTTGCTTGCAGTTTCATTGGGGGCTGCAGATGATTAATACATGATATCAAAACATGGTAATGTTGTTCCTGGTGTGCTGAAATGTATTATCAATCATTGCACCTTCCAATCAAAAGAAATAATAAGATTTAGGTAATGTAATCAATAATACATTACGCTGTACAAAAAACATTTGGAAAATAATAATACAAAGCATTAGAGTTGATTTCCTTCTTTAAAAAACAACTTTGTTAGAAAGGATAAACAGAGTGAAGTAATGATGAAAACACATTCTCTGCGATACAGAAAGGACACCATTAGGCCTTGCTGGATGCATTTTATAAATAGGCTTCAGTGCACATTCAAGGCAATTGTTTTTGTTTTGTTGCAAGCTTTAATGAGGTTCCCATTATCAGGTTTCTAAGATTTGTATCAGGAATGTTTGATAATTGAAGGATGTTATTCTTTTGGTGTTTCTTGTGGTAATATCTAACCTTATTTATTTTGTCATATTTTACAAACCTACAGAAATATGTTACAGGGAAGCTTTAGTGTGTAGTTTACACTACAGTGTGTACAACCAACATGAATGCAAACACAGAGTACCGTAAAACTTCAATTAAATGCCTCCGCTTTATTTAGAATATTTGCTAGCAGACCCGGCGCATATTGGATACAGGGGATTATTTGAGACTCTGCAATTATTTGAAGTTTTACGGTATATAACATTATTTCCTTTAGTGTATGTGTAGTGAAGAGAAAACTCTACTTTGTTGCAGGACTGTGACAAAGTGGTTTGCAGTGTGCAGATGTAGAGGTGATGCAATACTTAAACAGGTGACAGACAGCAAAGTTCACTGCCCAAACAATCCTTTATTTGTTTTTATAATCCGGGTCATTTGGCGACCGTACATAATAATCACGGGCACTACACAGCAAAGTGTACTGCAAAGTGAAACCACGGGGTTCAGTCCCGAAATAATAAACACAGTATGAACACACACAGAACAGAAACATGATCACAAGTCCAGAGTGAGTGCTAACGTGCAAGTGGTGAAATACAATTTATTAGTGAACAGTAGTGCAGTGCTGTCTGGGTTGGTGCTGGCCTTTAGCGACAGCTCCCGGAAAGTGGTAGCCACCTAACAATGACAAACGAGTACAATCAGAACAACAAACAAACAAACATGAAACACTTACGGTTACTCTACGGTCCTTCAGCGGTTCTCTCGCAACCATAACAAAGAAACAGTTTGCTTTGCCACATCCCCCTTTTGTACCTTCAGTCACACCACCTTGGTTAGTGAGTGCAATCGCTTTTCCTCCAGTCCGTGATTGATTGTAAGTTTTTTAGTTTTAAAAAAAGAAGATTTACACATTAAGTACATTGTAACTATGCAAGCCTACCGCTTGGAGTCTCAGTGCAAGATGCATTGAATTAAAGGCTTCTGTGAACAGGTCTTATTAAGGTACTGTAGATTCATTCATCATGCATGCATTGAAATTAGTAAACGAGAACGTTGCTTGTATTTTTGGGGGGTTCTAGCTCTACATGCTTGAGTCAAGTGCACACACAAACATATCCTTGCATTTTACATGAAGAGGATATAAAGTCAAATACTTCTGGCTGGTTTTACTGACCCTGGTTGGCACACCCCTGGTTTTGATTAACCTTACCCAATCAACCAGCTGTGCTACCTGGACCTCTAGACCTGAGCCAAACAAAGCTAAACAATGGAGCCCATTCATGCCAATGTGAGCCACTATTGCATAGACTTGATCTGTAATGATCGTCAGCAATTAGAATTAAAACTGATCAGGCATCTGGCCCTAAGAACCAAACATATGAAAACACTCTCACAGAAACAAAAAAACACTGATGTCTAGCCCTTTGCGGTCCATTGTCGGACCTGGTCCAACATTGCAATTATTCCTATCAGGTCCATTGTTGGACCTTGTCCGACATCATTATAGAAATGCAAAAAACGGGTTTTAGTTGTTTTTTCTCCGGAAAAAGTCGAGAAAACCATTCAATGGCCGAGTGGGAACGACAGGAGCCGAGACAAGTCGAAAAAAAAAAAAAAAAAAGGCGTATCTCATGAATAGTCATACATGGCCCTGGTATCAGATAACGGGGCGGTCGTAAGTAAACAAGCTGGCTGCCTGTGAATCAGCGCACAGAGAACACGGACATTTGCAGAGCTTTTTTGAGATGTTATAGTAATAAAATCGCATTATTGAGGAGTTTGGTGATAAAACCAGTGATCAGGAGATGATTGATCGGTATGTACGACTATTATTATTATTATTATTTATTTCTTACATATGTGAAAGCGATAGCGAACGAAAGGGTGGGGCGGGGCTGGAGATGCCTAGTGAGTGCTTTGTTGTTATGCAGGGCCTTTTAAACCCGTTTGACTGTGGAAAAAAATACTTTTAAACAGCGCGTCTAAAATTAACTGTGCATGTGAAAATTAATTAGACCTGGCGTGCCTGACGTGCATTTAATAAATGGACCGCAAAGGGCTAGAGTAGTTCCTATTAAGTTTAAAGACAATTAGTAGCCTGAGCCCCCAGTTGTCCATTCCAATTTTAAACTACAGCTTCCACAATGCATTGAAATATACACCCAGATATAGGATAATATTTAGCTGTGCACAATGTAAAAACTAACAGATTGCAATGATAGAATACTCATAAATCAATAAAATAAAAATAAAAAAACAATGTGAGGTACAATAAGGAGAAACATTTAAATGTCCCTCAAAACTGAAAACCAGCTGCTTCTTCTTTACACTATTTAAATGTGGTCCAGTGATCAGATAAGACTCTGAGTCGCCTTCAGTTTGTCACGGTGTACAAAAACATTCTTTCTGGGGACTGACTGCCTTATCTCCAGTGTTCTGTAACATAGCAGAACTAATGATACAATATGCTGCTTGGATCAAATGATACTCTGCCAGCAGTCAGACCCTAGTATAAACTCAAATTCAAATAAAATGGCTGAAGTTTCAGACAACAACATATTCAATTTAATGCTTGAAAATTGAATATTTTCATAAATACATGCTGGTGATATGCCAAAAGCTATGGCAGCAGTTGATGAAGTAGGCTGTAACAGGGGAGATCTGGACTGACTATTTGGCACATCCGTATTACTGCAGGTAGAGGGCAGCAGTTTCGTGGGATCCGCCTGTAGGTCATGGCGATGACACGGAGAGGTGGGGAAGAGGGTGTGTGTGCTTTCCCTCTCTCTGAGTGGCTGGGGGGCGGGCCTTGGGAGATTGCTCGGCCCATAAGAACTGGCTTGGTTATGTGCTCGGGTGGCCGTGTTGGGGGAAGTACAGTGTCGCTGGCAGAGGAGGCCGGCGTGAAATAAGGAGCAGGCGAGCTCGACTGAGGGAACAGCCTTCCGTAAAAATAATTTACAAAGTAAAAGAAATAATTACCTACCCGAGGGGACGTGTGTAGATATACGGGGAACCCTGGCCAACCCCAGTGTATAAGCACAGCGGAGTGTAGGACGGAGACCGGCTTAGCGGCAGTGGGGGCACTGCATAAGCAGCACTTTTCTTTGTAGTTTTATTACTGTGTTTTATTTTCCCTTTTTCTTTCGCCTTCTGTTTTCATTATTACTTTTGAGCACTTGAAGGTGCACGGAGTTGGATACCTGTGTTGGTAACCCCGTGGTCCTGGTTTACTGTCGGCAGTATCCAGACCACGGACAACAGCACCCTCTGCGGGCTAAACTAAATAAAACAATAAATAAGAAAAATAAATAAATCTGGGCACCTGTGCGGTGTTTCCAAATAAAATCTTCTGTCTCCCGTGTCAGTGAATACCCCCACCCTTCCACATAGGCAAATAGTTTTCTAAATGTGAAAACACAAAAGGAAAATGTTACGTGGGAGAGTGGGTGTTGCAAAATGTATATCAGTAGTAATTGCAGTCAGAGTGGAAATTAACAGTTAAAAGACTAAATTAAAAAAAAAGACTTCACAGTTTAGAGTGAATTTTAAAGGAATGTTAATGATCATACAAAGATATACAGATCCAACCTGAGTAAGTGTAGAAGGTAAGGTGACATGAAGCCTGAAGGTGACATAAGCAAAAAGCCAAAAAAAACAACACAAATCTGGAATGTATTACTATTTAAACTTTTTTTTATGTTGTTTTTTAAGTGCTTCATGTTTCATGTTAGTCTCATTCCAAAGTTGGAAACTGACTACATTAAAAGAAATATAATATGTAGGGCTAAATGAATCATTTTAATAGCTACACTCCTTTTCTACATGTCTCAAAGCTCCCTTGCTCCTCTCAGCAGTCTATTCTGTTGTCAGTAGGAGCTGTGCTATAATGGTAGCCTTTATGAAATACATGTCTTTTTTGCAACTCACGGAAGACAGAAAAATAATAAACATATGCTGTTGTACTGCAGCAGATAATAAGCGGAGTGCTGGAAACTAATATAATATACAACACATATTGTATATGCAGTCTCACGCTTGTTTTATTCTAAAATTGGAAACTGACTACATTGAAAAAATGGAATATATGGAAAAATCTATATTTTCAGAAGAAATACACCTTTTTTAAACCTCTCCCAGCTACCCGTACTGTACCTCTGAGCAATATTTTCTGACATTAATCATGAGCTGTGAGATTGTGGTGACATATGTTTTATTACCCTCGGAAGGTGTAATGTGGTGCACAGTTATCCCAAAAATTTACAATGTGCACTTTGAAGGATTACTCTAAAGGACGCGTTTGATATCAAAATGAAGGTGATCTTCAAAGGGTTTTGAGATAAGCTAATTTGAACATGCTGGGATGAAGGGTTGACAAGGTGTGTATACAGTAAAGTAAGAATTTGGTTGAAAGCATCTTCATTATCTCCACAGTAGTTTGTCTAAGGTGAATACATTTTACCTGTGTTCATTTTATCACTAGCATTCCTAATAGTGTTTAAATACCAGAAAGGTATATAATTTTCTCAAAATGTTTTGCTTTTAAACAAGGGTAACAGAGATATGACCTTTATTATAAACTATTGGTAATCCTAATATACCATTTGCAAGCATGATCAAAGACATACATCTGAATGTGACATTGCCATAGCAACAGAATTGAAAAAAAAAACACGCTCTTCAGGCTTCACATATGAAGATGGAATACTGAATGATGGAGAGCTATATCAAACGATAATTCCCCAAAGATACGCGAATGACGATAACGAGTGTATTTTGAAGAATCTACAAGCCTAAATGTTAACTGCAGTACTCATTTGCTACTACAAAAATAAAATTAATAATAACTGCAAGGTATGGTGTAATGTAAGGACAAAAAGGATTGCAGAGGCGAGTGCACTTTTTACAGTATGTAAAATGAAACTCTTTTTACAGCATGTAAAAGGCAAAACATTTTATAGAAAGGTTAAAGCATGGACAGGTTTAATACACCACCTTAACTTAAAAGAGCATTTTCACCATCATCCTGTGATTTCCTTCAAACATGACAGCTTTACAGTTTCCAAATAATATTTCTGGTAAATGAAAACAAGGCATATTGGTAAATGACTCTATTTGTCACATTGGCCCGTGATAGTTGCTCAAGCATTTGGCAACCTTAAATACTAAATTATTTTGTTGGAACCTTTGCATTTTTCTGTAACTCTTCATTACTGCTGTGATTTTATCTATGAAAAAGTGGCATTGCTTTATGGAGTGCTGTAAAGGATGCTATTACTTACATCTATACAGATTGTGCTGCTTGGATGAATGGTTTCATAGATGAATCTGTAGGTGAATCATCCTAGAAATGGAGCAGATTATTCAGCTGTTGTTAAAACGATCATAGTTCAGAGCAGTTTTTTATATAAGAGATATATGTGGGCATAAAAAAGTATAAATAAAAAACAGAGCTAAGTTATTGCTACCATACATATTCTTATCCATTTAGAAATTTCACTTTCACTAATAATAATAATAATAATAATAATAATAATAATAATAATAACATCTATAGTATGACTTTAAAGATGCCAAGTTAAACTAGAATATCAAACTAGAGAAATGCCTTGGCTCAAGTCGACCGCCAGAATTGGATTTTGTAGGAGTGAAGGTTTTACTAAAAGTCAGCATTTATATACATCAAGCGACTAAGTCTTCCACTTGCATATTTTATGTAAAAATGGCACTCTTGTTCATCTTTTTCAGTTGCTGAGCAATACCTCAAGAGTATGGTATTACCTTTAGGAATACTACATTTTATTTCAGCCCACAAAATATCATGTGCTATAGACATAAAAAGGCAATAAAATTTGAATTAAATCAAGTAATACCCCTGGGTAAGGGGAACTGTACATAATGATTAGCTACTAGTTAATGCCATTAAGTACCATATGGAAATCTTACGTGGATGTGTGTTTTTTTTTGTTGTTTTTTTTTTTGTATTCTGTACAGATAACTGTATTTCTTTAAAAGACCAACAGAGACCATTTTTGAAGCACTGCAGTTTCCAATCTGTTCTGTTTATTACAAAATCTCAAGTATTTTCTAGAAGTTTATTAGTTAATGTTATTGACAAAAAAAATGAATACATGTTTTAAAATCCTTTTTAATTGACTGTCCACTTTCTACTTGGAAAATTCAGGACTACCCTCAACAATCTGTATTTTACAGAGAGGAAAAGGTTACAATTTAAAACAGAAATAAATAGAATATACAATTCCATGTTGTATCTCTTTCCCGTCATACATTAACTTATGTAAAACTACTGCCAGGTAAAGGTCTAGGTAAAGGACACTAACATGGAACATCAACTCATAGAATTTGTGAGCTTCACATTTGATTAACATAAGGGAGCATTTATAGAAGGTCTGTATCACAGCTAGACTGCACCATCAGATATGTTCCATGTTAATGTGATTATTCTATGATAACTAAGGGACATGATTAATGGCAGTGTTCCAGTTTACATGGGGTCTAATGTCAGGCAATTAGGACCGGTGGGAATTTATGGAGACACGACATGAATTCTTGGGCCAGGGAGTGGTTACACATAGCACTGAAGTCTGAGGAAAGGTATACTTAAACCAACAGAATTAAACAAAAATAAGTTAACACCTTTAACATTGTAGTTTGCATGTACAGTAATACAAATCTCCAGTAATCCTTTTTTGTTAATGCAATCCAGCAGACATGTATCAATAACTGTTGGCAGTTTACTGATTAACAAAACTGTAAAGATGAAGGAGTCTGTAGTAAATAAAAAAATAATCACAAAAAATATATACAGTAATCTTCTATTTTGGCCACTTCAGCTGATTTAAATTGCCCATAAGTGCTTTTATTCTCCAAACATAACATTTTGCTGACATTACATTTAGTTTCATCTTTCAGTGCAGCAGTTCTTTCAGTTGTAAGGAACCTATTTTTTCACGTTTCGATCTGTTTATAACAGTAGTGTTCCCTGAGGTGAGGTCATTAGCACACAATGTTCTAACGCTGGTAAATTTCACTTCAGACCACACTGTTTTTATCAGTTCCCTTCAGCCCTTCTGTTCCCTGCTGCTATAAGCTATTTTTTCACCAGTAGAAACACAGTCATAGTCTTGTAGGACCTCAGTGTAGCAGTTGCATCTCTCAACAAAACAAGAGACTCAATCCCTGAAGAATTTTGCCAAGCCCCAAGCAGTCAGGGAGGTGAATGATATTTATGTAGTAGACAAGTGCAATCTAAACAGTTACTGCCATTGTAAAGAAGAATTCCAGCGTCTTTCTTCTGCAACTATGTCAAATTGATTCCACAGCGACTACGGATCTGGAAATGGTGCTCTAATCACATTGTTACCTGTGAAATACAACTAAAGAATAAAGAAGTAACACAAAGGGCCTCATTTACTAAGCAGCGGTAATTTGGCCAGAATTGCAGGAAGAAAATTGAGATGACAGCGCATGGTACTTCCCAAAGTGTCACGTCCTATTTACTAACTAATTAGAAGTCAGCACTCACATATCCAACCCTATCAAATTTTGATGCGTGTGACGCATATTTGATTATTTGATTTTGGCCCATTCCAACCCTTGTCTTTTTTTCAGGGAACACAAAAAAGATACAATATCAAAAATACATATCTGAAAAGCCTGTTTTAAAATAAGTAGGCTTCCATTTAGATGTACTGTATTGGTTTTGTTGGTACAGTGCTATATTTTCAACAGAAGAAGTATTTTAATTCAGAATGATTCTGAAAATAGCACTTGCCAAAAGAGATGACATGTGGATTGTAATACAGTACATACTTTTAAATCTGATATGTATTGTAGCAGTATGTACATTTCTTGTCTATCCTACATGAACACAAAACAAACCATGCTGGTGCGTTGTAGGCTTCACATTGTTGTATGACGTGGAGATGATAAAAGCATGTTAATTCTACACTAATAACATTAATAAAATAATGTGAAGAGTGCACATACTGTAACCTGGCCAAAACAATAGAAAATACATTCCAACATTACAATAGCATCAGTAATAAAACACATTTCAATGGGATGGATGTTATTAAGCACAAATAATAAGGTTCATTGCCTTTACTTAAATAAAGCTTTTAGAGGCAAGATGTGTACCTTCCAACTGCATTGTCACTCAGTTAACAATATTGTTTAATTCTGAGGCTGCATTCTACAAGCCAAAACAAATTGGCATGAGACGGGTGTGCAGATCTTTTGCAGAGTCAGAAGGACTTAAGATACATGCCACTAGGAGCAGTTCTTTCAGAATAGACCCCTATGTCTACAACCAGTACTAGCAAACCCTTTTCTAAGAAGTATGCAAGAAGGCGTTCTGCATTATAGTTAAATTTTCTCAACTGAAGATCTATATCGTCCAGAAAGTCAGACTCCAGTCTTTATTCTAGTTTTAGTTTTGCAATCCGCCTTACTGTTGTCATTATATATGTGAATTATACCCTCGTTATTTCGAAAGAAAGAAAGGACTAATCGCAAGATTTATAAGCACCATTATACGGCTATTGCGAAAATGACGAGAGATAGACAAATTAGACTGCTGGCAGCAAGCATGGCTAAACAGTATTGATGAACAAAATAAGTGGCAATGCAAACACTGATTGATTGCCACAGGAACAAAACATGACAAAGAAAGACACAGATGCATGCAATGTTGGGCTGTAATATTGAATAACAGTGAGAAAACACTTTGGTTTTATTCATGCAAAAAGTACTGACTCATTTGGTATGAGTCAGGTTTGAACTTTTAGTTCCTATATGCTTATCTTCAACAAACATATATATATATATATATATATATATATATATATAGATATAGATATAGATATATATATATATATATATATATATATATATAGATATATTGAAGTGTAATTTAAGTGTGTTTTGAGAAGCATGGTGGCAGTATGTAGCCAAATGCTGTCAGGTGGAATGTGAACCGATTACAAACCTCAGTTTCCTCTGAAGGTTCATAACCCTCAGGTTAATGAGAGCATCTCCCACTAAAGATAGCCAGAATATCACTAGATACCTCTGTCTATATATCTGTATATCTCCCCCATTTTGAGTGAGTGCCAAAATGACCTTCAAACTTGTATTCTTAAAGTGGAGGTGCAAAGCCTAAAATATGAATTCATGATGGTTTAGTTGGGTTTCTTTTTACCTTTTCACTACAGGTTATTTTTCACTATTTAGTATTTTTTGGATTATCAGGTTTAATAATTAATACTGTTCATGCTGTAAAAACAATATTTTCCTTTTATTTTTATACTTATAATTAACGTTTTCTAACCAAGGGAAAGTGACTGAAAGATGAGATATGGGAAATGTGAGTGTAAGAGGACTCTTCTAATGGGACTACAGGTGTCATTTACATTTGTTTTATCTACTCTCTGCATTAAATAAGGTTTCTGACATGAATTGGATGCTATTTGTGATTTTGAAACTGGATATTTTAATAATAACACTATGTAACACAATTTTTGTTCCTGGGTAGATAAGTGTTATTTCCTACTTGCCTATGCCTCAAAAGTATAGAAAATGGCGATTATTCCCCACAAACTTTGCTTTTGTTACCAGGACTGTGATATTTTGAAATTTACCTATTTCCAATGAGAAAACGGGCAAATTTGTGTCTTTTCGTTCACATAAAGTCAGAAAAAAACAACATATGAATCCAAATTAACATGTATTTATACTAAAGTAATACAAAAATGACTACAAAAGATTTAGAAGTGAGTAGTTTTTCGAGATTTACGATTATACTGTAAATCACTTTCACGAATCAGCCCCCAAATGTAGTCTCCCATCATGTTCTCGTTATACTGTCCTTGGTAGCGGCGTTCAAAGTCCAGTATATCCTGGTGGAAGCGCTCGCCTTGTTCCTCCGAGTATGCTCCCATGTTCTCCTTGAATTTATCAAGATGAGCATCAAGGATATGGACTTTGAGGGACATCCTACAGCCCATTGTGCCATAGTTCTTCACCAGAGTCTCAACCAGCTCCACATAGTTTTCGGCTTTGTGATTGCCCAGGAAGCCCCGAACCACTGCGACAAAGCTGTTCCAAGCCTCTTACTCCTTACTAGTGAGCTTCTTGGGGAATTCATTGCACTCCAGGATCTTCATTATCTGTGGTCCGATGAAGACACCGGCTTTGACCTTTGCCTCAGACAGCTTAGGGAAGAAGTCTTGAAGGTACTTGAAGGCTGCCGACTCCTTATCTAGAGCTGTGACAAATTGTTTCATAAGGCCCAATTTGATGTGCAGTGGTGGCATCAGCACCTTCCGGGGGTCCACCAGTGGCTCCCACTTGACGTTGTTCCTCCCCACAGAGAACTCGGTCCGCTGTGGCCAGTCCCGCCTGTGGTAGTGCGCCTTGGTGTCCCTGCTGTCCCAAAGGCAAAGATAGCAGGGAAACTTGGTAAAACCGCCTTGGAGACCCATCAGGAATGCCACCATTTTGAAGTCTCAAAATGCGTCTGCCGGATGCTTGCAGCTTCTTGATGCCATCTCAGAAAAATGCAGATATGTATCCATTTAGGCAGCTGGAACTAAACTGAACTGGTGGGCTTAAGGCCCCTGTATTTATACTACTATTTATATTACTGGAAAGTTCTAGAAAGTTCTAGAAGTTACTCCAAGTTTACTCAGCACTGAATCTATCTGGAATGTTCTGGAAAATAGGTAAATTTCAAAATATCATTGTCCTGGTCACAAAAGCAAAGTTTGTGGAAAATAATAGCCATTTTCTATACTTTTGAGGCATAAGCAATTAGGAAATAACACTTACTACCCAGGAACCAAAAAAAAAAAAAAAAAATTTGTTACACGGTGTAATATGTCCACCAGACTTTGCACCGTATTATATTAAAAGCATATCTGTCCTCCTAGGTAAAACAAACTTGATTGCACAAATAAACCAGCACTACACCACATAGCCACCTTCCATAGCTTATATAAAAGGAAGTTTGCATAATGACTGTTTAAACATGTAATTTGCAACACTTCAAAGACAAAGCATCATTAGCTACCTTCTCTCAGTCGACTCTCTTGGGTGCCCTTGGAATTATAAGCCAAACTCAAGATCAAAGTCTTCCCTGCTGTATTATTATTCCATTGCATACTTTAGATAAAGTTCCTTTCAGGTTTTAATTCTCATCATCCAGATGAAACCAAATTCTTGGCTTTCCTTTTACTAGTACCTTCAAAACCTCTGGCATATTTGTACAGTATCTTGAACAGGGAGTTCTCTATTTTTTCCCCCTTGGAGCTGTCCATGGTAGTCTAACATGTGTTTGTAAACCACATTGTAATCTATGTTGAATTTGATATCCAGTCATACAAAATGTAATGTTCCCATTCCACTTGTAATTTGAGTACTGAAATAGACATATATAGTCTTTAGCTAATAAGACTAGTAGGCAGGCACTCCTGGCCAATGGAGACGGGATGATAAGCCATGATAATATTCCATTGAATGGACTGATAACAATCAGATTGAGTCATGGCTGATTAAAAAATAACTATATTGTATGTTCTTCTGTAAGACAGACAAAACAAACAGAGAACACTGTCATGTGCGTGAGAATCCCCACCATATATTCTTTGTAATGCACGTGCTAATGTTGAAGTATTTTGCATCACAAACACAAATGGCAGGGTATTTTGTAATTTCAAATATTATTTTGTATTGGAGAATACAATGTTTTGAACGTAATTTGCATTATTTTGTTCTTCTCTTTGCATCTGTCCAGCACTTTTCAACCATGTCCACCAAGCGCATTTTTTTGGAACCTTGCTACCTACTCTTTAAGGTGATGTCTGGAAATCATGGTTATCCATAGACCGTGATCAAAATGCCAATAACTCAATTATACTGTCCTGTTGTGGGAATTATTGCATTGGTGCTGATAATGCTGGTAATCATTAATAACATATATAGTGATGATGGTGTAAAGGATCAATACGATTTATATGGATGCAAAAGTAAGTGGTGATAATTGGTGACATTTAGGGACTCATTTATTAAAGGTTCTTGTATGTAAATATGACTCGTTTTGAATGATACAATGCATACGGTTGCCACACAAGTGGGTAGCTGCTGTTATTGTTGGTTTCCTTTTGACCTTGGGGTCTCCACTTAAGGCACTTTACTGTTCGAGAATCTCCCCTGGATCAGCTTTACTCATCTGGCACAATATTAACGATCCTGCATTAGGTAGAAGCTGCTGACAGACTCAAGGCACTCTGAACACTCACAGCTCTAATTCCACTTTCCAATAACTGGGACAAGTGACAACATCCATTTTTCACATCTACTTACCTTGGAGCTCTGAGAGCAGGAATTGACAAACTGGAACACCTTTGTTTTGCAAAACCACATCAACTGGAATTAAGCTGCCCTTTTATAATCTATCACTTGAATTGTTTTTTTCAGCCCCCTACTGATAAAGAAATACATTATTCTGTAGCCTCTCGAGAAAAGAATCATCCCTACATCTATATTGTATTTCACGTGTTTGGACATTTACTGCATGCAAACTCTGAATGTGGATAAAGGTTTTTGTTTCATATATGGATGAAAAACCAAAAACTTCAAACAGCTGAATTTGCTCAAAGTCTTGATTCTTTACATTCCAATGAACTTTTGAAGTGAAGCTAGCTATTGTACTGTATGTTGCTCTGGGATCCAAACACAGTAGACATGCTCTTGCTAATAATTTCAACACAGGTTTCAAGGTAACAAACTACCTTCTGAAATATGTAAAACACATATAAAACTATATGGGGGCAAAGCACCCTACGGCGTGTATTTTGGATTTTAATTTTGGAACCAAACCCATAGTTCTCAGACATACAATAATGAACATTATAGAGGTGATTATTGATTTTGTCAGGCAGAAACTCTTATTTACGCCCACTAAAATGAGATACATGCAGATACATGTAATGGTAAAATAAAAACACCAACTATGTGCATACTACATACATTTAGCTATCTGTCACTGTCATTTAACTATGAAACTTGTTCTAGTTGGTGATAGTTATTTGAGTATAGACTGTATTCATATAGATAAATATTATCTAATTTATTCTGTAATTTTCTACATTCATAGGGAATTGTATCATATAGTATACTGTATACTTACTGTATACTGTATAAGATTTTTTCCTCAGTTGCCATGTTTCAACACCTGTGCTTGTCACCAAAACTACCAGTAAAGATTTGTCTGATTTGACAAATATTTAAGGACTTGCTGTCAGTATTATTTGCTTGTAGCTTTCATAAATTTATGCATACAGATTTAATATAACAGTGGGAGAAGCTTTTGAATGGAAGCATAGGGCTGCCATTACTTTCTTTAGCCTCTAATGCATCCAGAAAACAATTACATCCAAAGTAAATGAAGATACAAGTTTACCAGCATAAACCTTGATTATATTTGGTAACCTAGTGGGAAGCTGATTTTGGTACAAGACATTATTTGGAGGAATTGAAATACCCTGCAGGGTGCTGATAAGTCTGTGTGTACTGCAGGCAGTAACAATCAATCAGGCTTCAACAGGGAAAAAACAACAATGTTTTATTAGGGTTGAATGACACTGAATGTGAAACCTTTCAAGAAGACAAATTAAGATAATGGTATTAAGCCTGGCTGGAATTAATTTCCTAAACTGCCTGGTGTTGATATTTCAGATATGTTTTATCAGGATCAAGAATCACTGTAAATGTTTCAGTTCTTGTTCCCTGCAACTTTTAAACAGAAAGTGTCATTGTGCATATTAAGATTATTATTTTTTTTCTCTAAATTCACTGCTCATTCAATCCAAGGTGATGTGCTGTATACATCAATAAAGGTGGAAAAGTGAGGAATATACTTTATAAGACTACCACAATTAGAAGCCTGCATATTAATATTCTAGTTTAAAAGGGGGTAAATATTGTGTGTCGTGTGTAGTAACAATCGGGGGGGTGGGGGTGGGGGTGGTGGGTATGGTGGTATTTACCTGTCTGTCTATCTGTCTGTCTGCATGTCACATTTTTTTTCCATGTGCATTCTGCTGCTGTTTATATCATCGTCATCATCACCATCATCATCATCATCCTCTTCAGCCTTTTTCAATCCACTGCTGGACGAAGGCCTCCCCAAGATTCTACCACAAAAGCCTGTCTGCTGCATCCCTCATCCACATTGTTCCAGCATGTTTCCTAATTTCATCTTGCCATCTTCCTGGAATGAGTGTTCGTGGTATCGTTTTTATTCACCGCAGGAGGATATCCCAGTTAGGACATCCTCCTAAGGCGAAAAAAAAAACCAAAAGCTTATACCATGAACTGGTGATAGCATATTAAATATTGGAATATTTGTTTCAGTTGACAGAATGTGAAAATAACACACTTGCATAAACATAATATTGGCTCAAATTCATCACCTTAAGAATTACACTTGCCTTTTAAAGTACCTTATTGCTGAACAGCCGGAAGTACATTTGTGCCAATGAATGTATGAGGAAGACCACCTGGACGCATTGCGCATGTGACCTTGTGCAGCTGCTGGAACAGTGTACAGTAATTATTTTCTTCAGGCTGAATGAATTCAAGACCCGATTCCACAAGTGAGACGTGAGGCATGAGATAACTAACAAACGTGGCAACTATATGGAGATTTGATCAAGATAGAGAAATATCTTCACTCAAAGCATTGTCCTTTTCTTGAAGTGGACTTATAAATAGGGTTGTGTTGGATGAATGTTTGGTTGAAATGAAATATTAATTAAATTAATCATGTCATTTTGGTTTCATGTAAATGTTTTACATGAAAATTCGGTTTTGGCTACAAATTACCCCTGTTTCATTTTTGGTGACTATGCAATTAATTCTATCATCTAAACATGTATATTGGCACAGGGATTCACCAAAGTCTGGTTATTATTATTATTATTATTATTATTATTATTATTATTATTATTATTATTATTATTATTTAAAATGCATGTCATCCATGAGAAATATAAAGTATAACAAATAAATATAGCCATAGTGGTTAGAGATAGCTAAAATCATCAATATGATAGTAGGCTTCAGATTCTAAGATGACAAGTTAGATTTAAAATGCAGCACACCACAGGCTCAGTAAATCCTTGAACATGCAAACGTTGTCCCAAAGGTTTAGTACAGTATATCCACTTCTTACTTTTCAAATCTCTCAAACTCAGGTTAGGATTGATCCAGATTTATTTGCAGTAATACTGGTCTTACTGATGTGAACAGAGTTACAGTATATAAAGTATGTTGGTTTTATCAGCGCATAGAAAACAAAACATGGACTCTAAATGCACACAGATCTTCAGTATACAACATTATATCTGCAGCATTATGAAGTTAGTAAATTAGTGGAAATGCATTGGTTTGGTCTTTGCAATGTCTAAGTGGGTTTAGGGAGGAAGGTAGACTCTATGGGTTTTGTTTTATCTAGATTTTTCTGAATGAGAGTTGACTGTATGTTTAATTCATGACTATTGCCTAATCCATACAATTAGTCTTCCTAACTACTATTTGTGTACTTTTCATTTAGATAGGCCATGGTAAATATATATTCATGCTCCAAAATAATTATAATTTGTGAATAAAATAGGAAGTCTGATTTCGACTTAATCAATTCCAAATATAAAACAAATCAGTTTGCAATTGCAAGTAAAATATCTGAAATGCATGTTTTTCTCATTAGTGCTATCTGCATGTTCTAAATGCTGTGTAACCAGCATCATGTGCCATTGCACTCTCACACTGCATGCAAAATTAAGTTGCAGTGTGATAGAAACCCAGAACACTCTATAGAACCAACTTCTTTGACCCACTGCTTTTCAATGGAACATAATACCCTCAGGGGCATGCCACTATTTCACATCTCATAAACACAGGGGCTAAAATAGAGGTCAATCTTGTTTTGTCCTGTTCAATATCCTTCTCCCAGTTTCAGTCGGTAGTCGGTCCCAGGTTGGGGTATAAATTGTATTATGCATACTGTATACTGTATTTAGAGGTAGACTCTCGGCTACATCATTTTCCAGTACAGATTCTAGAATGTCCTACCTCCTTACACAGAGATAGAACCCATGATTATAGCAGTTGTCTATCTTGATATTGTACTCTTCAAAACACCTTCTTCCATTATTTCTAAGCAGGCAGGCATCAAATGAGGCTTGACTAGATGATTGAGTTGGCTCAATTTCTCTCTGCAGCATGTGAAGAATATGAACTGCAAGTTGCTGGAGGGAAAGACGTGATCATGTACAGTTAGATTGCCTGACAAAGCGATTTCCACACAGTTACAGTATGTATGTAGATTGGATGAGGCAGAAAAAAAGGCACATCAGTATTTGTGTATTTGCCTAATGAACCTAACATACATTAATGACATACATAAACAATTTAAAGTAGTAAAAGCACATATTTAAGAGATTTTCAGAACTGTCATAAGCTTCACAGCATTCTCAAAAGTCTCTTTTCATTTTGATGAAGACTTTTACAGTTTCCCAAATATTAGACTCCTTGCATACTGGATTCAGTGCAAGTGATGGTCTGTGGGGTTCAGTTCAGCACAATAATTGTAGGGCTGATAATTTAATACAAAAAGGGTTGTTTTTTTTTCTCATTCAGGAGATCTAGTTCTGACTTCCTTTGCTATTTTAAGTGATTTACCTACACATCCCATGCTTCTCATTAATTAATAAAATGTGAAATTTGCAAAGAATATCAATTTGCATTAAATTTGCAAAAGGGTGTTAATGGCACAATAAATAATTAATACACATTTATTTTTGCTTAGACTGCTTTGCAATCCGTAATTGTAACAAAAAACAGGATCTTTGTCACAACGCTATTTAGAAACCCCTCGCTTGTCTCTAAAACAGTTTTCTGGGCACTGTCAATGTGTAAATTCTTAATGTAGTCCAAGGACACATAGAATTCAGGCAATTAAGCATATAATTGCATATTAACGATGAAAAACTCCACAAATTAAGGGGAACACATTTTCTCTAATTTCAAGTTAACTGTAAAGAATCATACTCTATATTTAGCCTTATCCTTTTTTTGTAATTATCTATAATTAGAGGATATCATTCTTTCAGTAACTTGAGATTATTTTAAGCACATTAAAATTAAGTCAGTTCCAAAATGTTTATTTCAGTTTTGTTTAAGGGTTATTTCCAATCAGCATTTTCAATTTTTGCATCATACTATTAATAGGGGTCTACTTAAATCGCGGTAAATTTACATATTTTTTTCGCGGGTAGGTTATGGAATTAAATTAGGATTTCGTGGATATTTCACATTTAAACATTAAATAAATCTGTCATTTGTTAAAGGCAAGCATGCAGCATCCCCCAGCAGTTGCTGCTGACATTCTCTGTCTGGTGTGGACTTGCCCATACATTGAGACTGCATGTTCTGCATCCACTGAATTGGTTGGAAGTGTAAGGCAAAGCTTTGCCAAGTTATACAGATGTGGAAATCCATTAGAAACAGTCCCAAAACTCGGTTACCCAAGGGCATCTGGCATACTTTAATAAAGGCAATATATGCAGCACGTTCATGTTATTTGTCCCATCCAATCATTTATTTTATTAGTACCAAGCCAAAACAAAGAAAACGTGCCTATTCGGGTCTTATATATATATTTATGCATCTTGTTAACTGCAGCAATGAACTCAACCAGCTCAACACAATGATCTTCTTGAAATGGTTTCAAACAGCTAAACTTCTTCAGCTTAAACTTTTTAACAATACATTTCAATAATGTGATAACAAATCTGAAACAATATAAAAACTGGAAACCAAATAACATGAATATAATACTAAACCCTTTTTTTTATTCTATTGTACCTTTGATGACAGCCCTCTGTTGGTCAATTCAGTATAGTGAACATGCCACTGTGACATGCTTTTTTTCTTAAAGGGACATACCATATTTCACTTCTACAAAGGACAGACCAACAATACTAGCCAGTTATACTTTTAACATTTAGCCTGTGATTGTTTGGCTTAAAATAAATGTGCTTGCTATTGGGCCATCTTAAATATACATTCCTCTATTAGTTTATGATAATTTGTGTATTAATGTTAATGTAACTTTTAGTGTGAACAGGAGTGGTAATTAATGATAAATACTATTCATTTGCTACTGAGCTTCCACCATCAGTACTGGTAGCTGCTAGTAGTTACTACTGTATGCTGCAGGCACTTGTTCACAATGGAGTAATATAACCTTGGCATATACATCTGATACATTAACAATAACACTCAGAGCAGGTTTGTCTGCTGGAGATTAAACTGCTCTTTAAGGGGATGCTTGCTCAATGGGGTACCCTGTAAAGCCAAGTGAATTTGTTAAGAATGATTGAAGGCTGACAATCAATCTTGCAGGAAATGACAATGTGCTGTTTGCCTAACTTTCAGACAATTCGAGTGCTGCTGTCAGCCGATATGAAGCAAAACACCCCCCAGATTCATGTTTTATTCAACAAAGAACCCGAAGAGCAGTTGAAGCAAGTCAAACCTTTATTAAAATGTCCTACCCGGAAGTCCCACAGCAACTGTTGTCATTAGACTTTGAGTATCACTATGAATGCAAACTGTTTAGCAAACAAGATGTCTTAATGATGGCTAATGATGCTCAAATCAAGCCTGGACTGATACAGGTTCATTTTAATGTTCAAGATTATTTTTCTAATAATTGTTAAATAACCTGCTACTTTCTTTCTGACATTATCATGCAGATTGTAGGATTAATACTTACATACTGTAAATGCTTAAATATGAAGTATTTATAAGGTCCTTACAGGCACATATCTCCGCAAATCATTTTTAGAGAATGTCTTATATGTAATACTTTGGAGGAGAATGGGTGTGTAATACACATTGAAGATAAGGAATGTATGTAATGGTTTAATTCAGTTAGCAGTCTTAGTTACAAATTTCTTCCAAAGGAGCTCAAGATCACGAGGAGACAATTGCACAATAAAACACGCAACACTGTTAAATCTTTTATAAGTTTTATCAAAAGTGTGTGAATAAATTGCCTTCAATCATTCCAATATACATTAATTTAATCCCCCAAGTATAGTTTCTGTAAATCTTAATTCTCTGGTTTAACTGACAATACTCAGTTTGTTTCGCACAGTTGATGCAGTGTTGACCATGTGTGACGTCTTGTAGAGCGGTGTCCCCTTTCAGTCTTTAATAATTAGTTGTGCTCTAAAGCAATCTCCCTTTTCTCTGACTTATTCATTCATGTTTGGAGCTGTTGATTAAAAATGTCATATGCAAGCTCCCTTTTTCTGACTTTGCTTGCTAGATGTTGATAGCTCCCTTTTCTCTGGCTGACTGTATAAACTCACTCTAAAACAAAGACAGCCTCTTGGTTGCCCTTGAAGTTTTCCAAACTTACAATATCTCTCATTGCTCACAATAACTATATTGAATAACACCTGGCACTTCTAGGTAGTCAGACTTGGTCAAGCCTGTGGTTCTCGCTTATCGGTGTAGCTACGATTATCGAGCTAGGCTAACTCCCTTTTACCTCTTTTATAACAATTTTGCAAATTCAGTACAATTAAAAATAAGTTTAAGACCCAAAGAATAAAAGGCTACACTCCTTATCTTTCTGGTTGTCACAGAGACTATGCTGAATCCTATTAACCTGTTATGTTCCTACAATACTATAGAAGTTACTTTGTCACATGCTATTGTACTTCAAAAGACTTCCCATTGTAATTTGTTGTTACTTACAGTAATCATTGCTTAGCTGTTTTCAGAAAAAAAAACGAAAAAAAAAAAAAACCTCTTATATGTAATACTGTAAAGGTTACTTTGCCACAAGCTATAATACTGGACAAGATCTTAGTTATGGAATCAGATATTTCAGGAATGAAGCATCACCTTAACCACAACTTAATGCTTGCATCTTGTTTGTTGTGTTTATGGGAAACTAGGAAAGCGTCCCCATTGTAATTTCATGTAACTTACAGTATTTATTGCTAAGTGATTTTGAGAGAATCTCTTATTTATTGCAATTGAAGTTGTTTGAATAATTATCACATGTCTGTTATTGTTTGTTTTATGTGTTGTAGGAATAAATCATTATTGTTAAACAAAACTGAATAGTCTCAATTACATGTTTGCTTATATACTGTACAGTATATCAACCTCAGGCCGGAACATGAATCAAGGGTACTAGTCTATTACTTGTTTGAGCATATAAATCTGATGCTATTTTCAGAGGATGATATCACAAAGGATCTATGTATTGTAATGAATACTAATTGTTAAATTCCTTAATATAACTTTAGATATACCGTATATACCCCTTACAAGTGCTTATTAATTTTTGTCAGTAAATAAAATAAATCTAATTAAACTGAATTATTTCCTTCAAAATTCAGGGACATAATTGGCATTTCTAGTCAGACAGCCATAACTCTATAGTTGCTCATGCATTCAGCGCAGAATCCACACAGACACACAGCTGTGACTTGCATCCTTACATATCTTATCAGTCTTGCTAGTCTTGCTTGTATACACAATGGTAGGCTGTTGCTGAATTGGATAGAGCTTATTTATGCCTTTTATGGATGTGTGCACATATACTGCATAACAGTAGTTACAGGGTAATAGCATATATATATTCACTATGTTAGAAATAGGTAACACATGTAGGGCCACCTCTATTGCGATCTGGCCTAGACTGGGGAATGTCTGTGCAATACGTGTCCAATTTCAATAACTTGTTATAAATTGTTTTATGTGTACTTGATTCAGACCCACAGTTTAATGTTTAATGTTTAATATTCTGTTTGTGAAAATGGAAACATTAAATGAAGGTCTTGTTGTCCTGATTATTGTGCAATTTTTCAAAAAGGCCCCTGGTACTGTGTTTGTGCTATGCAGTTGGTCTGCAGCATGGTGCTGTGTTTATGACACCATTTCCACAGGATGTGCAATATGAACTCAGGTGAATCAATTTCATAGTAGATCAGCTGGAGACATCTCATCATTTTTAATGTACTCAGCATGAAAGTGAGATGGAATGAAAAAAGGATTTTTAAGGATTTTTATTTCTGGGAGTTCATGACATGGTTTCGATTGCTGTTTGATTGAATATGGTCTTCTAATGTCACAGACATACACAATACATATTTAGAATTTAAGCAAGAGGGTGAACCCCATTCATTTGGTCACCAGTTACCCGGCATTTTGCAGTAAATGTTATACATATACGATGGAAAGGATCACGTTGAACGAGGCAAGCGTAATTAAATGCTTATCACTTAATAGCTAATCTTTGAATATTTCTGATGATACCTGTAATTTGTTAAATCAGGTGTAGTTCAAAAATGCATTCTCCTTGCATGGTATGTTATAGCATATATATTATTTATTTTTATTTGTTGTAATATATGCAGCATATTTGTTCTCATATTACAGACTGGTGGTGGTTATAGAGACATTACAGATTGCATGCATCTAACATTACAGATGTTAGATGCATGCAATTTCTTTCATATGAGATTCGCACAACACAGATACTTTTTTATTGTGTACATTTTCACCGGCTATCATTACTCACTGAAATCCCATTAGATGATGCCACCACTAGGAAGCACAACTCAGGTGGCAAGTGTGTAATGATGAAATGCTATGTATTGTGACAAGCAACAGACATGCTTCAGTGGAGCAAATCACAGAAACCTTCAACTCAGGGCAAGGCAGTGTATGCAATGCAGTGTTTGTGGTTTATGGTTAGTTCTTTCAGCCTATACTCATGTTGATTGCTTATCATTCAGTTACATGTTTTGTGTAATGGCCTTTTAGTTGGCAAAAATGGTAATAAAAATGAAATGTTAGAAAGTATGAATCAGCTTTGTTAATTATTTTATGCAGGTAATTGTACCTGCCATGTTTTATTAACTATCTGCAATTGATACCTGCAAATATGCCCTGTGCAGAAAAGTGTTGGTGCATAGGGATAAAGATAGCAGTTGCTAAATTAACTTACTAAGGTGAAACATTTAGAGCATGCAGCTGCAAAATGTGTTGTTTTTTTCAGCACTGTCCAAAATGTACTATATTGTACAAGGATCTTCTGAATCTTGAGACTCCTTTTCTTTTGAATTAACGCTATTACCACAGTAGGCAGCAGCAGTAACAGCTTCTCCACACTGCCCTGACAATATGCAATGTTAGGTCTACAGTCTCTATTCATCCAATGGTTTCCATTGAGAATAGGTCTGAAACAGTGAACAGGTAACCTAGATGCAAGATGATTCATACTTTATTTGACAATAATTTAATGTTAGCCATCCCCTCCCACAGAATATACATCAAAAGGAGGTAGCATTTACACATGATTCGGTAACTTTGGACACAGAGAACTTAAATAACTCTTGACTTAGCCTTGGGGCGATCATCAAATTGAATTAAAACACAACTTAGGCACACAAGAAGGCAGATTTTTGCTGTCATAATTAAGATTTATTTTTTCTTCTTCTCTGTACAGCAACAAAAGAAGTGCAAGGCCAGATAAGATAAGTGTATAATAACATGCTCATGAACAAAACGAGATACCAGATCCCAGAGGGACTAGTAGCTTACAGAGTTTAACCAGTTTGACTCCTCTTTAGACAAGAAGGAGAGTGAAACAAGCAATTGGCAAACTTAATGACTTCTCTGAAGATCCTGCCACCCCTGTGCTTAACAAAGAGCCAGGAGCTTTTGGAGGGCAATATTGGCCTTCATGGATTAATTAACTCCATTAAAAAACACCACCAAAATAGTTGAAGCACATCTATTGAATGCTACACAATATTTGCTGAATTTCATGACTGGAATTTTCAAAATAATTAAACAAAGCATTAATACTGTACAAGGCCTTACTGATATGGTTACTTCATATCCAGAAAGAATCTTAACAGAATTCAGGATCTAGATTTATCCTATGCTGTGGGGGTTCCAAAGTTATTTATTTCTCCGTATTTCAATGACGTCACAAGCACTACCCAGCCTAATATTCCAGACATGCCCAGACTAGAGTTTTTAAACTACTAACTTGTTCAATAGTCCCTATCGCGCTTTGCGACTATCTCAAATGACAACAGTGCCAATGAACTACATTTTTGCAATAGTGTTTGAAAGCAGAGGTATTCTAAAACATGATTTTGCCATACACTACCCTTACCGTGAAGAACACAAAAGCTCCCCCATATTTTATATTGGAATGCATGAATGATAGTGGGAAAAAATAAAAAGAGACACCCTGCTATAAATAAACACTATGAAGTGCTAGTATTAAGGGTTCCTATGTTGGCTATTCTACGATGATCACTATCTCAGAACAGAGTATAAACTCACGGGGGTTTGAGCACAAATCCATCTGCCTGTATTGTTCAGTTTAAATATTTAATAAATCCCTACCTTTGTTTATTTTTATAGCACTGCTGCTAGGTATCCAAAGTCATCATCCAGCTACCAGCAACAACTCAGTTCACTTGGATGTGACAGTTTTGTGTGTATTTTTATGTTATAAAGGCTTCTTAATGAGAAATCCCCCAAGTAATTCCCTGAGCTTTGTGTCTTTTCCTTTTCCTTTTATATGTACAAATATACACAAATAAGAACAATATAACAAATAAAATATGATATAAAAAAAAATGCAGAAAACACACAATACTAAATTAACGTTGATAAAAAAATAATCTCTTCAAATACATTTGTCAAAAATTACATTAGTTTATGTTGAGTATTTCTACATATATTCTTATGGTCTTATGATGGATAAAAAATACCAATATAGTGAAAATTAGTTAAATTGATTAACTGCAATTTATTTTATCAGGAAATTTAAATGTAATCTTATACCCAATGCACTGATTGATTCCTGTGCATATTAGGTTAAACATGGGGAATCTATGTGGTGTTGGATGTGTGGATGTGACAGTAACTGTTGGATCAAGATTTTTCTGTGTGCAAGATTTTTTTTTTGTATATACAGTTTTGTTTATGTTTACGGCACAGTGACATTTTATTGGAGAAACTATTTTTTCCAGTACCGCCTCAGGCAATGTGAGGGACAAATTCGTCATTGTACGTTCTTTTCAAGTCAAAAATACACTTAAAAGGGTAGCACACATTGTGTGTTTTTCACAAATGATTTAAACAATAACACTATTTAAATTCTCCACCGTTTAGATAAATTGACTCCATATCCAGTATCATGTCTATATAGGATATACCAATGCCTGTAATATGTATTGGACCTTGCTGTGCTATTTCAGATCACTTGAAATAGCTTTCACCAGTTTTTCAGCATTATGAAGTGCTTCAGGCAATCCCCATCTAATCCAAAGTTTGGGTATATGTTTACATTTTTGGCTGCAGTCCTAGAATTAGCGTCTTCATGCTTTCCGGTCAGGTAATAGCAGACGCACCACAATAAAAGTCAGTAGATGCACCTTCTATTCTCACATGAGAGTCCCCTCAAACTACAGTAGCTGCTCAGATTGCTAAGATACGGTCTCCCAGGCGTCATGTACAGCAGTGTCATTTGTGATGAATGAACTCAAAGGCCTATGTATTTTTAGACCCCATTAAAACGTGCCTACTGCAACAGTAATTGTATACGGTAAATTAAATAACAAGGCGGCTCTGGTTGTGAGTTGAGGTCAGAACCAATGTTCGGCTGTCATCTCCTGCCCTGTACCAACCAGAAGTCGAGTCATTCTGAACTGTCATTCTGGCATTTTTCGTAGGCTGTTTTCTGCATAATGTGACAGGAAGAAATAAAATAAAACAGCATTTGACTTTTTTTTTTTACAAATGTGTCTTGTTAGTACTATTATTAGGGGTTCAACATTATAATAACTGTCACTTTGACTGGCGTATGTGTAGACTAGACATTAGATTTTATTTTGCCTATGTTTATCCTTTTATTCTCAACTGTGATCAGGACCATGAGTCTTAAACATATCTCTTAATAAATAATTGTCAAATGTTTATAACAAACTTGATTCTAGGAACTTACAGTATATCGTTCCTAGTCAGAACCTTTTAAGGTAAAGTCAAATTGTTTATATTTGAAATAAAAAGGCATTTATAACACTGAAGGTTAAACTATGATACAGGATCTTTAAATGACAACCAACAACACTCAAAATTTAGTACACTGAATATAAGTTTTAAAAGCACTAAATTGTTTTTGACATTGGTTGCATGGTAGCTAATTGCTGTAATTATTGAACGGTTTAATCCTCATAGCAGTGTTTAGAAATGTCATGACAGAATTGCTCCAATATTTTAATTATATTAAAACCTTGACGATCTAAGGAGAAATAAAGAACTGAAAGCACAGTTTTAAGATTTAAAAAGTTACTGTATAATCTTACAAAAAGGCATATGGGCTTATACTTGTAAGTTGTGATTGTAGCGTTGATTAAGACCACATTAAAACATTGTAAATTGGACTTTTGATGTGTGCATACCTCTTGACAAGAGCATTTGCTCTTTAGTTGATTGGTAAGACATTCTTGTCCAGCTTTTTGTTAGCTCGGTTCATGTCCTGCTCTGGCCTTTCCTTTTTCTTGCCATTATAGTGGCACCCTACTGTATGTGAAAGAATCCTGACCCCTGTGGTTGAAACAGGTAATGTAACGTCTGTGTTCTTAGCATTATAAGCTGTAGCACGTACAGGTATGCAGGCTTGCAAGACACACGTGATGCTAAAGTTGCTTTAGATCTTGGGGACGGCGAGTGGTAATGGGTACAAGCCTGACGCTGAAATTTCCTGTGCCTAGATGCTGTCTTTACTTGTTGTACTTTTTGTATTTATTTTATCATTACAACTCCAGTTACATTAGTTCTACTCCATGCTTCTTCTAGTAAACCGAAACTCCTGTAATTAGACTACATCTCACGATTAGAAAGTCACATTTCTGGCCTGCTGTACATCTGAATAAAACCTAGTTTCTTTCATTATTTCATGATTGTGTTAAAAAATAACCCTTCTCTGCATGAACACATGGCACTCCTCCAGCAGAACTCTCTAAAGGCTGTACGCTGGTTGGAAGCAAGCAACCCAGATGGTATCTGCAGTCTCTCGATAACACTGCTGTACAGTACCAACAATTTACTGCCATGCTATCTTGTTTCTGAAGTATTGTTTAAAGATTTCGCTGCTAAGGTTTTAAAATTAATGTTTCATTTGAACACATTTCATTTAACCTCTGATTTGCATCACTCCCTTTTTGTCCTGTGCATCACTCACCAGATTGTTTTAATGCATTGAAGTGAAATACATAAAGGGGGATAATTCTGGTTATAAATAAAACCTGTTATTTTTTTTTCAACTGTCTCTTTCTCAATATATACAGTATATAGAGGCTAAGCATATAAAGGCCGTAAAATACATTCTCTTACATCATGTTAGCACTAGCAACATTATCACTTGCCCACATGTTCTTGTGTTGAAGAGATTTCCGTTTTTAGTTTTATTTATGTATGTATGTATGTATGTATGTATGTATGTATGTATGTATGTATGTATGTATGTATTTAATACACTACCTGGTCTACCAACAAGCACACCAACAGCACAGGAAAGGATTAGATACCAGGAAGCACTAATTAAAAGATTCCAAATATATAGTATTCTAATTGAAAAATCATCCTATCCAAATTAAAGTTTAAAGAATTTCAGCACACTGACAAGGACAACAGTGATCATGGTCCTTATGCCAACTGGAGTTAACGATTTGGATTACAAAGCTTTGGTTTGCACGTCAATAAATATGAAGTATTACTAGAAACTGCAGAGAGGGTTAGAGAGACGTATGGCGCTTTGCTCTGCCCCTTTGAAGCGGAGGAAACCTCTGTATTGGGGCATACTGGAAATAGCTGATGACCATTAACGCTTCAAGCTGCTTTGACTGTTCACTGTCTGGATGTTCTGCCTCCTTTTAAAACGAGCTGGCAAAATCTTGATGCAGCAGGCCCATTTATCTGTATGCAGCAGGCCATTATTTTCAGTTGAATCGCTGAATTGCCAAGTGTAGATTAGAACAATTGCTGGCAATTAACTGCCTAGTGTAAACCCACTTAGGTAAAAGCAAGTAAACATAGACTACATCAAAAAGTACGAATCATTCAAATGTAAATGCGAGAGTAATTGGAAGCTACTTACTCTGTAATTTAAGGGGTGCATTTTAAAATAGTGTGCTATATATGACAGTGTTATACTGTATATATCTTAAGCAATAACACTCTCAAATAAGCCTTTGAGTACTGGTACAGTACCCCTGTATAATCATTTAAAAAGGTATTTTGAATTAGAAATGTAAGAAGAGCAGTGACATTTTATTATCATATACATACTGTATATTGTATGAGTGCAGCTCTTACCTGACCCCAAGGAAACAAGTCTGGTTCATTAGAAGCTAAATCTACATTTATTATATTAAAGAAGATAAGCTGTTTGAAAATTGAAAAAAATACAAAGCTAGTGATTGATATTCGCAGGCAGTTTTAGGGATTTATAGTCCTTTCATGTGCTGACAAAATGGTACTCAAAGATCATGAACGCCATACTCCCTTATATACAGTAGGCTGCAAGTACATGGATATCCTTAGACATCCTTAGACATCCTAAAAGCTATGTTGCTATGCTCCTGGAAAAAAAAAAAGCTTCCCCAAGGGAATTTTAGACAATTGTGGGTAAATAAAGAGAGACAGTACTGCAGTGAGCTGTGCTCATCTCTGTGCTCAAACTTCCAGTCTGATACACATTCTCCACTATTGGCAAGCATTCAGAACACAGACCTGTTTTTTATGTGCTGCACTGTGCATGTAAACATTTTACCAGATGAATGTACAATTTATAGTTATGTCCCAAGAATGCAGCAAAATGCCATCATATTGGAATTCTGCCTAGAAAACCGTGCTATAGGTTTCACATAACTAACAGATTTATCACTTTGATATTAACGTATTGATGAACGGGTTTGAAATTTCTCTTTCCGGTGTCTCTTTTAATCGTATGGGTTTATATAAAAAACATGATGAGAAAAATGAAACTGTCAAGAATGTAATAGACAAATGTATCTGTCTGCAGGAAAGAATACCGAGTAACCATTTCTTCTTTTGTTGTTCATTTTACTGCCAAGAGATTTTGTCTAAATCTAAATTAATGTTTCAGGGGTTTAATGTGTTGTGTTACAAAGCAACTGCAACTTAACTGATGTGCTCTCATTGTGTTGTTTAGATTAATTTCACAGATATGATTTTCAATTTTTGTCATCAAATCCTGGTGACTTTTAAAAACAGAAGTAAAATGCACCCCTTGTGGCCTCCATAAAGTTTACAGAAACATGCTTCATTTCTGAGTACATCTGGTACTCCAGAGGGTATCGATTAACCTGTCTCCCTGCAATACTATTTTTTATGTAATAATATATATATATCAGTAAGAAACACACATTGTACATATATTTCTTATATCCCCTAGGGGCAGTGTTTTAGGGGCACAGGTTAATGGATACACTCTAGTCAAGCAGGTGGATACTGAAGTTAAGTATGTTTCTGAGTGTTCTATTAAGCTGTAAGCTCAATAGAAGCTTTAAACTTCTTAGTTTGAAAAGTCATTGGGATATGATCAGCAGAAACTAGAACTGCAGACTTTGACAGTCAACTTTGGAGCCACTTTAACAGTAAAGTGTCCTTGTGTCTTGCATTAAGGATAGAACTTTCCATGCACTCATTAGGGAAATCCTTAATCCTTCCCAATCCTTTGCGAGAATAATATTGAACTCCCTAGAGATGCCATATTTTGAACATAAAGCATTAGAAGTGAGATTAGTGTGATCAATTATTTGAAGCATTTATGTTTCAGGAACTATTAATCCAGTAAAGTGAGACTTGTCATCACTGGTCACAGCCATTTATGAGAGATTTTTCAATGTAGTGCCTCTTTCTAAAGCAGAATATTTTCTGAAATGAATACCATATATAGTGACCTCTTTTTAATTAAAATAGGTGCTGGGACTCAGTCCTCTGTTGAACTTGGTCCCAGTGCAGTCCTGCAGAAATCTGATCTTACCATGTGGATTTGTTACACTCAGATCAAACTGGCTTTGATGTCGGGGAATTGAGAACACCGACTCCTGGTGGTCAGACTAAAAACTGAATTGAACTGAACAAAAACATACCTGTTTTCATGGAGTGTAGCAACTACCAGGGGCGTGACATTAAATATCACCTACAAGAAGAACAAGGATAAAAAAGGGTACATCTGTTAGATTGTTTAGCTTTATATATACTGAATTCTGACTCAGGCAGGGGTGAAATTACAGGCATTAACTTTAGATAGATAGATTACGTTTACAATTAGGCATGCTTAAAATTCAAAGGTAGAGGACAGCACACAGTCACGCGAAAGAATTGAGAAGTGCAGTTAACATATTTATTGACTAGTGAAATACAAGTAAAAGTTGCTGCAGTATGTTCACTGTTTTGTTATTTGAAATATTTTCACAAAACTAACATTAAACTTTAAAGCTACAATGTGCAGTGCAAAAGCACATTATAAAAAAACACGTTTGCAGGTGAAAAACGGTAGAATAAAAAGTCGCTGCATTTAAAAAATACATAAACACGTGAAATTTTTGATCCACTAAAATAAATGGCTTTACATAATCTCTATAAGTAAGAAATGGGAGTGTCCAGTGTGAAAAAAACCATGACATACTAAATTAACATAGCATCCAAGGTAGCACTATAGCATTAAAATGTTCAATACAAATAAATGCCTGAGTTACAAGCTCTTACAGTGTCTGAAAAAAATAATTAAAACATTTTGCATTGTAGCGTAACAGGAATGTGTAATCAATCAGACTGCAGAGTCTGTATCATCTGAACCTTCATCATTGATGATGCAAGCAATTGTCTGAATCATTAATGCACAGAGCAAGACAGTTTTTTCTGTTCACTTGAGCCATGATATTTCCCCTCAGGCATTATTTGCGCTTGGAAATTAATGGTGAAAATTACTTCAGCTAAAAGTTGGGGGCGGGGGGGGGTCGTTCAAATCAGTGCGTTGACTTGGCAGAATCTAGTACATATACATATAGAATAATAGATGGGCTTCAGTGAGTTACAGGAAAATAATTCCATCTAGGGTTTCTGTAACATCATAAACTACGAGACCGAAGGTTGAGTCATTTATAAACTGTCACAGAAACCCAAGATGGAATTGTTTTCCTGTAACTGACTGAAGAGGCCCATCTATTATTTTTTTATAATACATGGATACCCTTGTGATGCTAATATTAAAGAAGACGAGGTTCAGCAGTACAGTTGTGTTTTTTTAAACGTAGTGTTTCAGTGTTGCACAGACGTTCTATGTCGTTATCCGTTAGTGCTTCAGCTTTATTTGGATGATTGCCTTTACCTTGTTTTAATTTCCCGTTCCTCTCCAGTTTCTCTGAGATACGAATGAACCAGCTTTATATCATTTTTTTTAACATATTCTCATTTTGTTGATCATTAATGAACATTTCTGTACCCTCTCCCATCCACCCAACCGGTGCTGCAAATGAGTTTAGTTGCGTGGACTGTTTGACTATTTGCCGCTAATTTGGAGGCTATATCATCACTCAGGTCTAAAGTTGTCTCCTTTAAATCTGATATCTGTGCTACAATTGACAAATGTGAAGATTTAAAATGGAGGTCGAGGAGAAACAATCTAAAGATAGTTGGGGTCAAGGAAGGCGTTGAGGGACCCTGTCCCTGTACAGCACAGGTATTGATGAACATTTTTCAAAAGGACACACGGGTCACTCCAGCCATGACCAAAACAAGGTGAAAGACCCCGTCCATTTATTTATAATCTGTATACATCTGTATGGCAGGTGTGGGTAGTGGTGTCAGGGTTGGGGGGGTGGTTCTGTTAATTATATGTTGGCATGTCAGTGGCCGAATCACCCAGTAAAGAGAAAAAACTTAAATCTAAAACAACTCAAGGTCAACCTTGCATTTCACTAAGCACATTGTACCTTACATTCTGTCCTTCTGTGGCAAAGGTTTGCTCATAGTCTGTACAATAAATTGACTAAATGCAAAAGCAACATCTATAACTTTCAGAGAGGATACAAAATAGTTCTAAGTTGGTAACGCAGAACTAATCAATGATTGAGGAATGCAAAAATACAGAGGGACCATGATCCTAAAGTGTTTTATCTTTACACACAAATTGATTATCTGGGTTACCCACAAAGTGTTTTCTGATTATACCACACGTAATTAACCATTCATTCATTAAGATAGATTTAATGAAGTATTTATGTTTTGTTTACAGGTTACATATTGCAGTTGTTGTGGGAGGCTCTAAATTCAAAGTTTGGCAAAGACGATGTGACTTCACTTTTACAAAACATAGCACACACCGTACAAATCAAGGAGTTAAACTTTTTTTTCTTGTCCTTTATTATTTTCGAGGAAGCCTTTCTAAATAGTTATATGCACCAACATTCATGACTCCAGTTCATTAAAATAAATAAAGCTTCATGCTAATTCAAATCTGATGATGCATCCTTGGTATTGGGATGAGAATTTAAAAACCTTTGCTGCAGAGGGACAGAATGAAAGTGAAAGTATGGGCTCTATTTAATTATATGTAATCTTCTTTGAACCTAATTGGCATTTAACTATCTGATTTATAGGCTTTAACTGTACTAGCAATAAGCTTTCATCTCTACAGAGTGTTGACCAGATTGATGTTCTCAAAATGGCACCTCACTCACCCAATATACCTCTATGACACTGGTTGTTTTAAATGAGCCTCAGGAACTGCTGTAAGTCGACAATGTAAATTAATTAACTGTAGACTGTGCCTTTGTGGCTTTTACTAGAACTGGAGAGTTCTCAGAAACGATGAAACATAAAGTTTGCAAACTGGCCAGTGTTTAAATCCCAGTGTTAACTGTTAGGGTTGATTTTAGGTGTTAAAATTTCACATCTGTTTCATATGTAAACGAAGGTATGTTTCACAGTGTAAAATAAAGAGTAATAATATCAACATCCGGGATTTTAGTTAGCAGTTTCTGTAATGGCGGCGCTTCTGTCCATGCTGGAGAAGTTCAAAGTAGGCTAATATATTGTAACGGGCACACCTGGACTGACTCGCCGTTGCCACCTGTTGGCTGATTGTGTGCCCTGCCTGGAGCCGGCCTCCACAAATATGTTAATTAGAAGCAGAGGGCGCTCGGAGTACAATTATGTACTCATATGAGTTAAATTGTACATATATACACTGGAAAAGTGTTAGATTTGACTCCTATAGAGTTGATTTAACACTGGCCAATTTGCTGTGAGTCCATGGACCATTTTCCACAACAAAAAAAATGAAAACACTTGAATACTGGGACATTTGATTTGTGCTTGACCTTGGCCAATGCTGGTTCATACTATTGTCATGACCCAGATTGATTATTGCAATGCTCTTTTCATTGACCTGTCTAATGGGGTATGAGTAGGCAAGAGCATGTTCAGAACACGGCAGCTTTTATTAGGAGGCTGTGTGGTCCAGTGATTAAAGAAAAGGGCTTGTAACCAGGAGGTCCACGGTTCAAATCCCACCTCAGCTACTGACTCATTGTGTGACCCTGAGCAAGTCACTTAACCTCCTTCTGCTCCGTCTTTCGGGTGAGACGTAATTGTAAGTGACTCTGCAGCTGATGCATAGTTCACACACCCTAGTCTCTATAAGTTGCCTTGGATAAAGGCGTCTGCTAAATAAACAAATAATTGTATTTGAACAAAATTTAGGGCTGGGCAGCACATTGCCCATCTTGAAATCACTTCATTGGTTTCCAGTACAATACAAAGTTGATTTTAAGTTTTTTATTACAGACCTACAAGGCCCTACATGGTCTTGCTCCTGATTATATGCAGAGATGCTCATTCCATACAGCATGTTCCTAGTCGTGCCCTGCAGAGTGCCTTCTCAAACTATACAGCTGTCTAAACCTGTATCTTTTAATTAAGTGTAGTTTTGTATTCCGTATTTATAGCACTGTGAGGTGTGTCTCAGACAAAAATAGCTTTATAAATCTAAGTTTGTTGTTGCTGTTGTACTAAGATTAATTCAAACTACACACTAAATAAAAAAGGTCTCATGGGGAATCAGTCAAGAATTTCTTTAAACATTTAAAGCCTCACAATAACCAAACAATGTGCACAGAATAATAGCAGGTGATTTGGAGATGCATATGAAACTACCAGGCCTTCATTTTTTCAGATCATTAAATACTACTGCTGCATGCATAACACCCATAATGCCAGCTTGGAAAAGGCTTCAGTAATTAAGAAATGCTTAGCTTGCCTAAGTGGTCTCGCATAGCAGTGCTGCAAAAAAGAGCATTTTGAGTCTGTGATGCATGGGCAACATTTTCTGTTTTTATTCTGATTAAAACAAACTGTATGCATCATTGTCAGCAACCAGACAATGTGGGGAAGCAAGTAAAATGACAAATAGGATGCTTTGGAATATAGTCAAAAGAGTAGAGTAGAAATCAATAGAGGTTTTAATGAGATTGTAAAATGCCCTGCTGAGACTGCATTTAATATACTACAGACGTGCTCACATTTGTTGGTACCCTTACAACTCATTGAAATAATGCTTCATTCCTCCTGAAAAGTGATGAAATTAAAAGCTATTTTATCATGTATACTTGCATGCCTTTGGTATGTCATAGAATAAAGCAAAGAAGCTGTGAAAAGAGATGAATTATTGCTTATTCTACAAAGATATTCTAAAATGGCATGGACACATTTGTTGGTACCCCTTAGAAAAGATAATAAATAATTGGATTATAAAGATATTTCAAACTAATTAGTTTCTTTAATTAGTATCACACATGTCTCCAATCTTGTAATCAGTCATTCAGCCTATTTAAATGGAGAAAAATAGTCACTGTGCTGTTTGGTATCATTGTGTGCACCACACTGAACATGGACCAGAGAAAGCAAAGGAGAGAGTTGTCTGAGGAGATCAGAAAGAAAATAATAGACAAGCATGGTAAAGGTAAAGGCTACACGACCATCTCCAAGCAGCTTGATGTTCCTGTGACAACAGTTGCAAATATTATTAAGAAGTTTAAGGTCCATGGAACTGTAGCCAACCTCCCTGGGCGCGGCCGCAAGAGGAAAATCGACCCCAGTGTGAACAGAAGGATAGTGCGAATGGTAGAAAAAGAACCAAGGATAACTGCCAAAGAGATACAAGCTGAACTCCAAGGTGAAGGTACGTCAGTTTCTGAGCTCACCATCCGTCGCTTTTTGAGCGAAAGTGGGCTCCATGGAAGAAGACCCAGGAGGACTCCACTTTTGAAAGAAAAACATAAAAAAGCCAGACTGGAATTTGCTAAAATGCATATTGACAAGCCACAATCCTTCTGGGAGAATGTCCTTTGGACAGATGAGTCAAAACTGGAGCTTTTTGGCAAGTCACATCAGCTCTATGTTCACAGACGAAAAAATGAAGCTTTCAAAGAAAAGAACACCATACCTACAGTGAAACATGGAGGAGGCTCGGTTATGTTTTGGGGCTGCTTTGCTGCGCCTGGCACAGGGTGCCTTGAATCTGTGCAGGGCACAATGAAATCTCAAGACTATCAAGGCATTCTGGAGCGAAACGTACTGCCCAGTGTCAGAAAGGTCATGGGTCCTCCAACAGGATAATGACACAAAACACACAGCTAAAAGCACCCAAGAATGGATAAGAACAAAACATTGGACTATTCTGAAGTGGCCTTCTATGAGTCCTGGTCTGAATCCTATCGAACATCTATGGAAAGAGCTGAAACTTGCAGTCTGGAGAAGGCACCCATCAAACCTGAGACAGCTGGAGCAGTTTGCTAAGGAAGAGTGGGCCAAACTACCTGTTAACAGGTGCAGAAGTCTCATTGAGAGCTACAGAAAACGTTTGATTGCAGTAATTGCCTCTAAAGGTTGTGCAACAAAATATTAGGTTAGCGGTCCCATCATTTTTGTCCATGCCATTTTCATTTGTTTTATTATTTACAATATTATGTTGAATAAAAAATCAAAAGCAAAGTCTGATTTCTATTAAATATGGAATAAACAATGGTGGATGCCAATTACTTTTGTCAGTTTCAAGTTATTTCAGAGAAAATTGTGCATTCTTCGTTTTTTGTAGAGGGGTACCAACAAATTTGAGCACGTCTGTATATTCACCACAGTTTGGTCTTCCAACGAAGAGCAACCAGATTAATGCCAGGGCTTAAAGGAACGAGCTACTAAGATCTGTTGAAGGAACTGAATTTGAAAAACGATCAGGAACTTGATTGAAGTTGTTGCGCTCCACAGTTGATAGAGCTTTAGGTTTGAATTTGAGATCCAAGCTTAATACAAACAACTTTAAACACAGTGCCAAAAGCTGAAAAGGCTTGTTGGAAGATGTTCAAATTCCATATGAACATGTACGCTGCAGCTAAAATAACATTCTCTAACATAAGAACAATGCCATAATTACAGTAGTAACCTAATTACATGGCAATCTTTCCATTTAGTTTTACTATGCCAATCTGTGAAAACAAATGCATGTTACTGCCTAAAAATGGCAGCTATCGTATTAATACTAATAACCTTGTATTCATTGAAAACTCAAAGTGCAATTCTCTTGGTGAGGGGAGTGGATAAGAATGAACTGTGCACCTGTTATCAGACTTGGCAATGGTGTGAAAAGCACATCAGTAGGAACACTCCATCAAGCTGTCTGCGTGGAACAGAGTGGTGAAAAAGATCAGAAATAAACACTGCAGAAGATGCTGATTGCTGTAGCTCAATTACAACTTAGGCAGACTCCCAGCATATGACATTAAGAATTGGAAACTACCCACTTTATTGAACAAGGTTTTAGTTCAGCATGGTCAATTTGAATGTCATTCAATTCTATTTATGTTTTATTTATGAAAATGGCACTGTGAGCTGAAGTAAAACTAGAATGGGTTTAATAAATGACCTCAGAATAAAATCTGACTTGTAAAAAATGCCAGGAAGCCAGGAATGGAACCGTCTTTCCCCTGACTCTATGACTTTATTAGGTTTACATGCAAAAATAAAAATAAGTCTCACCTTTTTGCCATGCTATTTCGGTAGTACCTTTTTGGCACTTTTTTTTTACTAAACATTGTTGACTCCATATATATTTATAATATAGTGTATTATTAAGGTTCCCAGAAGGGTAGCTTCTAAATCTAATCCTTATGGTAGTCTATAAACAGAGCTAAAATAAAGCACTTCACAAAATATGCAGTCAAAATGTTGTCGGCTATTGTACATTTTCGAAATACTGGTAGTAAATGTACAATAGACTACTTTACTCACCCAAATAATAATAATAATAATAATAATAATAATAATAATAATAATAAGTACAAGGCTTTTGTCAGTTGAATGTTATATTTTTGTTGTTATTGGGGTATACTGGTATTATACGAGTTACTCTGTATATGCTTAATCCCCAGGGTATTTTTATAATTTTCTAGTAAGTCTTGCAGAAAGCTCATATTAAGCCCCACATGTGTTTCTTTGAACCAACATTTATTTGTGTTTTTATTTTTTTAAACATATTGCTTGCCTTGTGAAACAAATCTTTCCCTATGAATTAGATTTCACTGTAACTCTATATACGGCCTATCTTTCTATCCAGTTATATAAATGTTATCACATGAACAAAAAAAAAAAACAAACATACTGAATAAAGAGGTCTCTAAACCTCAATCCCTCTTCATATACTAATTTATTCTTATTTGGACAAAAGAAGCTTGCCAGGGCTACTTTCAACATATCTCAATTGCTCATAAAGAGCTGCTTGGTATGGTCTTTTAGTATAAAGTTGTGCAAGGTTATGTCACCTTCGCTGTTAAAGTCTTGTGAATACATGGTAAATGTAGTTTTTAGTGAATTTGCACTGCCTTTTAGTGTAAGAAGGCGAATTACCCATCCTTTTTAGCTAGACCATGTTTTGGCTGTGCATTTCCTATAACATAATAAATGTGCATGGTAAGGGTGTGCTATGTCATATTCTCATTACAATGGAGAGAGAATTTGGAGTTTCTAAACTGTTTTAATGCGTTGCAAGACTCATTAAACATAAACTGTATAACATATGATGCAATTGCAACAGAGAATGTGCATCCTAAAACATCTTTCAAATTTGGATCAATATATATTAAAAAGGAAGAGCAGTAATTACCATTCATTTCTCTAATGAACAACTGGTTTTAAATTAAACTAAACCAACTTAGAAAGAAATAACTCAGCCATTGCCACTAATGAAATAATCAATGTTCGTCAAGTACAGTGCCTTCACTATAGAAGGGTACAGGGCATGCACAGATTAAGCAATTGCTTAATGCTCCAAGTCCTAATTCTGTTGTGCAGGATGACTGTCAAATTCCAAGAAAAGGTCATGAGAGGGAATGTATTTATAGAGCTGAAAATGCATTTAATTACTTAACCTGATGTGAGCAGACAAATTGGGACTGCAACATAATTAGGCGTTAAGGAGATACATTACTCACATGACTTTAAAAAGACCCTTTATTTTACTCATTTTATGATTGTGTGAATTACATGATAAAGAATTACACACGTAATACACACATTATAACTTACGATTTAAATTAAATACCCTTCATTTGAGTATTTGGGCATTTACTGGAAGCAACCAGGATGACTGCATTTTAAATCTGAAATTCAACAAGCAAAAAAAAAAAAAAAAAAAAAAACATGTTGCTGTGGGGTAAACATATGGCAAATTGAAATGAACATGGCTGAATGTCAGCAGTGCTATTCTATGGATCCTGACAATATGCATACAGTATGCTAGTATCATGTCAATATATTCTTATTTTGTGCCTATAATCTTGTATTTTATTATATTATGTTGTATTCAACATAGCATATGCTGTTGTACTGACATCCTTACTATTCCAACAGTCGTTTGTTGATGAATCATGCTCTGAAGTGGTTTGAAACTGATGAATGTGCAAAAAAACACGAGTGCCAGCGCATAAAAAATACATGGCAAAAGGAAATAGGTTGAAAATGAAAAAGAAAAAAAAAGCATAGATAAATAATATTTCCCTGCATTTCACCAGGATTTACAACCAAACATTTCTTTGAATTTACTGAGTTTTGGGTTCTTTAGAAAATATGACGGTTGATAAGAATAATCTAGACTATAGCATTTTCAAATGTTGTCAAATGTCTTTGTTAATATTCTGCATTATATTGCACTGTCTATGTGTTGCTACTACAAATACCACTACCAAAATCAGTAATGGGTTATTAATTGACAAGGGCTAACTGTAGATAGTGTCTGATTACATCAGAAAGATGGCATAGTGACATCTCAATAAATTATAATTGGTACAAATATGTGGGGTGTCTGTGTAATGGTCACTTTATTAAAGTGGCATTGTACCTGTAGGAAAGGAATCAGGAGTAACCTTACCCCTGGTGATGTATCGCTGTGTATGCTAGAAGGATCTTGTTTTCGACAGTTACCAGTGCAGTCATGAGGCTTGTGTTAGTGGCATGTGTGCTTAACCAAGTTACCCTGGAGAATGGGCATGTTTGCGTGCTCCAGACCAAAGCACTGTAAGGTCCTGACAAGTGGTATTATGGAAGAAATGCTGAGAGCTGTAACCTGAATACAGAAAGAACCTGTTTGCAATCTGTGATTCAGATCTGGAGGTAGATGTGGCCACATGGAAAGCCATAAAAGTGGAGGTTGTGTAAAAACATGTGCTATGCGCTGAACGTATTTTGCATGTTATACTCTAGAGATTTTGGTAATCCTTTTTTTTTTTTTTCAATAGAGCTCCCTGTAATTGTTTACAACAACTGTTCAAGTACTGATTAAAGTATCAAGAACAATGTTCAGGATGTCAATGGGTGGGTGGCTGGCTTGGGAATGTCATTGCAATGTATTGTATGTAAAACTCTATATCTGCTAATCAAGCTCTAACAAATTTAACAGATGTTTTCAAAATGAAAGTACTTATGTGTCAGCGGTTGACCTAAGAGACAGCAAGCTTGCTTTAAATTCTCATGCACTTGTAACTGTCTCCAAACTCAAGAGCACTGTTGGAAACCCAAATTATTATTTTACGAGCAACAAGCACTATCCACAAAATGCGTATTATAGAGGAGGTAAGTGGGATACTTGAGTGCAGTTTACCATAAGTCACAACCTACATGTCACACTAACCCATTTTATAGTCAAGCCATTATTTATGTTTCAGAATAAAAACAAAGATGATATTTTGGGTGCACTGAATACACAATATGTTATATTCAAGAGATTACGGTACTGGGAGTGTTCAGTAACAGGAAAATCAATATCCTTTTTTTAGGGCAGTGATATCAACTGCACACTGAAGATAGGAAGATAGAAGCACAGATAATGAAAAGAGATACATCACTTATACACTGGTGTGTTAAAAAAATGCAACAACCTCCACCTCCTATTTAGCAATTTATAAAATTTGCTAAATTTAAGTTTATCGTGAAGAAAAAAACTTTGATACATAACCGTTAGGGATATTTAACATTACCAGATTAATAAATACAATCGATTGACAAATTTATATCCCAAGTATAAATATGCCCAAGAAATATAATAGAATGATGTGGGAATGAAACTGAAGATTGAAGTATGTATCTCTGTTAGGTATTTGTGAGATAAATCTTTAAGAGACCATTCACAATAGTTATGGTATTTGATGTTTCACTTTGATGCCATATAGTAACGTGGACAGAATAGAGACCAACTGTTGGAGTAAAAGCCCTTTTATTAAAAGCTGATGCCATCGTGTGGCAATAATAATTACTAGATTAATAGCCCATAGCCCATGTCTTATGTGGATTTTGAATGAGGAAAGGAAAGCTTGGTTTGCACTGTGCTTGTAGTTTGTTATTAAATATATGCACATACAAACTTTCTTTCATTTGAAATAATGTTTAAACACAAAGTTAAAAAATAAAAGATAAACATGAGTAGTTCTCCCATACAAGTTTAAGAATAATGACATTTCACCATTTGCAATACCTTAGGTCTGAAAGAAAGATCAGAGTGATTCAGCCACTGTTCATTTAAAATACCATTTCCAAATGCCAAACTGTGATGGACTGTACACTACTTCATAGCAATTAATACATGAGAGTATTAATAATTCAATTGACATTCAGATAGAAAAAAGAACAACCTATAGATTTCATATTTTGCAAATATGGAAAAATGAGTCTGTAATGCAATTATTATGGCAGCCCCACAATAGTAGAGCAGTGTATATATATATATATATATATAAATACAGTACAAAGATCTTGTGAATGTACCAACATTCTTTATTATGGTTAACAAAGGCTACTGTTGTGTTGTCATAGATCTATTATTTATTTACTCTCAGATCTCAGAAAATCCCAGAAGGTGGCCTTCCATTCCTACAGTGATTTATGGTTCCATTCAGAAATAATTGCAAGTCTGTCCTTGTCAGACCACTGGGAGAGATATTTATTAAACTGCAGACAATGGCTGGGCTTTGTGTCAACTACCTCCCAGAAGAATATGCATGTAATATTGAAAAGAAACTAATGGGTCATGTAAACCAGTTACTTACCTCTTGAGATTTACTAAGCTTGCAGGCTTTATCAATAAATCTATGCATTGTAAACAATGTTGTGTTTTTGTATTTTATTTGCTGGACTTTATCAGTTACATTAGATCTAGAAGAGTTCATTTATTCTAAAAGCCAACAAAGGCCGGAGGTGTTACAACAGGGGTATGGTAGGCTGTTATGAAAACCACTTCAGGCCCAGGACATACACAGGTACGTCCAAAAAACGTATCTTGCAGTATCATGCTGTACCTGTGTACATCAAGTCTGTTCTATGGGGTTTCCTTCAGCCTGGTCTGTCAGTGTGCATGCTGTAGGATGTGTTGTGATTTTGGAAGGTTTGTTTTGCAGTTGGGGAGGTTGGGATTTGTATCCAATCACATTTCACGCCAGCATCCTTTTTATCTGTGCGTGCATCGAGAAGAATGAAAGATACAGCAACAAACTACTGGTGATCTAAATGCAGATATATAGTATTTACTTCCATTTTGGTACTTTTGCAGTATTGCTTGTTTAACTTTATTTTATGTTGGTATCATTTGTTTGTTATTATTGCAAATGAAATGTCAACATACAAGATTGATTCAGACACTGGAAGTGAAGAACAGTTTGATGATTCATGATTGGAAGATTTTGAAAACAATAACTTTGAAAGTAAGTTTTCATTTTGTGAAAATGAGGAGGATGATGAAGACGGTACATTTCCAACTTATATGAGTTTAAATGAATTTGATACGAGATCTGAACAGCCATCAAATTGAAATGGTAAGCTTAAACCATTGTTTGATCTTAACATAGTTTCAAAGGATGAAAAAGGGCTTAAGCAAGTTAGCAGAGTGTAAACAAGCTGCCTCAGAAGAGTAAGGACTAAAACACCACCTAATGATACACTATTGTCTATTATTATGCTTCAAGAAAAAGCGTCATAAACATATGCCTTTGGGCATAAAGTTCAATTATATGTGTGAAAAGCACAATGAATAGTTCCCACCTGCATGTGCCATTAAGTCTGACAGCATGATCAGTGTTTATCGCTTCACATGAATAAATCCAATCACAAAATGCAAGAAAATGTACTCTACTTTCATTTGGAAGTAGATAAATGGCTTTATTATATTTATGGCTTTATAATATGCTGGCAAATTACACCACAAACATGTTACAACACTGTAATACACCAAACATAAAATGGTTCAAACAAAGGCTTGCACCTTGTAATATTATACAGCTGCTGTAGCTCCTTTCGGTAATCTCAAAGAAAAATTCAACATAAAAGCATAAATGGACTAGAAAGTATTTTTTAATGAGTTACTTTTATATACGTGTCAAATATGATGAGAATGAAGTACAATTATTATACACATCCTTATGTAATGTACTTTTTACATTAAAATTAAAATTCAGTGGTTTGGGCGAGTTATCCATTGTTTGTTGTGTGTATTTATTCCAGATATCACTAAAAGAAATTCACAGTTGAATTCATAAATGTCTTTGAAGACTCTTCAGATGATGATGTTGATGAAATTACTACTCTCCTTCAAGATCAAGACATTGATGATGATCCACCCTCTGAAACTGCTGAAGACCCGAGTGATGATGATGATGCTCACACAGGTCCAGCACCACAGGGGGTTGAGTATCGTTGGAGGAGGAAAAAATTTGATCCAGAAGATGCTCATACATAAAGCATTTTAATCTTTATATTTTTCAGACCACGTGTCCGTCTGTTTCAGGGGTGGTCTTTGTTCCAACCCTGTTCTAAATTGTTAATCGAACCAATTAAACCTCCATCCAGACCCCGAAGTAGTTCATTATATAATTGTACCTGTTAAACCTGGGGTGGAATTGCCCTCCAGGACTGGGTTGCTGCACCTCTGGTCTATTTGCAGCTCCTGCACCACTTCTTGGAATATACTTCTACGTAGGGATTGTGCAAATGATAAGTGTGAGGGCCTACTGGGAAAATGAACACGCTACAGGCCTGAAGCGGATGTCATGGCCAGGATTCGTTTTAAGGAACTAGTGACCATGTTACACTTCACAGATAACGATGAGGTATTTGAAGAATGTAATTCAGTGGATTAAATCATGGTGCCATTCAAAGTCAAAACCATATCAAAATATGACCTTTTTTAAACTACATTTCTTATTCTTTTTTTGTAAAGTATAAACCAACAAGGTGGCCCTGGAGTGCAAAACACAAACAATAAAACATTACCTAGAAATCAATATGCACAAAAGCAATATTTTTAGGTGATGAAAATACTTTAAAAAATTGCCTCAAGGAATGAACTGGTGCAATGCTAACCTACCACAACATATTTACATGTTTGTTTTTTTGTTGTTGTTTTTTTCATTTAATGTTTTGTACCACCATGGCCACAAGGGTGTTATTAAGCCAAGTGTATTATTAAACTGAAATCGATTAACAATTGTAAGGGAGCTGCATACAGATCTGCATTTCTATTTTGTTTGTTATACTTTTTGGGAAGAGGGCTCTTTCATCACAAAGCAATTAGGTTATCTTGTCATTTTCTAAAGTGGAGCATTTAGCGAATCCTACCTAGAGTATAAGGTAAAATAGTACACCAGATAGGAAACCGCATTCACAAAGGGATAGTTATGCCTAATTGCATGCAACAATTACATGCATGCAATGCAGCAATACCTATGGTAGTTTTAGCCAAATGCTTTACTTTGAAGGTTCACTAATCACAGATTGTTAAGCAACAGGGATAAAGACAGCATAAAAGCCTCATGGGCAATGGAAATGTAACAGACTGCCAACACTTGGGTTGTTACTGCTATAGTACATTTGTTATCACTGACTGTGACAGCAAAAGGGTATTTTTAAGACACCTTGGGTACAGAGAAATGGCTAAGAGATTAAAATGAGTCTCTAAGCTCAGATACAGAAACACCTTTCAAATGTCTCATTTTGAATTGATTCAAAAGTCTTCTTGCCCTCAGGTATACATTTAGCTCATTGACCAAGTGTTACTAATTATAACACATTTATGAATCCATATAGAATTATGTTTTACTTGGTTATTTACATTCAAACACTGTTGTAATGTACCTTACCAGAAGTTTACGAAAGGAGATGGGTGTATAATGTACAGCTTTATACATACACTGACTGGTGTTCAGCCTTATAGCTAAAAACTGTTTCCAGAAGACTAAAAGTCACAGATGTTTCCTATAATGTGAAACCCCAGTCAATACCTATTTAAATAAAGTTTTTAAAAAATCAGCTGATTCTTAGAACCTGAACAACGCATAGTTCATTTGTTTTATTAATCCTTTTTAAAGCATTTGCAAGTTAAATCTGTATTTTCTTCTGGGTCTTGTCAGTTTTGCATGTAGAAATTTTGAAGTCCTGACTTTCTGAATCGTGTGAACTTGCCACAATGACGAATAGGAAGCGGTATTTTCTGTTATGCAAGGTGGAGACAGTGCATGTTTTCTTATCACCACATGATGGCACTATTTCCTTCAGGGTGGTTGAAGTTCTTTAGCCTTCTGTCTCACTAAAACATATTTGAACTGAGTCAGCTGACAGTTAATCTTTTGTATATTTAAAAAGGCGGTACTGTACATGAGCTAAGCAATAAGATCAGGACCCTATTTTAGCCATTGAAAATGCTACGTTTTAACAAATAGCAGTGGAAGCTGATAAAAAAGCATATATACACAGGGTAATTAGAAAGTAAGTATAGTGATGTGGTAAACTTACTTTCGAATCACCCTGTATATCACTGCCACTAAACCCAGAGTTGATGCCTGCCTGCAAAATGTTTTGTTGCACTGAGTACATCCAATTAACTTTTGTATGTCACATTTCAATGTCACATTTAAATAAGGAGACTTAATAATAATAATTTGGGAGTGTAAGGTTATTGTAATGAAAATTACAAAACTAATACATCATTTAATTTGGTTTTAAAATGATGGGAAATTTTATTATTTGAAGTATCTACCTGGTTGTTTTATATGGTTTTATCTTTATCATTTTTAAATCTTTTTTTTTATATATTACCTCATAGAAAATTGTGTAATGTTTACATTTTACCAAGCTAGTGACTTATGTATCAGACTGGCATCATTAATTCTCATCAAACTTCCACAGACATCCAGAAAAACAGCTGTGGGCTCAGACTTCCGAAATAAAAAATGGCCTAATAATTCTACCAACTTCTTAAAATATGATCAATCATTTTAGTTGCATTACCATCGTCTTTGGCATTGGATCATCTTTGCTACAGATGAAATGAAATACAAGCCCTATTAAAGAGAGAGACCAGACCAGAGGACACATTTGGAATGTGAGTGGAGACTGTCTTCATATCCATTCTGGGCTTCAGGTGTTGAAGCTTTACAGCTTAAGGGTGGTTGCAGTTACAAGATTGAGCCACTCAACAAGAGCACCTTTAAACACCTGGTGTCTTTACTTGTGACAGACAATTTTTGCAGTAATCCATCAAAGAAAAATGCCCATTAACATGTACATATTTGATTGTGTTAAAGCTACTGTTTCAAGGGTGACAAGGGTTGAAGGATCACATTTTACCAGAGATTATAAAGGCACTAATATTCACTTTTGATTAAATATTGGGGAAAGCCTGGCCTCTACAGTGTTAAACTGATCATGTCATTCATGTTAAAATTGTCCATATTTGCCTCATAAAATGCTTGTTAAGATGATTACATCACTGCTGAAGTCAACATTTTTAGTATTGCTGCTGACACGGCTGTCTGTGTTACTTTGTCATACCTTTAAATTATAAATTCACATTTTAGCGATCATATTTATAACACAATAATGTAACAGTATTTAAGTGTGTTTGTAAGCGATTAGGAATTGCACAACCCTTTTTGTGAAAAAATAAACATTTCTGATATATTTTACTGTAATAAAGTGTTTTGTTCTTTTACATTATAGAAAAATATACATTTGATTTTTATTTATATGGCATCTAAATTGTTAATGGACAAGAAGCAAGAGGAGACATTATACGACAATGTGAGCAGAAAAAAAAGATGATATGTCTGATGATAAAAGGACAAAACATGGACCTGATTTGAAGAAGATTATATTGACAGTTCACTCTCATATGAAGCATTGCCATCCATTACACTTCACTTGTTCCTAAAAACAAAACTATCTTAGAGACATTACAGTGGACCTGGTCAAATAGGTCTTTTGTAAGCAGGGCACAGCTGTGGAACACCCTAAAACCATCTGTCAACAACAATGGCAAGGGCACCTCAAATTGAATGTACTCTTGCCCCTGACACTCTGGGTGCCAGTGTCACCTTGTAAGAGAACCATCATATTGTTCAGTCTTGTGCAGGCACAGGACTCACTGTCCTCAGGGGCTCACTGCTGCTTACAGTACAGGGTGACTCATGCAAGTGGGGTTGAAAACCTGGTCATGCCAAGTTGCCAACTTTGACTGGTATCCCACAGGAAGGTGGGCATTGGCCTTTTTCAGCCTTTGGGGTCCTGGTTAGGTTGCAGTGGTGAGAGAAAATGAAAATCTGGCATTTCAAATTAGATCAGCATTGATCAGCAAAGAGAAGACTTTAGCATTTCAACATGAAAACAGCGGTATGGACTAATTATCATTATTATGAAGTAATAATTATTTTCTTTAGTGTGGCGGAGAAACTAACTGAAATATTTGAAAAATGAACATTGCTGCACATGAATTTGAAGGCAGTGTTAGCCATAAATTACACAGTTGATAAATATTAGAAATAATTATCATAACGCGTTTTGCCTTGCACCGATTTACCAAAATGGCAAGTAATGTGTGGGACAGAAGGGATTAACAAAAAAAAACATAAAAAAACAAGATCAAAGTGCAGCTTCAGATTTGGTAAGCGAGTCAGAATCAGGATACAGGTGGAGGTGTGCTTCATGCTTTTCAAACACTGGCCCAACTTGCACGGTACATGTTAAGTATAGTGATCAAAGTTTTGTTTTGTTGTGATCCTAGTATTTTCTGTTATGAGGACTGTAATAAACCAAAACCAAAACGGTGGGGTTAAGTTAAATGTGAGTTTTCACTTGCATGCACATCTTTAAAAAAAGGCAGAAGTAAACCACAGATATTTATGAAATTTATGAAAAAAATATATAATTATTATTATTTATTTATTAGCAGACACCCTTATCCAGGGCAACTTAGAATTGTTACAAGATATCACATTATTTTTACATACAATTAAATTATTGTTTACACATTATTTTTACATACAATTACCCATTTATATAGTTTTGTTTTTTACTGGAACAATCTAGATAAAGTACCTTGCTCAAGGGTATGGCAGCAGTGTCCCCCACCTGGGATTGGACCCATGACTCTCCAGTCAAGTGTCCAGAGCCCTAACCACTACTCCACACTGCTGCCCTTAGTAGTGGTAGTGCCTGCCACATTAGTAGTGGTAGTGCCTGTTACATAATACATTTATTTAACCCCTATTGTGTATTGTTTGACTTAGACCTTTTTATATCATTTATTCATAGTTGTTTTTTTCGCAATTGTTGTTTTTATACTATTTTTTATAACATCATCCCTTTTAGGATAACTTAACTGTTATATTACAGTACATGACTGAGTGATACAAGCAGAGAGTACAAAGCTGTCCGTATTTTCAGTTTCTTTGTTTATGGTGAATTGGTTATAATTGATGAGTTATTTTTTTTTTAAAAAATTTTACAGGGCGAGACGCAAATGCGCTCGTTTCTTTATTAAATAAAATATTTAAACAAAAACAAAACACTTTACAAAACAAAACCGCTCATTGGCCAAACCAAACAGACAGATCACAAAACAAAGTGAACAATAAATTGCTTATTTTGTACTTATAAATATATCGTATGTATATATTTTTTAAGTGTTTATTCATTGGCACTCAAATTGTCTCAATTTTTTAAATGTTTACACCCGGTTGTGCGTATGAGTACCTGCACTTTTTTGTTGAGAATTTCACCCCTGCCAGGTATACAAACTTTCACTATGGGTCCTCAAACTTTAAACAGTACCAATATAGGAAGACAAATCTATCCACTCAATGTCTATGTAACACTAACATTTTAAATAATGCATTCCTTAATTAACCTGTGTCTTGAAGAGATTAGAGTGTTGGTCATGTTCATTGTGGCCAGCTATGCCCCACTTTATTGAGTCGTTATTGATATTTTTTTAAGTCAAGAATTTTAAAAAAGCAAAAAGGAGCAGCATGTTTTTACTTAAAGGAGAAACACATTGTTCAGTGAAACTCACGAGCAAGCACAGTTAGTCACCAGTAGTTGAGGAAACACAGTTTCCGATAACATTCCTCTCACTTGTCATTGGCAGACCCAACTTGTATTCAATGTAGGTATAATTTAAAGGGAAACATCAATATCTGTATGTTATTCTAAGTGATTAACTAGTTTCAGCTTGTTCTGTTTTTTTGTAGGAAATGCAATGAACCAAAAAAAAAAAAATCTATATTCAGTGCCAAGTTACTGCGTTACATTCTGTACACGGCAACATAGGAACATATTATACCTTTACTTTAGGTTCATATGTTAAGAATCTTAAACCTGGCTGTATATAGATAGAAAGGGAACAACAGCATTATAAAAAAAAGATGTAAATGCAAGGGACACGCAACCTGTGGCCCGTTTATCATCTGATTGAGGCCCAGTGTATTAATTTCACTTATGAATATATCATTCATACTTTTTTAATCTTGACTTGCTTTTTCTCATTTTTCGCATAAAAAGCAGCACACCGTTTTAATTCATACTGCGGAGGGTATGCTTCTCATCAACTTAAGTCTCCAACTAATTTCATGAGTCTTCCTCTCCTTTCTCAAATGCACCAACAGCACACAAACCTGCTGCATTGAAAGGACCCATTCCCAACATAGGAGGCTTATTGCTAGAGAGTGATGTCACTGCCCTGTGCCTTTTGCTGTGCTGCCTGCTACAACTGAACAACTAATGGTACCATAATGGTGTTAATAAAAAAAATACTACAAAATCCTACATAGTTTAAATACATAAAATAATATATACTGTACCTTTTTTTTACTATCTTGAGTAAAAAAATATTGTGTTATTTACTTATTTTTAATTAAAATGTACAGCGTTTTATATATTGAAGATTCTAATGTCTCTATAAAAGCTTGACACGTAAAGGTATCAATATAATTATTAACCTTTGACATGTCTCTTGCTGCCACCCACTAAAGGTAATAAAAGATGAGGCACATGACTGATGGCATTAATAAACCTGCATTACTAATGCCTCTTCTTTCAATTCAATATATAATACTCAATGTTCTAAATTAACTGCTGAGGAGTTCTTGAAAACCTTTCCTGACTTGGGACTGAATAAACATACACAGCCCTTGTTCTAATCGAGATAAAGTGAGCAATATGGACAACAAATACAATTTCAATCATGCCTCAACTAATTCTCATTTGTCTCGCTAAGCCAGAAATTAGCATATATTTGATCCTGCTCAAGGACAAGGGTTTCTGGCAGCAGAAATGGTGTAAAGAGACATATTCTAAACAATAACGTATTGCATTTGTTATTGATATGTATCAGAGTTCCTTGCTATAAACATTGTGCAGGTAAGTCCTCCTGCACATTTGTGTGGGTCTGGTGTGTCCAATTGTGTTAAATTGTCGCTGTTAGTGTTTTACAAATTAATTGATTTTTTATAATTAGTAAAATTCATTGTTGAATAAACAGCTTTGTCTCGTAAACAAGTTTGACCCTGCTCATTAAATAGCTCGATTATTTGCACTTGGGTCTGTTCAGTTCATTCAACAAAACACCAGTCTCATGTTACTTTTAAACCATTTTAACAGAATTAAACCCCAACCTTTTTAGAAAAAGATTATTTGAATAATAGACCATAATAACACACTCTATTTCTGTTTTCATTGATAGTGTAATTACATTCTAACTACTTAGTATTTGAAACCCCAAACCTATCGTGAAATCACCATGTATTTTTCATTAATTGAAACTGGGTCTCAACTATGACGTTATCATCATTAGTTGATGTTTTTTTACATACATTCAGGAAACCATGTTTACATTGGTGGATTGTTATTAATGAAACCTAAAACCAAGCATTGCCCAGTATTGTAGTGCATGTTCCTTTATCTCCTGGTGTGCAAAATCCAGTTACTTTCAAATAAATAACTAATGCATGAACTGAAAAGTGTTGACAACCATGTAAATGTAATATATGTTAATTTTGTAGATGTATTTACATGTACAACTTGCTACCTATTTACTATTTTTATTATTCAAGCTGAAATTTTTATGAATACATAATAACATTCTGACACCTTGATAATAAGCTGCCATCTTTGAATACCATGGTATGTTATTTTCTGTAGAGCAAACCAATGAAGCATTTGCAGCAAAGATTATGAGGAAACAAATGTAAGTACAGTACAATTTTGATTTATTAACAGGTAACTAGCTAACTAACATGCTAACAAAGTCCTCTTTTTGTTAATAGTTCGTTCAGATATAGTAACCAATTTACATTTAATAAATACATCAATAAATAGAATTAGCAAAAATGATTTAGTTAATCGTATCATTGAAATGTGTAGTAATGAATGTAGGGATTAGCAAATGAAATCATGGTTTATTTTATTAGACATTTTTATTAGCTTATAAATAGGTTAATATATATTTAACGTAGAATAGCAACAATGATAATGCGTTAATAAGTTAGTTAGAAACTGTCAATAAACTAGAAAAGTGCCCCTTAAAATAAAGCATGACCAAACAGTCTTTAAACTCATCTTGTATGGCCCCGTTCACATTACTGTGCTGGCCCAGGGCCGCCTTAGATTTAGGTCTGCAACCCCGTTCACATTTGTGTTTTTAAGGCGCCTTTGCGTGTTCACATATGTGACTGAAAAGCAGGCCTAAAATGTGGCAAATTGCTTGTTTTTTTTATGGAACGGCAGCCTGCACTCAGAATGGAAGAGCTACCGGGATATTCAGTAATCCTTGATTTGTAGCAGATGTTACTTAATGATGTTTTTTTCAATGCAGCACAGTAGCTGTTGTATGTTATATATTTTAAAAAAAACATATATTATTGACGTGGGTGGCACGGTGGCGTAGTGGTTAGCGCTGCTGCCTCACAGCGCCAGGGTTCTAGGTTCGAATCCGGCCTAGGGTATTGTCTGTGTGGAGTTTGCATGTTCTCCTGTGTTCATGTGGGTTGTTTCTGGGTACTCCAGTTTCCTCCTACAGCCCAAAGACATGCTGTCCAGGTTGATTGGTCACTCTAAATTGTGTGTGGGGTTCCCCCATGATGGACTGGTGTCCTGTCCAGGGTGTAGTCTTGCCTCGCGTCCTGTGTATGCCGGGTTAGGCTCAGGCTCACCGTAACCCTGTAAAGGAGTAAGCGGTTAATGATAATGGATATATTATTGACTATTTTTACTTAATGTTATGGTGTGTAACAGGGTGATGGTCCGAGCTTAACCCCACCCAATATCACATTATTCTCTCAAGAACACAGAGGTATTTAGAACGCAGGAAACAGCAACTTGCTAGTGCTGACAGGTATAAATATTTATTTTCGTAACGGATACTTCACTCAGATTGCAAGTGACTAAAAGGTTGTATATATAATTGACATTCACAAGACAAGCTCACGACTGACCACCTTATAATAGTACTACTGCTCCCTCCTAAGGAAAGACACAGCATTAAATACATTACACATGTTTCTTCTCATTTATATGTATTTGTTTAACCTGCATGAATACTGTCTTTGTTTACAAACACGATCGTTAAAGTATTCTATTGTTTACTCGTTATTATTATTACTCGTTACTATACACCGTCAAATACACTTTGCTCAACAGCATGCACGATACATAATAAACCACTGCTCTATCGCCAGTAGAATAACATTAACAATAATAACACTATGTAACACAATTTTTGTTAGTAAGTGTTATTTCCTAATTGCTTATGCCTCAAAAGTATAGAAAATGGCTATTATTCCCCACAAACTTTGCTTTTGTGACCAGGACAGTGATATTTTGAAATTTACCTATTTCCAATGAGAAAACAGGCGAATTTGTGTCTTTTCGTTCACATAAAGTCAGAAAAAAACAACATATGAATCCAAATTAACATGTATTTATACTAAAGTAATACAAAAATGACTACAAAAGATTTAGAAGTTAGTAGTTTTTCGAGATTTACGATTATACTGTAAATCACTTTCACGAATCAGCCCCCAAATGTAGTCTCCCATCATGTTCTCGTTATACTGTCCTTGGTAGCGGCGTTCAAAGTCCAGTATATCCTGGTGGAAGCACTCGCCTTGCTCCTCCGAGTACGCTCCCATGTTCTCCTAGAATTTATCAAGATGAGCATCAAGGATATGGACTTTGAGGGACATCCTATAGCCCATTGTGTCATAGTTCTTCACCAGAGCCTCAACCAGCTCCACATAGTTTTCAGCCTTGTGATTGCCCAGGAAGCCCCGAACCATTGCGACAAAGCTGTTCTAAGCCGCTTTCTCCTTACTAGTGAGCTTCTTGGGGAATTCATTGCACTCCAGGATCTTCTTTATCTGTGGTCCGACGATGACACCGGCTTTGACCTTTGCCTCAGACAGCTTAGGGAAGAAGTCTTGAAGGTACTTGAAGGCTGCCGACTCCTTATCTAGAGCTCTGACAAATTGTTTCATAAGGCCCAATTTGATGTGCAGTGGTGGCATCAGCACCTTCCGGGGGTCCACCAGTGGCTCCCACTTGGCGTTGTTCCTCCCCACAGAGAACTCGGTCCGCTGTGGCCAGTCCCGCCTGTGGTAGTGCGCCTTGGTGTCCCTGCTGTCCCAAAGGCAAAGATAGCAGGGAAACTTGATAAAACCACCTTGGAGACCCATCAGGAATGCCACCATTTTGAAGTCTCAAAATGCGTCTGCCGGATGCTTGCAGCCTCTAAACTGAACTGGTGGGCTTAAGGCCCCTGTATTTATACTACTATTTATATTACTGGAAAGTTCTAGAAAGTTCATTAAGGCACATTTTGACAGGATGTAAGGTGGCTCTTAGCCAAGGACGGTTTACTTGGCGCCATGACCAGGTGCTGCGATGTTTGGCCTTAGCATTGGAAGACAAGCGTAACATGACCAATAAGTTGCCACCTGTTCCATCAAAACATTACACACAAAAGACAACATTCCTCCGCCCAGGAGAGCAACCACCAAGAAAAGGTGTTAAAACCAATCCTCGCCCAGGACAACTGGAAGCTGCTAGAGACTGGAAAATGCTGGCAGATGTTGGTCAACGGCTTATTTTTCCACCTGAGATTGCCACCACTAACCTTCGACCAGATATTGTCTTGTGGTCTGGATCAGCACGCCTTGTTCACCTGGTAGAGTTAACAGTGCCATGGGAGGATGCTGTAGATGAGGCGTATGAGAGGAAGAAACTGCGGTATGCTCAACTAGCCACTGAAGCGGAACAGCGAGGATGGAGAGTTCGGGTTTACCCAGTGGAAGTGGGTTGTCGAGGATTTGTGGCACACTCTACAACCCGGTTTCTCAGAGACGTCGGATTCAGTAAGCCAAGAGTTGCGTCGCACAGTGAAGAACTTATCTGAAGCAGCAGAGAGGAGCAGCAACTGGCTGTGGTTGAGACGGAAAGATTCTGGCTGGGGACAGGTAAGTAAGCTGGGCTGAGTTGAGTGGGGGACGGAGGGGGGTGATGCTGGGACGCCAGAATCACCGTCGAGCCCTCTTGAGGTGTCGTGGGCTAGTCGACGAAACACTGAGGATGGAAGGTGCCCACTTGAAAACCCCAGAGATGTACCCTACTTGGCTCAATCCAGACGGTTGTCATGCTGATGCGCTGGGGAGGCCGCACTTTGGTTGATCCCCGGAGCCAGCATCGCAGCCGTTGTGTGTGCTGATGCGCCAGGGAGGCAAAATAAGCTGATCCCTGGAGCCAGCATTACACTTCAGCCATTAACACCAGACAGAAGGATATCTACATCATCATATGGAAGGAAACGTAAATGGAGGGAGACACATATGGATCACATTAGTTTACTGTAAAGCTACGTCTTAGTTGGTGCTTATCTTGGCGAGAGCCGAGTTCAAATCAGCATGAAGTTTTAACATCTACTCTCGTGTAATGGAAATCTAGAAGTTACTCCAAGTTTACTCAGCACTGAATCTATATGGAATGTTCTGGAAAATAGGTAAATTTCAGAATATCACTGTCCTGGTCACAAAAGCAAAGTTTGTGGGGAATAATAGCCATTTTCTATACTTTTGAGGCATAAGCAATTAGGAAATAACACTTACTACCCAGGAACCAAAAAAAAAAATATTTTGTTACACGGTGTAATCACAATAACAGGCACTGAAATATTACAGTGAGGGTCTCACCCTCACATGGTGCATCAACAATCTTAATATGTGTGGACAAGAACAGTATTGTTTTATGTGTGTGTAAATGCAAGCAGCCAAAGAAATGATCTGCATTTTAATGTAAAGACGCACACTTCTGTAGCTATGTATATAGTTGCGTGCACAATATACAATGTTAGCTGAATATGCCAAGTCAACAAGCATTATTGATCATTATTGAGATCCACAATCTTGCAGTTTTTATATTTATCGCTTAGTTAGTAAATAACAGGAAGAAAGGGTAATTGTGACAAGTTAAGCATAATCATGAATGCACTGGAGCTTGTATATTATGTGAAAGAAACAACCTGAACGTTAGCCTGCTAGATTTTTTTTTTATTTAATATTTTTATAATTAAAGTTGTATGATGTAGAAATAATTACCATTTAATATTGTCCCACTGCCATCTTGGCTAGCAGAGCATTCAGATTTCTATTTACCATTCGCATGCGTGAGAGTATGGGAGTGTCTACTGAGCTATGGAACCACATTGGTCATGTGATACGAAAAGGCCGGCCCTAGTCTGCTTTGCGTTCATACATATGTAAAGGCTGGCCCTGGTCTCGGATTGCAGGCCCTGGGCCACATCGAAACGGTGTGCTGCACAGATAAACTAAGGATTATTAAATTGTGACAATAACTGGAATGTTTGTATTTTTGCAAGAAAGTTTGATTAAACAAAACGAATATTTATTATATTAATCCTATACTGTATGTTACATTGCTACAATGCCTATCGTGAGGTCAGCACTATGTTGTGGCATATAACAAAACGTAAGCCTAGTATTATAAAGCAAATGCTATTATTATTATCACAGTTAAAAAAAAAGATCACTGAAAACATTGGCAAAATCCAGCTATTTAAGCCAAATTGGCAGCTGCCATTTTGCATTCTTCTCATGTAACACAACTGAACTGAACCCACCTGGTATCTACTTTTATTGATTTGATATATATATATATATATATATATGATTTGATACTTTTATTGATTTGATATATATATATATATATATATGATTTGATACTTTTATTGATTTGATATATATATATATATATGATTTGATACTTTTATTGATTTGATATATATATATATATGATTTGATACTTTTATTGATTTGATATATATATATATATATATATATATATATATATATATATATATATGTATTGTAATTTAATAACATGCATAACTCGTGAATGTGAATGTTTTAATGTTTTTTGATTGTGAAGACCTAAAGTAATGTTAAAAAAATGTCATAACTAACATATTCTGAAGTACTATGGTTTGATGACAAGTACTCTGGATACCAGTATTGCATTAAGTGCTTCCCTAAGGAGCCACTCACTGGCTATATTCTTGGTTAGAAGATAAAGTTCTCTTGATGTACATTTACTTTGGGCATGTCAAATTCACACTGCCCTCTATAGCGGGTCCATGCCTCATCCCCACACACTTTTCAGTGTTTGGCTAGTATTTACAGTGACAATAAACACTGGTAGTTTATTGTCACTGGGAGGATGATTGCAGTTATAAATAAAGCGTGTGTAAGGGAGGCACAGAGAGAATTCAAAACCTGCAATGGCTCAGAAGACTTCTATCAAATAATGTAGGTGATTCATATTAAAAAAAAAAAAGTACTATGCATCGTATTCATGACAGCTGTAGACATTAATCTGCAGTAACATGAATAAGATGTATGATTCCTTAACAACCAACAAATTATCATGGGGTCAGTTGAGGTTGATACTGTATTAATGCATTACTAACTGCATTTCAGATATCCAAGCAGTTTTGCACTTTGAGGTTATAACGCTATAGGATTTTTTTTTCAAAGGTTTTTAAATATTTAAATAAAATGCCATTACTGTGGAAACTCAGACTTGATTTGACTAAATGTATATATATGTTTTATTTCATTGTGCAGTGTTATGAGGTATAGGAGGCTGTGTGGTCCAGTGGTTAAAGAAAAGGGCTTGTAACCAGGAGGTCCCTGGTTCAAATCCCACCTCAGCCACTGACTCATTGTGTGACCGTGAGCAAGTCACTTAACCTCCTTGTGCTCTGTCTTTCAGGTGAGACATAGTTGTGAGTGACTCTGCAGCTGATGCATAGTTCACACACCCTAGTCTCTGTAGGTTGCTTTGGATAAAGGCATCTGATAAATAAACAAATGATAATAAAACTAAATAGCCATCTGCCTTGTGAATGTCATCCAGCTTTTTCAACTAATCCCCTACCCTAACCACAACACTGAACAGCACCTTTCTGTAGTGCTTGACTACATTTTAAAAAAAGACCAGCTTTTTATCAACAAGTATAATTTGAGACATACAGTACCTCTGAATGCAATACTTCCATATCAAAAGGAGCCAGGGGCCGACATGTTGAATTTATCTAAGAGTTTACTTGTTATGGATTATAATATGTTAACTACCCAATCAGGCAAGACTGTGGGAACCCTCAGTTACTGCCCAGAACTTAGAAGGAACGCAAATAAGTAATATTTATTTTATTTAAGTAAGGATGTATCAATACCCCGATGTTAATAATGTGCCTGGGCCTAGATTAAATACAACCCTTCAGTGTGTGTGTTATAGTGCTTCCATATAATGGTAAAAACTTGCTATGACCTTAGGGTTTTAGTTTTCTCATTACAGGTGTTTGTTTTAGGCCTGACCGATAAGTGCCCCATAGTGAGGCGGTCTTTAAAATACTGTAGCGCTATAAATAAAATTGCCTGATTTGTGTAATGGATTTGCAGATGATGGTATAGCATTTGACAAATAAGTTATTATTTCCATTATAAATAAATATATGTATTGGAACCAAATGCTTTATTAAAGCATTGTGAGTTTGGGATATTAGCAGTGTACTAGGAGACAGACACTGCATTGGATTGTGCAGAAATAAACTATGGAAAAGCAATAATATGGTCACATGAGGTAAACAGAAAGAGTAAAGTAACTAACTTGCACTCAAGACAACATTTTTCATACAGTTCTTTTTGTGTTAGCAATTAATTTTTTAAACAGTAGTCAATTTGCTGCATTTTATTTTTACTAACTCAGATCTTCATCCATAAGTGCTATTTTTGCCAGATTTCCATTCTGAAGCAGCTTAATGCAGTGGCGGTAGAACCCAATCTATCCAAGCCTGAACTGTCCTGAAGGGTAATATTTTAAGAGGTATTTGAGCATGAGATGTATTCCTGTTTGTAAGCTAATTATTTTTAAACAAACATACACAAAAGACCCAATTTAATTAGAAGCACATGTGGATCAATTTCCATCCTGATCCATCATTGAAAGCAATATTAAAATGGATCTACTGGTACATTTGGTCTGTTTAAAATGTAATACAATTTTATTTTAATTGAAATTCAGAAGAGGAACACAGCAGACTCTGAAAGCCCATTGAATTATTAGGGCAGCATACTGCGAGAAAGGTCTGATCAGTGGACAACCCTTTGTGTTTATTTGCTCTCTCTGCAGAGGAGCAATGCATGCACTGTTTAGATGGAAGCTATTTCTGTGTGTGTGTGTGGGGGGGGGGGGGTTGGGGTTCTCATGTTCGGGGGGGGGGGGGGGGGGGGGATTGTTTTTTGTCCCAATATTCTGCTTTACAGTCCACAGGTTATGTTTTCTGTTTGTAGTATATAATTAATTACTGCTGCTACCCTCCCTTGATAACAATTGTAAATAAAACTGAAGGCTCAATTGAGTTAACTTTTTGCAATAGATAAACAAATAATTAGAAGAACATGAGGGTCTAATTTGTAGCTGCATTGGGTATTCTGCCTCTTTATTTCACTGAGGGGATTGAAAGACAAAAGAATAGACAAGGTGAACCTGAAATATGGGATTTATTTATCCAAATACAACACTCCAGTAACTAGGTCATTTATTGACTTGCAAACCATTTTGACAACACCTAGAACACATACAAAACTATGGTACAATGCCGTTAGTTATTAAAACAGTAAATCCCAGTATATGAAGAGGCAAAAGGGACAGTCACAAACCATGACTATACTAATTAGCCAAAGTTATATTCTCCAGGGCTGAAATGAGAGATTTTTTCCCAGAGAGGTAAGTTCATTAAATTCTCCCTTGGGTTTCCATACAATAGAAGAAAGCTGATTGTATACATGCTTTCAGTTTTTTGTTTTTTTTTTGCTTTAAATTACTTTTGCCTTATTATTTCCAAAGGGGGTACTATGAATCAATATGGCATTGCTAGTGACAGTTGTGTTTAACACATTAAAGGTGGAGGATGAAGGTGGTATGCACAACATAAAATTGATTACCAATGCCACTGGAGCAAACATATTTTAATCGGCTGCATCTTTAAAATTCAATAATACTAAAACAGTTGGCTGATTCACAATGATGCTGGTACATTTATTTCAGAGAAACAGTGATGCCCGGAAGGAAAAGTGATAAAGAAAAAGGAAGGCAGAGCATGTTGAGATTAAAATGTTTGATCTCTGAGTATAAGGTTTTATACTCAGTAAGGGATTTGCAACCAGTAATCTCTGTACCCTGGTGCCATGACAACTCATGTGACCTTGTTCTCATTGGGAATCTTTATTTTTTACTTTTTTAATTCGTTTTGTTAAGATAATATAATTAGGGCCCGGACCAAATCAAAATTTTGACAACCCGCTAATCGTACTTAACAAAACTGTATTTAATACAGTTTTCTTTTTTTTTGTAAGTATCTTATTTCTTCTACTCATAAAAAGAAAACGCTATTAAATACAGTTTTGTTAAGTGCGATTAGCGGGTTGTCAAAGTTTTGATTTGGTTCCAGCCTAAATCTATTAATCGCTACTATTTTTCTTTTTTTTTTACATTTAAAGCACATGTATTCTGTATGTTGTGAAGTTACATCACATATGACTTAAACACAAAGGAAAGCCATATTGTCCACTGTAAGTCCAGTCCCAGGTGCTCCTGGATCTGTCACAGGCCACGTATGCACAACAGAATTGCAAGCATACTTGACATTTTTCTAACATTTATGCAGCAGTGCTTAATTTCATTTTTATTTATCGATGTATCACTTTGTAATATATATATATATATATATATATATATATATATATATATATATATATATATATATATAGTAATAACTGTTCATAATAATAATAATGATTTATAGACATAAACATGTTTGGCCTTATTTAAAAAAAACAAAAACAGTGGTCAATAACTTGACTGTTGCTAATGTCGTACCAAGTTGATCTTTGCAAGTTTATGTCATTGATGTGTGTGTTTTTTTCTATCATTAACTCTGCCTTACCTCTCATCGATTTTGATGAAGAGACTGTGATAGATAAAAAGGGGGGAGGGTTGATGCTCTTGCCAGAATAGACCACACGCTCTAACAGTTTTGAAGCGTGTTGCTTTCATAGGTGTTATCAACACTATTAAATTAAAGGACACCTACAGCACAACAAAAATAGTGATATGCTTAAAATGCAGGTTTGTTCCATAATACATTAGTTTTCCTCCAGCATTTTTGCACCACCTTCCAATAAATCAGTTGCCACAGCATTGTGCATGCAAATCTGCACCTTCTAAAATACTTATTTTACAAGCAGCAGTTCCACTGAGGCCTTGCCCTCTAGTAATGTGCTGTTGACGGGTCCATACTGTGTAGCTGCATTACTTCAAACGGAAGTGTGATTTTAGCCCTATAACATGCAGTGTCCTATTGCTCTTACGTTTAAATGAAAATTCTTGTCATAGGTATGTCCTGAAGCCTGTTGTTACTGCAATACCTTTGTTTGTAGAGGTTAACGATGCACTAATGTAGGTATTTATAACAACTATAAAATAAACGTATTCTTCATTCAAGAACTACTTGGTGAACTACAATGAGCTACATTGTGCTTTTAGTCTTGGTTCATGATACAAATGACACATAATTACCTCGATCACAATATGTCATGTGAAGAAAGTGTCACAATTCATTGATATACAATAAATCGTGACACCCACATTTTTTAAAATATATACTTAATGTTTGGTGTTTATGTTTTCTAAGGGTACAAAACTGAGAATGTCTTAATGCATTCACCATTTACAACAATAGTTTTTTTTTGGAATACAATAAAGTATAATGTATTATGTTTTACCTGGTAACTGTCTATGCTACACTATAAGAAATGGCATAACTCACTTGGTCAGGCTTGGAAGTGGATGGTATTGGGTCTACATTTTAGCCTTTTAGTGCCCTGCCCCCTCAGCTGAGATTAATTCCTAAATGGATGAAGGTGCTGTGCTTGCAGAATCAAACCTGCTGGGAGCCAGACTATCTGATTCCATTTCATTCTGTCTCTTCTTCCAGTGAGACTTATTTGGTTTTTAATCAGTTGGAAAGATTTACTGCTAAGCAGGCCAAATACCTTGTTGAGCTTTTCCTCCTTGTCATCAGCTGGACAGCCTGACTGACTCTGAACAGCCGCACAAGAATAAATTAGTACTTTGTGCCATGATTATAGAAGTTAGCTCTTCGGCTTTTGTTCTCCAACATCTGCAAAGCTAGGCAAGTAAAACTGTTCTAAATCAAAATTACCATTTTAATTGGCACTTTAGTCTCTGCCATTAATTACCAACCATATTAGACGAATGAACAGTAGAGCACATTAAGCCTTTATCTGTTTATGATATTCTGCAATTAATTTAATATGTGTCATTGACATTGATAAAGTAGGTAATAGTATATACTAAATGTCCTACACACTGGGGGAAAGGGTTATGTATTAAATTAAGAAAATACTATTAAGTACTTAAGGAATTCAATTATAAGCACACCTTTCATTTCACACCTGTTTAAGGTTTAAACAAGTTAAACAAGACCCACCATTTTTATTTCCTTCATGGATTCTGAGAACTTGCTGTTTTTTATTGTATGTGTTGATTTAACTGTCAAAACATATTTTTTTTCTGTGAATCTTTTTAAAAAATAACAATTTGGCTATAATGCCATTCATCCTAATGCTGGCAACAGATGCCTATTGGAAGTATGTGGTCACCATTCAAAGCGTGTGCAGGGAAGAGATGATGTGAAGAGTTTCTTTTGTTGTATTTTGCAACTTAAAATTCCTTTTTTGGCATAATGGCAATTAGCAGGGGTAGTTTCCTGTTTAGGGAGCAGCCTTCAATAAAGCCTCACATTGAGTTACTGCTCATACCTCACACTGAGTTACTGCTCATACCTAGCCACTGCAATGTTTGTTTAGGCTGCAAAGCTGAATTTACTCTAAGCACAGATGTTAATGACAGGAAATGTTCTCACTGCTTTTAAGTCTGTTAAAAAATATTGATATCTGTATTGTTTAAGTATACTTTTTATGCAGGTTTTTATCCTGTTTTGAATCATTATTATTATTATTATTTATTTCTTAGCAGACGCCCTTATCAAGGGCGACTTACAATCGTAAGCAAATACATTTCAAGTGTTACAATACAAGTAATACAATAAGAGCAAGAAATACAATAACTTTTGTTCAAGCAAAGTACAAGTGTGACAAACCAAAATTCAATAATACAGCAGATAATAGTGATAGTTACATCAGGATATGATTAAATAGTGATAGTTACATCAGGATGTGATTAAATACAAAGTACTACAGGTTAAACACTTGGCAGATTACAGTATTCTGAAGTACAGGATTAAATGCAGTAAAATAGGGGGCAGATAAGAGCAAAATAAAAGACATTTACATGAAGGGTGATAGTGTCCCAGGATACAAACAGAGAAGTTCTACAGGTGCTGTTTGAAGAGGTGAGTCTTAAGGAGGCGCCGGAATGTGGTCAGGGACTGGGCAGTCCTGACATCTGTAGGAAATCATCATGGCATGTCAAAGGACATTTTAATATGCATTCTAACAAGCTAAGTAGGGGTCCAAATAAGTACTTCTCCTGTCCTTATGACGGGACCACTTAAATTGAGGACCACTTTAAATCCACTCTGAGATATTACCCTAACATTGTAGGATGAAATAGGGATTTGCAAAAATGAGGACAAATGTAATCCTAAAAAGATCAACGAATCTGAATGTTCTGTTCTGTGAGGTGATAGTATTGTACTAATTTAAAGTTAGTGAAGTTCTTCCTCATTCTAACATGGTAATCACATGAAAGAAAATGTGTTGGTAACATTAAACCAGTTTGCTGACCGTGACTTTGGTATAAATAGAGTAAATGATTGAAGTGATAAAGTATGTGCATAAATGTATGGGAGAGGAGGAACATGGTAAAAATTAACCACAGGAACCTTGTAAAAGAAAGTAGTTTGTGGTTGGTTGTACCTGAATAGAGTAACAGCTGAATAATTTATTTATATTATAATTAGTAAGATAACAGAAACAAACTGTAGTCACATATGTTCTGAACCTACTATTGTATAAATACTAGGCATAGAGGCATACACAGACAGAGAAGCTTCCAATATCGCTAGGATCATCATGGACCATCGGTGTATCGGTCTGAGGGGAACTTTCTGTACATAGCGATCTTTGTATGCCCAAATGTAGCTCTTTTACTTCTTACTGATAAACATTCAATATAAATGTTTTACTTAATATATATTCCTACAATGTATTTATTGTTATCATGTATACATGTGACATACTCATACAAAATCATCTGGGGAAATTAACATTTGCTGTCTGAATTACATTTTACATTTGGGTCTTTAGACTGTTGAGAATTTATTGAATTTGTTTGATATACCAGTGAATTACAATTTCTGTGTATTTTGTTTTCACTATGCTGTCAGGACATATTCACAAGATGTTTTACGGTTGAATTTCAGAGTAGTTGAAACTAGCCATCATTGTTCCTTATAGCATGCTTTGAATAATATTTTGCTGGTACACTGTATTTATCATTTGCTTCCTCTTTAAGGTGATACAGGTGGAATGTTTTATTGCTGTATGCCTAGTAGAAACCTTAATGTTAAATGCTTAATGTTAAATGCATTTCAGAAATATGTAACCATAATATCTATTTATTCAATGTTTTCTGTTAAAACTAAGTATATTGCAATAACCCGTTTTGTATTCTCATTCGTGCTCATGTAGAAAATAGAGTATTTTTCTCTCTCTGTATTGATTTTTTTTTCCTTTAGTCATATACAGTACATTTTTTTTTCATTCTGTCCATGCAGTTTCACAGAATACAAACGTCTGGGACATTCCAGTAATTAGTACCTACCACTGTCAGACTTGGCCTTCCTGATTTGGCTCATTGTCTTCATAAATTCAAGGAAGGTATTCTTCATCTGGTATTCCAGACATGCACCTAATTATGTGTGGACTGACATCTGCCTAAAATAAATGTATGGTCATTTTGATATGTATAAATGTATTTGAAGCAATACTGCTTCCCCTAAATAACTGCTTCTATATATTCTACCTTGTCTTTCCTTTCATAGCGTAGTTACTTGTGCTGTAATGGATGTTAAGATGGAGATTTAGGCTGCTCTTAAAGAAATAACTGGTGCAAAAATCTCCTGTGATTTGTACAATACCATCCAAGTTGAAAATCATGTGTTTTGCATTTTCTCATGTGTTTACAGTCTAATTATTTATCTTTTTTTGGGGGTTTCATGTTTTAAATAATTAATACAATGGCAAACATTGAGTCATTTATTAGGAAACATTAGTTCTAACTGCATGATATCACAGCATTCTAGTATTCTTTAAATACTTGTTTATACTGGGAGAAATAGCAAAAGAAAGCAAAATGGGTGCCACAGTTGTTGAAAGCATTTGTATTACAGGTTCCCATAACAGCTACCATAGTGATTTATTTTTTTGATAATGATAACGTGCTTATGCAGGTTATCATTCATTCTTTTAAGTAGCTGCTTCCTGTTGTAAAGAGATGAATGTCTGATTATAGAAGCATTTACTAAAAATTCAATATAGCGTATGCAAATGTTTTAGGCCCACCACAGACCAGATATAGAGGTTTCTGCCTGAAATATAGTTTACTGTGAATTTTATACCACAAACGAGGAGGAATGACCAAATAAAATCCTAAGATATGCTCTTTCAATTATAAAGTAATTCCTCTTGAATGGCATATATTCAATAGGGCATGATATTCCAGGCAGTAACCCTTTTCTCACACATTTTTAGTTCATTGTATTATTTATAAAGGACTATTTTGCATTCCTCTGCAGTATTTCTCAGAAAGATGTCTGTGGCTGCTAACTTGGAAGATGTCACAAGACTGCACACTGTTGCTAAGGCTCTGGTGCTTTCTCACAGTCTATTATTATAACTTTTTTTTCTCAGGTAGCATTTATTTATGCATGCATGTTGTTATTATACAGTAAATAACCTCAGCTGTCGAATGTTGTTAAAGTTTAACAATTGCGTTCTATCTTCCAGACAAAAAAATTATAACTGTGTGTTGACTTTAATATATGGCTCATCAGATATCCCGGAAATCTAAGCACAATGTCATATATTATTTATTATATGCTATTAGAAAACTTGTTCCAGTCTTCTTTATAAATTATTGAAGACTAGTTGTATGACTAACGGTCAGCAGTTTGCCACGAATGGGAATGATGAAATATCCCTTAATGCTTTTCTAGTTCCTGATTTTCACTTGATTATGTGTAAATAAATCTGTGTTGGCTTGATTATTGAATTGCTGGCTTAAGTATTCAGGTGTCTAATCTTTCATACATTTTAAATGAAAGTATTTGTGGTAACACAATACCAACTGAAAATATTAGATCTTGTCATTCACAGAGACACCCAATGTGAGAGGATATGCATTTATGCTTTCCATTTAGGTTCTTCCTTTCATTTTAGCTGGAAATATGTATGTGATTTAAATATGTATGCAATAAATTAGTAAATTCAGTCATTTATTTTGTTTATATTTTGTTTTAGAATTTATATTTTCCTATTTTTAGTGTGGTGGTTCTAGGGAAAATAAAACAAAATGAGGGCTTCAAGTACATTATAGGGGGCTTTAGGACTGGGGGGGGGGGGGGGGTACATGAGAGGGTGGATGACCTTGTAAGTGTGGGATGCTATCAGTTCTTACCATCCTTCTTGGTAAGGTCAGCAACCATGATTGGTAGACAAAGGGTTTGTACCTGTGGGTCATTGACAACCTATCAAGCACTAGAAACCAACCTAGCATGATTATAAAAAGCAGGCCTAGGGAAGAGAGACACTGAATGGGGATTATAGGAATCAGACATGACATCTTGACAGAGAACAGTTATTTAAGGAACAGTAATCCCTGCCAATGTCTGTTTCCATGAGCAGTAGTCAGAATGTTTGTAAACAGAGGAAGCTGTTACACATCCAAATTAAACACCAGTTAGACATGTGTGATAACTGAAGGAGGACAGAGTAGATGAACCGGACATCTCCAATTTGTCACAAATGACAGCTTTTCAACATCTTTAGTGCTGATGCCGAGAAACTTGACATCGACAAGTTTCAGATTGACAATGAATCTGAAATTTAAATAATAAAAACAAAATTAGCTATTTTCTTTATCTTTAATTAGCTTCTTTGATCCCCAGGGATTTACTTCATATAGCTGCGTATTATTTGTGTGTTTCATTCGTTGACTCTCAGTTTAGTTATCTTTTTTGCTAATTGGCTAAGCTTGTTTCTTTTTTAATTACAAGCTTGCACAATGACAACATTGCCTTCTTATTCACCAATTATTTTCTTTGCATCTCAATGAACATTTTTTATATTGGCTTTTCTATCAGACTTAAAAAAGTCTTAAACTCTTTTTTTTGTCTCTGTGTTTTACTGTTCTTACACTTACATGATTACTTTTTTAATGCACACTGCATTCAGTTTACAGTATACTGAACACAAATGATAATGGAAATAAAGCAAGGAATACAAACCGAACACAAACGCTATTACCATATTCAGCAATCTCAAGAGGACTCTGCAGAATACCACAGCAATTCCCCACACAGCTCAGGAGAACTGAATGTTCAGTGGGAGTCATCCAATCCCACAACCGAACCAGCTTCCTTTTTTACACCTAGGAACTCGAGAGCGGATGTCAGTGAGCTACCGAGCCCTGGAGTACAAAGGCCAGTCCTGCAGGTGTCCGCTTTTGAGACCGCTGGGCACCTGGCCAGCAGGGTTTGCTGTAGGGTTTGTTGCAGCATAGACAAAAGAAAGATCCCAGATTATTCTGTATAATGCACACAAAATAAAAATGTAATGAGAAAAATAGGAGTGGGTAGTAGGGTGGAACTGTTTCTCCCCTTCGGGGTCTGGTTTCCATTCTAGCCCACACAAAAGCTACTAGAATCATTTGTATAAGGCATGAAAAATATTAATTTAAGCATTTTAGAGAGAAACCACACAAAGCACAATATAGTAAAAATACTGATTTCTAAATGTCACTTTTCTGGTGTAATTATTAAGAGACAACCAAAATATACACATCTTGTATCTGTTCATAAAGGATTTAGTTTTCCCAAATATGTATGCAGTATGTGTTGTTGGTCTAATTTACAGGTTTCATTTTTTTATAATACATGGATACCCTTGCGATGTTAATATTAAAGAAGACGAGGTTCAGCAGTACAGTTGGGTTTTTTTCAGTGCTGTACAGACGTTCTATGTTGTTATCTGTTAGTGCTTCAGCTTTATTTGGATGATTGCCTTTACCTTATTTTAATTTCCCGTTCCTCTCCAGTTTCTCTGAGATACGAATGTACCAGCTTTACGTCATTTTGTTGATCATTAATGAACATTTCTGTACTGTGGGTGTTGTCGAGTGATTGAAAACAAGACATTTTGTGTTTTAATTGAAAGTGATGGTCTCGAGGAGTTGAAAGTTCAAAGTTCAAGTATATTTTCCTCTAGAGGAATTATCACTTTTTGACGTCACTACTGCGGTATATGCCTTTTTTTCAATGGCCCAGGATGCAAATATAGCCTTCCTCCATGTATTATATCATAATCATCATCATCATCATCATCATCATCTTCAGCCTTTTTCAATCCACTGCAGGATGAAGGCCTCCCCAAGATTCTTCCACAAAATCCTGTCTGCTGCGTCTCTCATCCATGTTGCTCCAGTGTGTTTACTAATTTCATCTTGCCATCTTCCTGGAGGTCTTCTTCTTGGTTGTTTTATATCTCTTGGGATCCAGTCTAGTATCTCCTTGGACCAGCACTGCCACTGCCATTTCAGTTTTTTCACTCTTATAATAACATTATAGGCAGCAGTGTGGAGTAGTGATTAGGGCTCTGGACTCTTGACCGGAGGGTTGTGGGTTCAATCCCAGGTGGGTGACACTGCTGCTGTATCCTTGGGCAAGGTACTTTACCTAGATTGCTCCAGTAAAAACCCAACTGTATAAATGGGTAATTGTATGTAAAAATAATGTGTAAAAAAATAATGTAACTGTATGTAAAAATAATGTGATATCTTGTAACAATTGTAAGTCGCCCTGGATAAGGGCGTCTGCTAAGAAAGAGATAATAATAACATTGCATACTTTTGTTTGCGCTCTTATCCATTCTTTCCTTTTCTTGTCTCTTCTTGTTATTCCCAGCATGCATCTTTCCATTCTCCGTTGTCGTTTGTAATTTTTGAGTCATTTTTGCATTGTGGGTCCAGGTTTTGCATCTGGAAGTTAGCACTGTCAGCACACATTGGTTGAAGACTTTCCTCTTGAGGCATGAGGGTAGTTTCCCTTTCAGAACCATGCTTAATCTTCCAAAGGCACTCCAGCCCATTTTTGCTCTTCTGTTGATTTCGCACATTTGGTTCTCTGTTGCTGAAACTAACTGTCCTAAGTAGTTATTGGCTTCTTCGAGCTTGATCCCATTGACTTCAGTTGCCTGTGGAGTGGTATACTTATTGAACATGACCTGAGTCTTCTTCATGTTCATTTTCAAACCTGCTTTGATGCTAGCTTTGTGCAGTTCTTGTATTCTTGTTTGTAATTCTTATGGGCAGGTTGAAATATGAGGATGTCGTCAGCAAATTGTATGTGATTCAAGTAGGCTCCATTGATCCCTTATTTTCCCAGTCCAGTGTTTTGAAAATGTCTTCTAGGGTGGCCATGAAGAGCATTGGGGAAATTGTATTTCCTTGACGAATATAATTTATTATAGTAAAAACTAGGCCAAATGTCTGTGTCTGTATAAACTTTCTGGTTCAGGTTGAAATAACGTTGTTTAAGGCATTCACCAGTAGTTACTGTAATTAAGATTATTGGCAGGCACCATAGTGACATAAACCTCCAGGCATTGTTTACTTTAAAAATACAACTAAAAGGACCCTGCTGATTAATGTCAATTCAAATATGGAATTGGACACACATTATTGCAAATAATATGATTATTCCCCAAGGGTTTAAGTACAAGAACCACAAATGAGTATGCATCTCAAAACAAAGGAGACTACTTGGTTAATTAACAAGTCTATGGGTGTCAATGAATTATAATGTACACACTTGATGGCCTTGCACTCCTCTATTTCTTTAATCTTGCTAGTCAAATAATAAAAAAGACTATATAGTGTATCTTAAATAACTGTATTTTGAAAAATTGGTAAGGGTCTTTATGAAAATAGTACTAAAGTTTTGCCTGTTTTAAAAATGTTCATTAAGTATCTCTTTTATTGTGACATTGTAATAGGCCACCTTCAGAGTTGCTGTATCAGCAAAGTTGCAAACAACACTTTGTTAAGCAAGGCCACTAATCACACACTTCTTATAAAATTACAGATTAATTTTAAATACAGCCCAAGGTGTCCATTCCACTGAGCAACCCCCCTTTATCATCATGCTTTTACTCTTACTATAATGTGCAGCTTGACACACATTTCACTTAAAATACACAAGCTGTCACTATAACAAAAGAAAAAAATATATCATACCAACTGCTAATTTCATCCAGATAGTTTGGAAACTCTTGACTGCATCCCTGAAACACCAAGTTACATTTTGAATAGTGCCCTGCAAAAGTAAGTGGCTATACATTTGTGATGCACACTTTTGCTTTTACAATGTAAATTACAGGCAAGATCTGGAGATTAGCAGATGTTAATATTCTACCATGTAGAGTGGATCAGCATGTTCTCCACAGTACAAAAAAAACATTGGCAAATATCCTGTAAAGTCAATTATCATAGAATAGTATAATGTGTTGGCCTTTACATTATCTTCCTCAATTACATTTTAATTAAGCAGAATATAAGCTTCCCTTTATTAATACCAAGTACTAAAACCAATGGCCATGCAGATATTATTTTATATTAAGTGTTCCTGAGTTACTTTTGAGATCATAACTAACCTATTTTTCTATATATATACAGTGCTCCCTCGCTATAACGCAGGTCTCGGTGGACACACAATATGAGCATTTTAGGAGTTCATTTCAAAGCGACAGACAAGCAAACCAAGTGTGAGAAGGAGAGCAGGTCGGGCAAGGGGAAGAGCGAATGGGCTCGTCCCAGGTTTGGCTCCCGGAGTGTGGCTGAAGCGAAGCTAAAGCTTCTCGTCTCCCGGAGAAAGCTGCAGCTCCTCTCTGAGCAAAAAAGCAAATACATTAAGAAAGATAACCACGTAATATATACACACAACAAGTAGTGAGATACTGTAAATGCAGAGGGGGAAGGGACACCTTTTGCACACTGTTCCTCACTCAACTGTTTTGATACTAAATATCTTTGTATAGTTGCATAGATCTGAGCTGTTTATGAGAACATTGGCGCCTCCAAAATATGATTATGTTTCTAAGAAAGCAGATCACCATTTAGTCATCCGTATGTTAGCAATAGGCTTTGATAGACAGCTCATTTAACTCTTTCAGAAAATAGTAAGTAGCTGAAATTACATTCTATTTTTTTTAAACCAGTCAGACAAATATATTTGGAAAATGTAGAAATGTTACAAGCAGATCATAAGACAGACACTCTAGAGAGACAGAGGTGTATTGCTTCATTCTTGGCTAGCACACAAGCTCCAGTCTTATTCATCAAAGTCCTTTAATTTTAATAAGAGAGAAAAAAAGCCTTTTGTCTTAAAAAAATAATTTAGCCTAATACATCATTTTGGAATGCAAGAAACAATCATGTGACCATCAAAGCTGCTCCTACAATGGTTTAGAAACATGAACAGTTGAAAAAGAGATACTTAGGAGGTGTTGGAAAATCCATTTAACACATTTAATTTATTATTGGAATTGGATTATAACAAGCTATATGTGTTATATTGTTGCTGTTGTCACCACTAATGAGAGAACTATTATAAGTAAAACTCAAAAGGTGTGCACTAGTTTTTCTAATGAACTTGTAATTGGGGAGAGATTGGCAATGTGAGAAGAGGCAATCCAATGAACAGACGAAGACTGGTCACACCCTTTATTTCCAGATCTTAACCATTCAAAAGGAATCACTCTTGCTTTGCCGTTCATTTCATAACCAGTAGCCTATATTTTGGATTATGTGCATGTCCTCATTTACACTGCTGCCCGTTGCCTTTAGTGGGAATTCTGGGGACTGACTCCAGAACCTCAATGGAGAGCATGGCACAGGGATAGAGGAGTTGGTACATCGCAGAGCCATGGTGCCCCCCCCTTCCCACCTATACTGTCATATCCATATAGTCATTAGTTATAAATATTCATCTAATTCCCCCCATCAGCAGTAAAACATCTGTTTCTTCAGAAAATTGATTACAATTTTTACCTTCCTGTCACATAATTATGCATCATTACTTATATGATTTCCACTGATGTCATTGTTTTAATCAATAGCTTGGAAGGTCTGCTATATCTATTCAGAAAGTATTCAACACTTTTTTTTCTAAAAAGGAAACAAAAAGAAAGTTGAAACATTTTTTAAAAAGCCTCAAATAAAATAATAACTTAAATGTGTCTTGCTAGTTTTGTAATATTACATTTAATAAACCAGTCATTGGTTGAACTATCAAATTGTAACAAATAGTATTGTGCAAAAGCCTGAATCAATTTTCCAGTCACACAACCAGTTCCTATAGTAGCTACGCTGCATTTCATTTATAAAACTGTCTTTCCATTATAATGGCAAGCTATGAAGGTGAAAAGGTTAATGTATAATGTAGGCAGAATAATTACTGTTGTACAACATTACTCTGGAATTCAGTTATACTGTACTCAGTAATGTACATCATTGCCTAAAATTATTGTGATTAGCTATTAAATGCTAAAGAGGCTAAACTTGTGTACCAAATGTACTTGGAAGCAACCTTCTCCTTCGCTAGTATGAAAACCTTGACTTCTCATACACGATTTTCTTTCGCCACGTAGACGGGGTCGCCGAAGCGCATAATGTCTCACAATAACTAAAGCTAAATTTGCTGATCACGCTAGTTTGTGTAATATAATGTAATTATTATTGGCATCATCCCATTTAAAATAATCAAAAAATAAATATATCTTGAACCTAGTGATCTTGAATTCTGGATTTCTATTCAGGTACAGTAGCATAGTTACACACTGTGCACCAGTTTAAATACCTCTATGGTTTGTGTGAACATCTTAATATCCTTTTAATGGTAGCTAATTTAATTAAAATCCAAAGAAAGACAATCACGTTCTACCTCATTGGGGAAAACAAGAATGAATTACTTTGACTGTGCAACAGTCACTCCTACCCTAGTCTCACCCTATTCTCACTATCTACTATCTACATGTTGTTCACACTGTGTTTAGGTAGGTTCACACTGTATTGGGATGGTGCTTGAATTTGAGTTTGACCTTCCCTATTCCTTCCTGGTCTGTTCAGGACTATGCAATGAATTTTACAAGGTGTATCCACTCAAGCCAAGTTAATGACCTTCTACCACGTTTCCATGATGAAACCAATTTAATCTTGCTTCGATATCAAATAGGGGCTTCCACCAGTTTCATGTGTCTAGAATCTAGTCTGCAACCAGACGTTAAACACATTTGTCTTACAGTTTTAGTTAGCTAAGTTAAATAAGGCAGTTTTTAGATAGTGATATGTTTTGTCTATGAGCCGAAAGTAGCAAAAAACTCACAGACCAACGGCTTTGTTTGATTTACTGTTGTATTAAAGTTAAAGCCTGGGTCTGTGCACAGAGCATAAGGAATAGCAAGACCAACAAAAAGTGAGACAGGGAAAAAGTGCATGACCTATGTTTTAAATAGGGAGTTTAACATACAGTTTAACAGATAGTTTGACAGGGACAGAACCACAACCCAAGGTTACAATTCAAAAATATATAAAGCATGATGGCTCATGCTTTAGATACAACAAAAAGACTAAAAGCAAAGCATAATCTTATTGACTTTCAGTGTCACATGTCTGTTAGCTCAAGTGTAAAATACAATAAAAATAAATCCTATTCATAGCAAGAGACCATATTAGTTGACTTTTTTATTGGAGTAATCTAACCAGATGTCCATGGGATAAAAAGCAGTTTTGCCTTGTTTTTTTGTTTAATATAAATTCAAATACAGGCAGAAGAAGAGCCTTGTTCCTCTGTTGTCATCCATTAACACATTGACTTTTTATGCAGATACCTTAATGAGGAACAGATTATATTCACAGTTAGAAACCTTTCCATGATCTTCCATTATTCACTTTTATGTGTTAGCTGGAGTGACTTAATGAACTCTTTCATGGTTTCTAATCAAGTAGGAGACAGTGGCTCTTATTTACAAAATAAAGACCCAATTCAAAAAACATTGATGAAACTTCATTACCAAATTTTCCTGTGGCTTGCTTGCTTAGATTTAACTTTATCAACCTTGTATTAGCTATTGCCTTGGAGGTAATGGTTTGCACAATATTTAATCTTAGGCAATTCCATCAATCTACTATGAGCATGGTGGCATTTTCAACCCTATATACTGTAAGTCACTTTGTTTACTAATATCTATCTATCTATCTATATATCTATCTATCTATCTATCTATCTATCTACCTATCTATCTATCTATCTGTCTATCTATGCAGTTTTATCATTACTAATGCTCAATTACAATCAGAGAAATGCAAAACATAAGCTGTATTTTAAAACCAATTACTGCTACAAAATTGGACTGTAGAATTTTACAACTTACTGTAGTTACAATATAATGCAATACAATTTATAATTAATTAATATGGCACCATAATATAAGTCAGCATTTTGTATTCCTGTCATATCAGTGCTATATTTTTCAACATACAATTATCAAAAAGTGTTCTGATATTTGTATTCACACATCCAAAATCAGATGGGCAATGAAACAAATGTAATTCCCAAATATTATTCTAGAAGCCTTGAATTCCTTTGTGTAAGTCCCACCTTTATTTGTATCCAAATCAGTGCTCCCTCACACGGATACTATGATTGAATGACAATAGTGGGAACAGAAACATAAAATCAGAGTTGTTGGACAAGAGAAGATTGTGTTCATTTAATGTATGCTTAAAACAGTTATGTATTACACATGTAGGTGTTAGCTTCTCATTATAATTGAATCCTGTTACCCAACCTGCCATGTTGCATTGATCTGAAGTGAATGGTTATTGCAACAGCTATTTCACAGCCATATGACTTTCTAACCACCATTTTCATTAGTATTTCATGTTTACATTTTGTAGAGAATCTCGATTTAGCTGTGTGTAGCGAAGTGTGTCCTCTCTGGATCTGAACCTTGTATCTGGACTGTCAAGATCAATCAGATCTTTTCTGTTTTGCTGGTTAGTTATATCCATGCAACCCAGTAAGTTCCCTGTTATAAATGGATACTGTTTAGCTGAACCCCTTAGTCGACAAGTGTATTATGTATGGATTTTAATGAGACTGGAACTGAACAATGAGGTTGCAATCTGGAATAGAGGGATAGATGCAGTAGTGGATGTCTGCTATCATTGGGGCCAAAATGAAGTTGAAAGGGAGTGACAGAAAGTGGTCTTAATGTAGAGCTGGTCTGATCATATAAGTGATTGGAAAGAGGGAATCTATTCCATATGCATAGATAGCCTATTCAGTTTCATTTAAGATGCAAGAATAAATATGAAAAATATCCAGTTGGCACAATGCAGGAACAGTCAATCCGTGAAATTCTAGATGAAAAATCTATTTTCTAAGGAGCAACCTCCTCCCAGCAACCTTAATTCTTTGCAATTATGGTATAATTGAAAATGAATCACTGCTCTGAAATGCCATAAAATGATATTCAGTACTGTTTCAAAATTCAATTAATAGGTGTTGTTCTACTATACCAGTATTCATATACCTAATGTGTATATAAGTTCCTGTGTCTGAGAAATATCTGTCTTACTGTCTAGTACTGTGTATGCAAAAAATAAATCAATAAATCAATAATAATAATAATAATAATAATAATAATAATAATAATAATAATAATAATAATAATAATCAGTAGACCAGCAAGGCATACATTGACCTCGATTTATCTTAAATATTTTTGAAGGATGATCTGAATGTATAATTTCGAATTTAGGCTAATCTTTTTGCCCGATTTCTACCATTTGTCTTTGAAGGCCTCCATTAATGAAATCAACAGGCTTATATTGTGAGCTGTGAAAGATTTCTACAGTGCAGATGACAGATTAGTAACAGGTTGATACCCAGTCACAAAGCTATTTAAAATACATGATAAAAAAAAGATCATCCTGGGAGGAGTCCCTTATACTACCCCTTGGATTTGATTATTGTAATTATGCTATCATTTGAAAATGAATGTTAAAAGCCAATGCTTATAAATGAGCTACATCCTGGGCTACAGTCTGGTTATCTTCTGTTACAAAACAGAAGATGAAGAGAGGTGGAGGGGACCTAGCATTCATGAGGCTTCCATCACTGCACTCCTCTCTGTCAGGTTTCATTCTTAATAACAATATAAATCCTGTTATACACTTATATAAGAGCTGAATAGATTAATCCTCCCCAACATATACAAGATTAAAATGAAAAATGGGTCCATTTATAATATCTTCGGAACAGTATAACAACATTGTTTCGATATTTATCAGAAAATAAAGTACGGACTGTCATCCACAGCATCTGCTTTCGATATGTCATGCCAGCCCTGGCAAGGGGGAAATGAAATATCTCAAATCAGCCTGTATTTCACATGATTACATTCCCTTTTTTATCCTGTTAGTCTGGAGATGCACTTTGCCAAAAGTATCAGCTGTCAAATATATGGAATCTGGTCTTCCAAGTTGAAGTCTTTTAGTGGGAAAAAACCCCACTTACAATAGGTTGTTATGGAACATGGGGTAGAAAATGAAAAAAACACCAAATTTGGTGGTTCCAAATGGTATGTTTTCTGAAAAAAAATATATAAACAATTAATATAATGAGGCTTGTATACCAGTCAGCTGACGGCACACGCTTCACTGGACAGCGTGTGTTCGTCTTCGAAACTCCTCCCCCTGCGCAGGGGTGGTAGAAGTGAGCAGAGCCTAAAATGGTTGGCTATTTCAAATTGGGAGAAAAATAGGGTAAAATTAATTGCCGACTACTAAATATTAAAAAAAAAGTCTTTGTCTCTGTCCATTTGTGGAAACTGGTGAGGATCAAAAACATGTGCTGCTTTGTAGGTAGCGATGGATGGGTGTCTTTGCAAAACCACCCTGAGCTTTTCACTACTTGCCACCATGACATGCTGAAAGAGCTGGACACACCTCTCTCTTTCACTTTCAGAACATGCTGCCAACTTTTCCACTGTTTTCTGCCTGTAGTCCTCTGCTCCTGCACTGGCACAATCATCAAGAAATAACTGCACAGTTTGCACCCACTGGTATAGATTGTGACCCTGAGGCACAGCTGTTGCTTGAAGTTCTTCAATCAGTTTTACCAGTTCAGAAGAGTGCTCCATCACAAAGGTAGCTTGGGCTAACAATTCTGCAGGTTTGTTGTTCAGCAGTGCTGACAGCTTTTTGAAGGATTCCACATTTGATTCAGTTACCTGAATAAATTCTGTCAAAACAGGCAAATATTCTGACAAATATGCAACAGCTTTCACCCAGGAGCACCATTGGGTCTGAACTGCAAAGACTGGCATACGTGGCTTCGCCTTCATAGATTTTAAGTACTGATGCCGACGCATTGGACTTTGGCAAAAGACTTTCTTCACCATAGCCACCACCGTGTTTAATTCCTCACAGCTACTACCAAGAGTTTTTAGGCTATGTATCAGGTATTTATCAAAATTAAATGAAAATATACAGATATATAAATATATTTTTACTTTGAATTAAATTGAATTTGATCAATTATTTAACTTTATTAGAATTGTTGAATTGTTACAAGAAAATATAAGTTGAAGTTAACTATGTATGAAAACTCTCATGTATGAAAGGTTAGATTCAATTCAGTAGATTTGATTTTTCTGGTTAAAACATGAATAAATGTTGTAGTGTGAAAAACCCTTAATTCTGAAAGCATAAGCTGAAAGTTATATAAATTCTCTTAGCTCCATTTTTTTCTGCGCTGCCTTCCTTTTCAAAGGGCTTCTGAGATTTAATGTGCTCATCAACGGTGTACTTTCGAACATAATCAATTGAATGGCAACAAAAGCGGCAGAACAACTGCCCCCCATCTTCATAAAGGTCTTTAGGGTAAAGATTGACTCGATCAGACGCACAGACAGAAAAGGAGAGGTGACACGACTTGACTTCATCACGGGGCAAACAAAGACGTTTTAATAAAGACATTTTACTCGAACTACCTAAAAAGTAAAACAATTCAGAATAAAACTACATGTAATGGGATATAGTACTTGAAATCAATTTATATAATGTAAAAAAAAAAAAAAAAAAAATATTACCAGTGGTACTGAGTTCTTCACACATGTTGTAGTGATGTTGCTGGACAAAGACCTGTTGCTAGGCAGTGACCTTTTCTAGGGTTACCATGCCTTTTGATCTCCAAACTTCAAGGTAGGGATATATTTATACAACTTATATTGAATAATGTTCTATTGGCCAATGCACCTCTCAAACAACCAAGAATTCAAAAGAAACACAACATTGTAACATTTAAAAATAAATTCTAATTAATTTTAGATTTCTCCCTTCACTGTATGAAATATTTGAATTGTTGCCTGTTTTTCCAAATTAGATTAATGTGTTTGGCAGAACTGATTAACAGATGGATAGAACACGTGCATGAGTGTTAATTCTGTTTCACACTGACATCTTGCCCAAAGACATCTTTGTAATTAAGATGTTCCATCCCAGAGGTCACCCTAGCTAAATACTCAAAATATATAGCACATTTTACTTCTTATAATCTTGTCAAATTGATTAAAATAAAGAAATAAGGTTATTTTATTTTGTTAAGAGGTGACCACATATTTTACATTTGTTTCAATCACAGCAGCACTTGCTGGGGAGTAGGTCCAGTATGTCTGACAGCTCCCAACTTGTGTACCATTGCCCCTAATCATTATCTACCATTAGCATTATCAAAAATCTGCTTTTATTACATGGACTGCAGTGAAAAGAAATGCATTATCTGAATCAAGCTTTTGGTGACCAGAAACCTAAGATGTAAATTCACACCATCCCCATTTTTTATTTTTATATATTAAATATTTGTGTTAAAATATAAATATGTTTGAAGGACTTGTTTGCCTCATTACCTGATGTTTTCTATTTGTTTCCTTGTTTGCCAATAAATGATTCTCTGGCTTCAAGGAATTTAAAAATGGACCACAGTCAGAAGATACACTGAGACGAAACTGTGTTAGGAAAGTCATGAATACTCAATGTGACAACACAAATTAGTACTTTGATTCATATGGACTAGTACTTTATTATATGTTTCATCCATATATAGGAGGCTGTGTGGTCCAGTGGTTAAAGAAAAGGGGCTTGTAACCAGGAGGTCCCTGGTTCAAATCCCACCTCAGCCACTGACTCACAATGTGACCCTGAGCAAGTCACTTAACCTTCTTGTGCTCTGTCTTTCGGGTGAGACGTTGTTGTAAGTGACTCTGCAGCTGCTGCATAATTCACACACCCTAGTCTCATGTAAGGTGTCTGCTAAATAAACAAATAATAATATTTCGTGTTTTTGGAGTATATTTATTTCAGTTAAAGTTGAAAATAAAAAATAGTTTGTTACCTCAGAAATCCAAGATTGAGCCTAAGAACAACACCCTAGTCTAAACTACAAACAGATCTATTATTCCTTCAGGTAATTTACTTAACTATTACCATAAAATTGAATTATCCTAAATGGTAAAATCTTGAAAGACATGTTTCTTAGTAATGGTGATTACTCTGGCATTCTTCTAAATTCCCTATGCCAACAATCAATGAAAGCTTGTTTTACATCTGCTCTGCCTGAGGCATTATAAACCATTGATCTTATCAAGGAGGAACCAAGTTTCAACACTTACGCCAAGTTCAGATTAATGACTGAGAAAAGTATACAGTACCATTTAAATACTGGGCTTGTGATAAATAGATGCATATTTAAAAGAAAATGTTTTAGCCAGAAACCAAGATAATTCTTGACCAGCTCTGTGCTCGATTACAGTATTAAACATTCATATACACCATGTACACCAAACGTAAAGAGCTTGTGCATCAGTGACCTCCATATTTTCATTTGCCTCAGACCACTGGCACTTGAAGAGAATTAAATGAATGACTGTCCACCAATTATGTGATTATTGTTTAATAAATAGACCTTTAGGCTGAAAAATAAATCAACCTGAATACCCATAGACCTTGCCTCTGTAAACTTTAATGCAAACATGGAGTAATGGTGCAAAGACTGGTGGTGGAAAGACTACAGTTGCAAATGGCATTAGGAATGAAAGGCCTAAGGCTTTTTATAGACAGCAACCTCCTGGACAGCATGCTGTTGTAACGTATGGCGCATGCATCTCAGTGCCCAATGCAGAACAGAATGAAATCTCCATTGGATTCAGAGCTACTCATACAGCTACAATTCATTTATTTTTCTCGTACCTGGTGGTTCTACATCTAAGTATCTATTTTAGTTGCTGTATAGCTTAAGGTGTACTGTAGCCACACATATAATAAAAATGTCACTGCATTGTTGTACATTGCTGCATGCTGGATTGTGATGATGTACAGATGTGTAAAAATAACTGAATATTCATTTTATTATAGTAATGATGACCAGGTTTAACAACTATAGCATCAAGTTGTCCATTTGTCCCCGGGGATAATATAATACCATGAACATGATACCAGCATGATACCTTATAATAAACAATCAGTGTTGAAAGTGAACTAAACACTACTTTAAAAACTGTGCAACCACTGTACCCAGTAACACACAGGAAGGAAGAAAGTCATTAGACAGGACAATAGAACAGATGTGGAATGTCATATATTTAATATAGTTAATGGTGGCTGTTCCTGATCTATATGCAGGTTAGACATGATTCTGCAAGCTATATTGACGATACATGAGTACATCTGAGTTTTAAGTCGGGATATTATGACACAATGTGAATCTAAACATCAAGAACAACAGATTACCTGAAAGAAGTCTGATACGTCATACATATACACAGTTGCTGTTTGATTAATACCACATGAATTATGCTCACCATCCTCATAAAATATAGAAATACAGTGTGTTACACTTGGTGCATTATTCAAGGTCAGTGTAGTACAAAATACTGTAGAAGGCTAAGTACAGTGTATAACATTACTTAGTATTACTTCATTGCACTGTTAAGTATTGATTTGGAGAAAATAATAATAGCAATAATAGCAATAGATTTTGTTTTCACAACAATTATATCCATACTATAAGAGTAGCCATGATCTCAGGATGCTATAGAAGAGTTGTACGCTCTCAAGTTGCAGCTTCTGTTTCCGCATGGCACCACCTGCAATGCAGTATTATCAGTGAGCGATGAGTGCATTGACTGTCTGGAAAATTGTAGTCAGATGTAGCCTTGTGGCAAGGGTTATGATAAATGCAATTGATTTTTTCTGCTGCTGTTTTAAGTACCAGCCTTGTGTGTGACAGCAATGTTAGAAATAACACTTTTGTCAGTATCACATCCCTCAATGGAAAGACAAAACACTACTTTCTACTTTTAACTGAATACAAAATGCTGATAGTCAGACAAAACATAAAACAAGTGAATTCTATGCAGCATTTTATTAAAATATCAGTTACCTTCTGGAGGTCCTATAAAATCAAAAAGGGAAAACACCCAACAAACCTTTGCAAAAATGACGTGTTTTTTTTTTGTGAGTATCTGCTAGGTTTATTTTCTGTTTACAATACACATGCTTGTCATGATATTGCAAGTTTAACCACCATTGATTTGATGCTGTTATTCAAAGTGCCTATACAAAGACTGTAGACTGTATGATGATTATATTTACTTAATTAAAACCAAAAACCTGTTTATTGATGTTCGTTTCCTGTGGGATTATTTAACAGTTGCAGCATGAGTAATTTAGTTGCAAGGGAGAATGTTTACAAATGACTGTAGTTAGTTTGGAACCTGGAGCATATACTGTATATATATATATATATATATATATATATATATATATATATATATATATATATATATATACATTTTTTTAAACTATTTTTAAAAACAATGTCAAATTTGTAACTGTTCTCAAGTGATCACCATTAGCATGTTGTTTTCATGTTAATTGAGTTAATTCCAGGTAATGACATTCAGAAAGAAATATATGAGTTGATTTTTTATTCTACTAATTCTTTGCAAGTTTCCATGTTGGTGCATTGTTGATAAACCTGTACTTCATGCACTTGTCTTACATGTTTTATTGTTTAGATGTATTGGAACAAAATTGAGACAGACATTGGATGAACTGGGTCTGCTGTTTTTGAACATGTCACCTTTGTAAACTCACTAGTAAAATGCTGACTAATCACAGTTTCCTTGCTGTAATTGTTTTCACGTTATTCCGTAAGAAATATTCACTATATGCTGAAAACCCTGACGAAAGTCACAATTATTTTGGATCACTTATCATTAGTGCAGACCAAGACGCAGAACAAGGCACAGACATTACCACACATCATACAGAGGGTGGATAGTGTATATGCAAACAAATTATTAACTCAAAGGATAAGGACTGCAAAGGTCAACTGTAATCTCTTCTGCCAGCATTTGAAAATGGCACATGCTGAAACTGATGTGATTACATGCTTAGAGCAGGAGCAGGGAGGAGTTATGTAGCTCAAAAAAACCAAACAAATAAAAACCTCATTGCTCAGTTTCAAAACTGATGTATTAATAACTAGTATCCACACAATGGTATCCCTTTTAAGCTTTATAAAGGCAACATTTTGTTAGACACTGTTTGGTCATATGTATTACCTGAAAACCGAGATAAATAAACAGAACCACATCCTAAACCATTACTATGAATACATTATTTTGTATGCCTGAATTACTGCCTCAAGTTAGTTGCAATAAGACATGGCAAAGCCCATTCACAATAATGCAGGAGATCCATTCATGTGTATCATGCAGTTTTGTGTCAGTTTTAACCTTCCCCTATAAACAAGACAAAGCCAAATCCTCTTCTTTAGCATGCAGCTCTCTTTTATTGCTAGGGGAAGCTTTGTACACAATTGTAATTACTATAATTATACACATGACAATGCCAATTAAAAAAATAATTTTGATGAACACTAAAGCATGCCTTTTCCTGCACCATTATGTTTAGAATATTTACTTATTCAGATAGCAAAGCAACTGTATTTTATTCCATGCTAGTGTGACCAGATATTAGTATAAGTCTTGCACATCCTATTAATATATTTCCAGTTCACTGATTTTGAATTGTCTTATTGGCAGCTAGGGAACTGCATAACATCAGGGTTAATGAGCTACCCTAGAGAGCTGTGTTCGAGAAATAACTCTGCTGACACATCAGAGGGGGCAGCAATAGGATCGGAGACAACGCCGCAGGACAATGTAATCTATCAAGAGCTGACAAATTACTGATAATTTGTATCGATCTGTCTTGCTGAAAGCAGTGAAGCGAAAAGCTCAATCCATAAACAGAGGACAATATTAAAGCTATTATTGCAATTTTTTGTAAGTGATGGGATACAGCTATATGTTCTAAAGCACTGCCAGCAGGTTTCACGTTTCGTTTTGACACCTTTTTCTTTTCTTCACTGCATTAATGTATGTGGCTGTTCCCTTGATGTATTTACGTAGTTACAGCTAACACAATAATTCCGTAACATGTAGCTATTTTGCACTTCCATTAGCTACATGGGTCTTAAACGTGCAGTTTGTAAAGAAACATATGTTTTCATTTTAAAACCTGATATGTGGTACTACTTTAAAGGAAGCGCTCAGTTTCTATGCATTATTCTCAGGTTGTCTATTTGCACTTGCGCTTCCTGTGTCATTTCACCTCAGCAGTGTCTCCTGGGTCAAAGCTTGTTACTGAAAGCATGTCAGTCAATAAGGTTCATTAACAGGAAAGAAGCCAGTGAAGGGGCGGAGACAATTTCATTATCTTGGTGAAATGACCTTTGAAGTGCAAGACAGTCTAAAAGCATGGTTTAAGGACAGATATTTCTTTAACCTAGTGTAGTACCAGATATGATTTCATTCAAAAATGAAAATACATGTTTGATATAACATGTGTTTCTTTCACAACTCTACATTTGATGCCTTTTTAATGAATGGATGTGCATGGTGGATAAATGTTATGAAACATTTCTGTTTAATATTGTAGTCACAATTACTTTAATACTGTAGTAATGTATTGGCCCCAAAACTATCACACACATGCCTTTTTTTTTTGTTTGTTTTTTGTTTTTAATTCACTATTAATGAATGAGCTGACAAGACCACCAGCATATTTAGAAAATGAACTGGTGAAAAAAAAATGACATGAGTTATATGAGCATTTAACATCACATGTAAATCACTACCTTATGTAATGTATGCTTAAAAGAAAAGCTATTCAATTATGAGCCTCCATATAGATAGGAGCTATAGTTCATTTTCCATATGCATAAACATATAAACATGTTAAATCACAGGTAGCCTAGCTTCTCATGGGCATATGAAGCAACAGTACAGTATTTACTGTACAGTCAATGCAAATAAAAGTCAGTATGGAGTTACATTTTTGCATGGGTGCTTACATGTGAGATTAAATGCATTTTTTAATTGAATTCAGAATCACATGTGTACAGATGTTTGTAAATTAAATGCAGTGTTGTTAATAAAAGTAGCTACAAAGGACTGGTAAATTAGTTCTCGCATGAGGTTCATGCTGATGAGGCTTTGGTTTTACAGCTCTTGTACTTTACAATATGCTTTGCATACAACTCTAACTCTGCTCAAATGAATTTGTCTTTGAATTATGTGAAATATTAAACAGTCATGCAGCAGTAATCTTTCCCCTTCAATCAGTAATAAAACCAACATGTCAAAAGCCTCCAGACCCATTTCAGATATATACTGTACAGTATGTAGGATGAAAACAGTAAATGTCCCTTTCCTTGTGTTTTACTTTTTTAGTTTTCTTTCTGGGGACTGTGTGCTGACCCCACTAAAAGTGCAGGTCATGTTACATGCAAAGATTCTAGATGTGCAATAAAGGTTCCACACAACCCACAATTCCAAATGAAGGATCTGCTATCTGGATGGAACAGTTTTTAAGTGAAACAGATTGTTCTAGCATATCACTCCCCTGTTGCTACACTCTCCGGTGGTAATCTTGGTTTTGTAAGTTAAACTAAAACTCATCAGCTGCCTCAACTGAAAGTTGGTATGTTCCCTTGTAAAGTATTGATGACCCTGTAACTTGTTTTATTGAGTATCTATTCTGATGATGCTGTGTAGTGTAACTGTAACATTGCAGTCAATTGCTGATGTTTGCCAAGTATTATTCTTTTTCTTAAATGCTATTCCATCTTTGTTTTTCCACATACCCCATGTTTGCTTTAGTGCAATAGAATTTTTTTTTTTGTGTGTTTTCACCAGCTGAACAGTTAATCATACTAGTAAGCAATTCTGCTCCACTGCTATGTTATGCTTGAACAATTTAATTCCCTCAGTATGTTGAAATTGCAGTACTCCAGACTTGGCTGCTTTTAAAGCTTACTTAAAAAGCCATTTATTCCTATTAAAACGGGAGCTTTGCATTCTTGTCAGATCAGCCAGGTCTGTTCATATGCAGATATGCAGATGACTTTGAAAGTTCAAAACTGAGAACTATATGGCCACTGAATTACTATGTATTTAAATTGTGCTGGGTAGATGGCAGTAAAAATTGATGACATAGTGATGGCTTAAAATGCATCAACCTTCACTGCTGGCACGTTGCTCCTTTATGGATTTTTTTTTGTCATTGTAAAAATGTAATAAATTAAAAGAAGATGCACAATCCCCTGGCTCAAGAGCTAGTAGTACTGTGGTAATTGTTTCAGTCATTAGCTAGGACTCTACATTTCCTTTTTAAAGGTCATTCTGCTGCTCAAGTTTTATATAGGAGAACAGGAGAATCTCTTCTAGACTTGAAAGGTGACACCTCAGCACTTTCCAGCGGAGGAACTGATAGGGTTATCACAGGCAGTGAAAGTGAATTTAGACTCTGGATGCAAATCAAACCAGAGATGGAGAAGCCATTCAGCCCTCCAGTGTAAAGTCATAGTCATATTTTATAATAGTTGTCATAATTCACAAAAAATGCATTAAGCAGTCAGAAAAAAAGCCTTTTCCATTTTTCTATTTTTTGAAAGGAGAAAAAAATCATGTTGATGTTACAAAATGAGAAACAAACACCTGGAGAGTGCTGAAGAGAACTTGGGTTATATTACTTAGTTGATTGGTTCTATTTTTGTAATATGAACAGACATTTTACTTAAAAATAGGAATTATTTTAAAGACTGGAAAATATGGCCTAAAGTATCATATACAGTATAAGTTTGTCACATTTCCAAATAATCCAGGTCTACAAATTCTCCTTAAATATTCTGGTAAATGTGATTTGTTCAGGTTTATGCAGCTATTAAGGTCACTTTTAAATATTAAAGTTAAATGTTTCTCAATGATCAACTTAAACTGATCTCATGGAGGACTCAATGGAATGCGTCACACACTGAAATCTACTCAAGGGTATATAAGGAGCACTGTCAGCGGTGTAAGAGTCTAATGAGATCTCTAGTTAAGTGAATGTTCAGTCTGTACTTCAGAATAATAGTGCAAGTCAAAATAGCAGGATCCAGGGAAGCAAACCAGGCTGTTGAAGAGCACACTATAGAGAACGGCTATATCTCCTATGATGTGGTTTTGAACAGAGCAAACACTGGATGCTGACACAATATGGTTAGCCCTGACCAATCCATGGAAACTGGGAGTCAAAAAGGGTTAGCAAATCAAGAGAAACTGACTTCTTTAATGTGAACCCCCTTCTAAACAACCCCTTCCAAAAATCCAATTTCAACTTGCCCTAGTTCTGCACACATTGTATTCCTTTTCTTTCTTTTCTTGTCCCCAGGGCTTAGCTTCAGATGGTGTTGTTTTGTAAGATACTTAATTCATTCTGGTAAAATATGAGATTGTTCTCAGTTAAGCATTCATTTTAAACTGCTTCCATATTTATTAGGACTGTTTTCTACACAGTCAATTTCCCATTGGTATTGCCAATTGTTTCCGCAATTGTTGTATAAACAATATGGCAGGTGTACAGAGATGAAAATTTCACATAAATTTGAATTATGCACTGCAGCTGTGTGTTTCTGTAAGGAAGTGTACAGGTTTGTAAGATTTGATATAGTGCATGTGTCATTTGTATCTCAGATATGCAAGACTTCTCAAGCCTCAGAAGGTTAAATGAAGGTGTGTTATATAGAAAATGTGTTTAATATGGAAAATATTGTTTTGGAAGAAAATATTTTAAGCAAACATGGATATAGTGGTGGTGCCAATGTGTACTGTAAGTACATGCCACTTACATTTTGACATATATGTTGAAAAACACTTATTCAGCTTCTTGAGTTTGCATTCATAGTGAGGGATAACATCAGGTTACTGTAGTAGTAAGTTATTGATGGTGTTTTTATAATTTTCTACATTATTATCTTTACTAAAGCATTTTATAACAGTATTAAAGTAGAACAGATACATAGTCAATGTTTTATACAATGAATGGTTTTCAGATGGATAAAGTGTACGTTTCTTACATTACGATTACAGAAAACTTAACCGGAATTCTGCCCGAATAGGATAAATCAGGCTACTTAAGCTAAGTGGCTTGAGTTAATGGGTCCTTCAATTAATTTGCAAAAAGTTGCACATGTACAGTATGAATCCCAAAACTGGCTGTTTCAGCCAATTGGAGCACAGATATCCATGCATTAATTAAGCAGCAAAGATCCAACTCAAGGCAAGTAAATATACCCTCGATCATGCATTAATACTGCTAAGTGTTCAGTTCAAACACAGCTCATCTCACAGATCCAGACTCACTGTAGTGTGCCTTCTTCAACCTGAGCTCACAACATCTGTCCTCCTTAATGCAGCCCAGTGAGGCTTGCTTACTAGTATTTAAACTTGCTTTCCAGATCTTAAAGGATTTGTTTAATCAATCTGAAAGACAAGGTTAGAGGAATTACATGACATATAACTTAGAAAACACAGTGGAATCCAAATAAGATGTTGTTGTCTTTATGTATGACTGCTTAAGCAGCAACTTCTTGTCCATCTTTTGACATGTACTAGAATTTCTGCAGATCCGCTTGTGAAACTGTCAAGGCCAGACATTTCAGACTTTTTTTTTACCTTTAATTTGAAGAAAATTGAGAGAGAAAGAGAGAAAAAATAGCTGTATGATGTAATGAATGATAATGCATAATGCATCAATATTTTTTGTACCACAGTGAAAAAAAATGACCTCATTTTCAACATGCGAAAAAAAGGGATAGTTGCTCTGCTTTACTTACTGGTATTTTTATCATAATCTTCACAAGCAAAATCCTACCCTACATATTGTCGTTTTACTGAAAGTCTTGCGGGAGGGATAGAATTGGCTTGCCAACTTTATCACTAGTAGGGTGTATGTACACTGAGGTTATAGGGTCAGGTGTATTGAATACACAAGTGTTCCCTCTTCCTCTGGCTTTCTCAGCGGAATTACATTATCGCATTGAATATCATTACTGCAATTGTAATTTTGTATTCTGCCTACAGGCAAATACAGCTTTCATTGTTTCCATTGAAAACAAAACAGTTAAACATACTGTAGAGACACAAATTATGGAAGCGACAAATTATTTCCAGTAAAACTGGAAGTGGGGATCTTATTGCCCATTAGTCTGTAATTATCTCCTTGGTTACTATTTTAATGATAAAACCATCTGAATGGTACCTTTAAATGTTTTTTTTTTCTAGGAAAGCAGTGCAACTATGGCAAGCCAAAATATAAATATCTATTCATAACTCTAAAAGTAATTTCAACATATAAAGAGGATGACTGTACCTACCACTAACTAGTCAAAATCACATATCTAGAATTCCGGTCACATGCAATTTTGCTGTTGTTAACAAATAATTGTTACCATTTTGAATTACCACAAGGTTTGTGCTAACTGCGTCTGTTATTGTTTATGTCACAAAAACATTATTATAGGCGGCCAACCAGCTGCAAATATTTACCTGTAAAAATGATCAAAAGGTATCCTATTCACTCACAGTGGATTTATGTAGCTGTGCAATTGCAGTGTGTAGACACAGCCCACAATTAGCATATCACCATCAGGTTCAACTCATATTTGCATAAGAGGTTCAGAGTTAAATTAGTAAGTGGCAGAGCCGCCTGAGAAAATCATGTTGTGATTTAAATGGATACCAAAGTAATTTATTGTGGGCCCAGTTTAGTAAATGCTTCTTCCATCTATGCATTTTTTTTTTAATTGAAGGAATTCATTAGGATTTGCTTTCAGGCATCTGATCAGATGGGAATTATCTGAGTTATTTGTTTGTTCTTCACTGAGATAAGAAGTTAAATGGTGCAAAATGTAGTATGATTAGAGAGTCATCATTTTCTGAATCTGAACATTTGTGTTTTCCCTATATGCTATTGTTTTTTTTGTTTGTTTGAGTGACAAATTATTATTTTTTATTTATTTTCCCCATATTTGGAGTGTCCAATGTGATGCCCCCAGCAGAGTTTGGCCTCTTTGCACAACCTGGATGTGAACTGGCGGCTGTGTGACTCATCCTCCCAGCAGCAGCACTTTAACTGGATGAGCCACGTGGGGAACCCCCCATAGGCTACTGTGTTAGGAAAGGCAGACTACACCACAGTATTCACTCTAGGCATGCATTTTAAATAAAAAATCTTCCAGTTTGTGTTAAACTGTAGCTGTTTTTTAAAGTCCATATATAAAAACATGAGCATGTCTGTCTATCACACTTTACATAGTGAACACAATAACTGCCTTGATTTTGCACCAAGGATTTAATCATACAGTTGTTTCTGAATTCATCTGGCTATAACCCACTACACACTTGATTGTATTCACGTATATTATATACAAATAACTTTTGGATACTGTGAGATTATGAGAACAGTGTGTATTGAAGTCCTCTCTAGTTATTTAAAGTGCAGGGATAGTCACTCCCTTACATTTTATCGTAGGCTTGCCCTGAGCTTGTTCAGAGCCATCGCTTAGGGTGATGAAGTAGTTCAGCCCTAAATATTTCATTTACATATACGAAAGTATTTTCTAACTAGTGCTGTCAGAAGCATAAACAAATAGAACTGGAATGTATCATATTGTGCTGCTCAACGCTGAGGCACGCAGAACCCTAGACTTTTGGTTTTAGAGAGGGAGTGGGCGTGACTAACCAAGAACATTTCCTTATTGTAAAGATGGATGTGGTTCCCAAAAGCGTTCTGTTTCAGCAACCTCCTTAATTAGTTCAATCCTTCCTGTTTTTTTTTTTTCTTAATAAAATGAATTCATTGTAATATGTGCAAGTCAGCCACACAGAACTGCTAAAAAAGATGGTGCTGCCATCCAAGTTTTATTACTGTGGGATTTGTACCAAAGCAAGAGCCCAGAGAATGCATTCACAAGTAGTTTCACTCATGGGTTGCATTGTTTTGGTTTTCCAAATGAATGGTGCAGGTCTGTAGCCACTCCAATGTGACATGGCTTTGTCTCTAAAGGAGCTACACCTACTGTAAGTCAGATCCAGGCAGCCAAAGGAACTTAAAAAACAAAGTAGTCATATGTAGTTTTGAAATATGACCGCTCATAGGGAAACATAGCTAATTTAAAGTTAACACATACATTTAAAGGATACATACCTTTGCCATATATGAAAATTACAGAGTAGTCATGTGAAAAAAAGTCAAATGGAACATTATTTTATGCATAATTTGTTTCAAAATAATCTTGACTGGCAATCATAGAGCAAGATCTAATTTCTACACCATCTCAATCACAATAAAAAGGTTGTTACACAAGTTTATACAAGATTACTTTCTGCAATCTGAAAGGAATTATTTTAACTAAGTAATAACCAGCTACACAACAGACATGTAAACAATGTGGGCTGTAACAAAATGTATGCTAAATATTTGTACTCAGGTTGGAAAACCTGGTTTGCGACACAGCTTAGTATAGCTAGTTTATTATAATTGAGCCACTTTGATTTTAAATTGTACCAAATAAATAGTCTGAATTACTATGTTGTTTTACCATAGGAGTATTGTGAGGTCCTTTCTAACAGCTTTAAGGGATCATGTCTGGTCTTAGGACAGCAGTCTGGAGACCACTGAAGCTGATTTTAAATTCTAGGAAAGTGTGTGGATCTTTGTCAGGGATTGGTTCGGCCTAGTGTCAGATATTGAATTTCCAATATCTGTATTCATTGTAAATACAAAAACAGGATGGTATTTGGTATGGCTACTGTGCGTTTGAACTGCAGTGAATGTGGTATTCCCTTATAAAGGTTTGCTGTTAGTCACATTCTTGCACTGGTTTGCAGTAAGTACCTCCAATATATTATAGTTTATTGATTCACATACTGTGAAATTTTTGGTAGTACTGTACCTTTAAGATCAAATGTACCAAAGAAGAAATTACAAGAGGCACCTGGCACAGGTCATGCATCTGTGTAATATTTTAAAAAAGGAGTTGAAGGACAATGTCTGCAAAGCTATTTCAACCAAAACCTTCTGTTAGGCTATTCAGATAAGGCTGAACAATGGACATTTCTGGTGTGCAGAGGATTCCTGGTCAGATTGTAACCTGTGAATACTGTATGTGATGGGATTATTCAGCATGTAGCTGTTTGTTCTGATATAGGCTGTTCTAAAATACTTAGTTCTCATAGTCTCCCCACAAAATTAAAATCTAAATTACATATACAGTCGGTGTTACTGTATCATTTTGGTTTAGTGAATACATTTAAAAAGTGTTATTAATTCATGTTTGTGTTCAAGACCCATAACATTATTATTATTGCATATCTTTTTATTATGCATTACATATTTAAACTATGCATTTCAATTGCACTGTACAGTTTTCTGTAAGATACATTTGGTAATGCTAGTTCCATTATAAGTGGTTATTCTGTTCATAAGAAGTATGTAAAAATAATATTTCAAACATGTAATGTGATTCATTGTAATTATTTAATTACTGTGTGTATCTACAGTAGATCTGCTGATTGCATAATAAACAATATGGTTGATAGATATAACCACTTAGATATTATTCCAAAACTAAAGGGACTGCATGGAAAGCAGGGCTATTAAATTAAGTTTATTTCTGCTTTAGTAAGCAGGAAGTACTTTTCAGTGTCTTTGAGACTAACAAACAAAAACAAGCAGTTTGCAACCTATATTGTATGTATTTAGAAATCGATAAAAAACATAATTTATCCTCTTGTACCAATATCATAGTGAGGTCTCAAATGTTTTGAAATGTAAACGTAATGTGACTGTAAGACTGCTTCATATTTGTCTGTCACTACATTTCAACCAAGCAAAAAATAGAAACTTCAGATTTTTGAATGTTGTTCTATTTACAGTGTGGAGTAGTGGTTAGGGCTCTGGACTCTTGACCAGAGGATCATCGGTTCAATCCCAGGTGGGGGACACTGCTGCTGTACCCTTGAGCAAGGTACTTTACCTAGAGTGCTCCAGTAAAAACCCAACTGTATAAATGGGTAATTGTATGTGTAAATAATGTAATTTTATGTAAAAATAATGTGATATCTTGTAACAATTGTAAGTTGCCCTGGATAAGGGCGTCTGCTAAGAAATAAATAATAATAATTTATTACATTCTGTTATTTATGCTTTAATTAGAATGTGTTTTTATTCATATTTGAAACATACATTTGTAAAATGTTAAGAATTAAATCATTGATCATTTGTGTTCCACCTTATCATGCCTGACCTGCACTGAAATAGGCTACGATATAACACACAATGAAATGAAAGCACCTCCATCACTAGGTATTTCTATAAATGTTTTTTATTTAAAAAAAAAAAAAATATATATATATATATATATATATATATATATATATATAGTGTGCCCAATTATTTTATCTGTCGATTTTCTATCCAATTTGAAATGTCTAATCATTTTCCCTCCCATCGCAGCAATTCCAAACACAGCTCAGTAGAATCCTGTTTATTTGTTTTACTGTGTGACTACTACTGCTGCAAAACACAAGAAAGTACTATTGGTTTCCAGGCACACCAGATAAGTACCTCTGTATACCCTCAGTGTTGAGCAACTGATAAATGTGTTTTTTATTTCCAGTAGACCATGAATTTTACAAAGGATGATAAAATATTTATGGAATACAACCCAGGCAAACCAGCTAGCTTACCTAAATTAAGGACGTTACTTTGTTGTTGTTCAGTGAACTGTATTTGTTGCTGAGTATCCATTGTGAATCTTGACTGCATTTACAAAAAATGGTAAATTATTAGTTATTTGTTACACTACTCAAAGGCCCATACTGCCCCAAGTCCCCATTAGGTCGAACTCTAGTTCACTTGGTGTTGGTATTTTAATAATTATGTGATTTGGAAGCAGACATGGAGTGTATAGGAGATGTTGGTTAATTTTGGAGAATGTAATAATAATAAATTTTTTTTTTTTTTTAAATGGCCACTTTATCAGGAGCTCTACCTAACATCGGTTTGGGGCAGTGTTTGTCCTTATCACAGCCTTGACACTATAGACTCTACATGGTGCTGGAAGGTGTCTTTTCCTTTCCTCCTTATGAGAGTTTTAAAGGAAATGAATAATAATACTTTTTTTGTGCTGAGTCGTTAAGCACGGTAAAATCATGCACACACAAGGGACTTCATCAATCATGAAGATTTTTTCAATGGTTCTTTGCTTGTATCACTTGCAATCAGTCACTTCCAGTCTGCAACAGACAAAAGAAATGCTTTCCTTCCAACAACCTTGTTTGTTTCTGCGCAGGTTTGGTCAATATCTTCACACACAAGACCACGGGGTCTATTTTAACTAAAAACGGACACCCTCAAACTCCCCAACCTGCTCTAACCACTGGATTTGTATTGTATTTTGTGATCTTAAGGGGTCATTAAATCACGCAAGCTGCATTGCTCACTCCTGCATTTAGATTTATTAACATTTTCTGATTTTTCAGTGCAATCCTGTGTAGTCCTTTTCTTCCCAAATAACAATGGTCCTTGAATTACTAGATGCAGTTGCTTTCCGGGAAAAGGCATCTCCATCTGTTATGAGTTTTTGAAGAAGTAAACCAATGACAGTGCACTTTGCATTCAACAGCAGAATTAATTCATCTGAAAGAAAGAAAACAGAGTCAAGAACCACTCAGAATCTTTGTAAAACATTCAATTGCCATTTTGAGCTATTTTCTCTTTTAAGGGAGTGACAGTCAAAGACCAGGAGTAGAGTGTCCTGTTGTAATTGTAATGGTGTAACTAGAGGCATCTGCAATCCTGCCCTCTGACATTAATCCCAATTATTGAGTGTGTAGGGATTACACTGGATGTCAGTCAATGTTGACATTAATCCAATGTGTGACACACAGATTCAAACTGACAGCTCTAAATGCAAGGTAATGCTAGGATAATAATGATATCCTTAGTTACAGATCCCACAATAGCACCATTACTTACAGCAGTTCAAGTGGATGAAAGTGATTGTATGCATTTTGTTTGGAAGACACTTTAATTAATGCATAATTAGATTCCAAGCAAAGTTTTGTTCTTCATTAGTAAAGATCTAACCATTAGAAAAGGTTCAATTGTTTGGTAATTATCATCACGTTGCACTATTTCTATTTGTTTAGTTCCTTTTCATTTTCATTTATTTTTCTTGGTTGCCCATACCATTGGAATAAATGCCATGCATCCACATTGTTAGGTATAGCCTTGATAGTGGCACAATAAATGTATCATCAGCATTGCAGTAGAAAATAATATAATCAGCTTTGTCCTTAGCTGCTGCAGAACAATGTTAAATGTGACAACACTGGATTAGGTGTCTAATGAAGAAATCACTGCCATGTCAGCTAGTTCTCATCCTTAAACCACATAAATCATTACCAGTTCTCCTATCATGGTTATTGTCTTTAAATGAGCAGTGATGAGTCCATCAGTAATTATGCACTTCATCACCGGCCTCATATAAAAAAAAACCCTGAGCGACCTTGAATAGTTTCTCATCAGTAAGTGGTCAAAACTATCTATGACTTGAAATGGTTTGCCAACTTGCAGCAGAACTGGGAGTGGGATAATAAGATTTAGAACAGCTCTAAACGAATTATTGTGTAGTCAGATCTATCTGTTAATTATAGCTAAGCTTGCAAGGATTCTATTTTTTTTTTTTCAGTTTTGTGGATAAAATCAACATTTATTTTTTAGCATATATTTTGATTTTTATCGACGTTTATTTTCAGGATGACGTCACACAACCAGGCCCTGACGAATAACAATAATTTGAAAATGGACAACAACAAAGCAAAGCACAACACGCTATTATTTACAGGCCATATTTTTGTCCATTAAGAAAATAAAACAGCCGTAGTTCAGTAGATTATAGCAGAGTTCCTTTGTTTCCAGAATCAGAATTTCCCTTACTGTCAGTTCGTTTTAAAGACAACCGCTAAGGTTAATTTAATTTGTCTTAAAAACTTGTATCTCTCGTGGCATCCACGTTTAAACACAAAGCTTATATTTTATATGCTATAAATCTGCTGCTTCCTCTTTCTTTTGTTTCATCCTTCCTGGACATATAGACTGTGATACTCGTTCCTGAGTTAATTTCAATTTCAGATGTGTCTGGCTGTTTAAATGTTCAGAAATGCGATTTGATTTGGCACTTATTTCTGTCTTGCAAATCTTGCGGCGCAAAATGTCACCATCTCCCTGATTAGACTTTTTGACCGTTACAAACTCAAGATCAGGGTGTTCACAGCAGTACTCCTGCATAGCCTTTCTTTTTCAACCCATTGTTTTACCGTGTGTCTCTTCTGGTAGCTACTGGGTGTATTGCCAGCTAATAACTGCGAAAGAGAACTTTACTGTGTGCGCACTACATATGATTTCTCAACTTTGACCTTATGTACTATAAACTGAACCCATTAACTGACGGTATGACGGTATGACTGTAGCTGTCTAGTTAACGTTAGTTCAGTACATGCCTCATTGCACGTTCACAAAACAAACACCAATGGAACATCAACAAGTTTTAAGGATAATTTCTCAATGGTCACTCTAGCTATATTTTCGATTTTTATCGATGGGAATTTTTTTTTCGTCAGTTTGTTGGAGTTTCGCGAAATCGACGTTTACCAACGTTTACTGATAAAATTCGAATCCTGGCAAGCCTAATGATAGGCTGTGGTACCATATGGTAATTGTGTCCATAGTAATTATGTTTACTTCTGGTTGCATTGTATATAGTATATACCATATAACTGTGTCTGCTGTTAAACAGTAATTAATTGAAAATAGGATTATGTCCACTATTTTATTTACAAAAATAAAAATATTTGACAGTTTCTGTAGTTGAAACCAACGTAATTAGTCCACGTTCCTAACCCATTTCCATCACTAGCCAGGCTGGTTTTCTAATGAACAGTTAAGTAGTTTCTCAGTCCTTTTTGATTTATCATGTTTATAGTAACCTGAAGAGGATGTTCCATAAATATCCCTTTAGCAATCATTAGCATGCTGATATATGGCTGTACCTATATAGCTTTGCTGTCAGACTCTGTGATGCACGATTATGATAGCATTAAGCACTACAGTTTATTCCAAATCTTAAACTATAAAAAAGCTGTGCCTCTACTATAATGTTTTGTTTTCAGGAATGGGAGGGAAGCACAATTGAGCAGTTTTGCAGCATCTGTTTTTGCTTTTTTCATGTTTGGCTGAATGGGACAATGTTGCCTTTTTCTTACAAACACGTTGGGCTTCTTCCCAAGTAGCTGAAACACAACAAGATTGTTTTTGTTTCCTTTTTTTTGCATTTCAATCCTTCAAAAAAGCAGACAGCTTGAAGAATGTTTTGTGCTGTGTTTTGTTTTGCTCCAGTTGAAAGCATCAAGCTGTTCCATAGCATGCAAATTAACAATCCCCCCCAGTACTGCATTTTTGCACAACTGAGAATAAAAAGGGATGACACAGAGCTTTAAGAATGAGGTGCCAAACAGTAAAAACAAATCAAATGCATGATTACGGTTTGGTTTTCATTCCATTCTTTAAATGTTAAAATCAAATGTATCTATTTCTTTTCATGAAAGAAAAGGGGAAATAAGAATAATGTATTATAGATGAAATAATAATGTTGTTTTTTTCTGTATTTTTAAAAATGTATTTAAAAAATGAGAATTTAAAGGCTCTTTTAGTGTATTTCTTGCATGTATTATTCTCAGTAACACATTTTGTTTTTGACAACGACTTTGACAAGGCTGTTTTTTTTTTTTTTTTTTAATAACCTATTTCTGTTGTTAACTGCAGAATATGAAAGTTGTTTATTCATTTACATTCAATCCAATATTGATGAACTGGCAACAGTAGACATAATACATGTTTTTTGTATTTTACTGTACATCAGAATTGGTACATTTTAAGATTATCCAGCCCCAAATTGTTATTCAGCAAATTCTACTAGCTAATGCAAAAATGAACTGTATTATCATATTTCTACCCAGCTTCTAACTTTAACAGTAAACTATACCATCATTCTAACAATAAAACTTTTGGGACAATTTCTATGTTATATACAGGTTGTGCATTACAAACACAGTTGCACAGTACACGGGTTATAGTATTCTACAGTGGGTCCCATGGAAAATGTCCACTCTATCCCAGTAGGGATGGTAACTGCTACTTACGGGTTACCTATCAGTTACCATGGAAACTCGTTATAAGGCTTATGGGAATTCCAAATGATAAGCATTCTAAATTCTTCTGTTCTGAATATCAGGTTTGTAATGAACTCGCTTGGTAGTTTACTGAGTTGAGTACTTTGAAGGTGCAACTATCTGTAGACAGGGTACCTCTGTCTTGTGTAAAACATGCTGTCATGACTACTTAGTGGCTCCCTGGGGGTACATCCTTGACCCCTTCTGCACTGTGTACCATTCTTCGTAGAGTAAAACTGGACCAGCAAAATGAGTGCCACATTGGTCTTTGGACATACAGACAGTGTGTGGTACTTTTTTTTATGTTTTTGTAGATTTAGCTTATTATTAGTAGTAGTTGTAGTAGTCGTATTACTGCAGTAATGTATATAGGCCAATGGCCTTTCAAATTATAGTCTATTGTTAACTTTAAATGTAACCCCAAATTAATATTAGGATATAAATTGTTAAAGACTTCTGGCTGATAGGAGCTGTTTAGACTAAAGCAAGATGTCACTATCACGGTTCAATGTTACCTTTTACACTGTCTGCACCTCCAGAGGTGGTCTAGAGCTGGCATAGGCAATTCACACTGATAAAAATGCAGCTTTAGTGCCTGTATTGAGCCGTCATATCGTTGTGTGAATGGAGTACAGGACACTCAGCCGCTTTCTTTAATTCTAAAATCTATAAGAAGTGTATATATAAAAACATGATTAAAGTATTTGTTGGTGCATTGGGCCATGGTGGCTGCTTCCCTGCACACTGCAATTTGGGTATCTAAAAGCAAGTAGCAACATGCACGCCCCAGTGCATTTAATAACTTATTTTCATTAGCTGTATGATGGGAAAATAATAACATCAAACCCTTCCATTAGCTTGTAAGACAAATTACATTTAGCATTTTAGATTAGGGCATGGACATGAAATGGAGGGAACATAGAGACCAGCCTTCACAAGGACATGGTATTTGCATGCTAACAACACTTCATATGGCTGGCTGTGGCAGGGACACAAGCCAATTTTATCTGTTTCATTTAAATTTGAATGCATGTCTTTATAAAATATATTCTTATCCTATAAAATAAATAAACACAATGTATCAGTTTTTACAGCGTATTGCATTGCTTTTATTATTTGTAAATATTGTCGATCACTTGACTTGTTTTTAAGATTAATTATAACTTTTTAAAATTGCATTATTAAGCAACAACAGGATTTTATCATTTTCATTTCTCCCCTGTCCTTACAAGGTACATAAAGTTGACTAAATAGATATTTTGTAAAAAGGCAATATTCTGTGAGGTAACCACTGACCTGGTAGGACCACTTTGCACTGTACAGTACATGTGCAATAGGGTAATTAAGACTTAATACTTAAATCTGTTGTGTCAGATTATGTGCTGTCTCTATTGTTTACAGTAATGCATAAAGGTTGGATTTGAAGCCCTGAACTAAATTGGTTTATGTCCCAAGTAATATAAAGCACTAAAACGATGCACAGTACATTCTGGGACTACACCTTTTGAAGCTCTGAGCTAGGAATTCCATGTATTAAATACTGCATAGAGATACAGTGATTCCTGCAAAGCTACTTATGACCGAGGGTGTTTTAAAACTTAAGAATGGCATGGGAAGGTCGTTTAAGCAGTCCGTTGAGTATAATGACCACACTGCTGTTAACAGTGTGAAACAAGGAAGGGTTGCTAGAATAGAGAGAATGCATACTTTATATACACAGGTATTCATGAAGGCCCATCTGCTAACTAATATGGAGCCATGTTAGCAGCTGAAAACTTAGAAGGGCCGCACACAAACATGATATAATTGCCATTACTGCTAAGTACAAAGCTATTTGTTATTAATTTAAAAGTAGACAAAATACATGTTTTTATACAAAAAATATTATTTGAAAGAATACAAAATAATAATAATAATAATAATAATAATAATAATAATAATAATAATAATAATAATACCCTGTAATGTTCAATATATTGCTACTGTGGACATTTTAAAATGTATCTAACTTTAAAAGCCTGGGCATTAGAGTTGCTATGGAAAGGCAAACTAATTCAGATTGTGGATGGAGATAAAGAAGCTTGTACTAATTCCTGGATTGCATTCCATGCTGTGGTATGGCATGTTTCAGTCAGTTGCACGTGGTTATTTCAACAGATCCTTTACAGCAATGTAAAGAGTGGGGTTTTGTTGATGTTGGGCTACAGATATACAGTAGAGAGATCGACCCTGCATTGCTAATTATACACGATAATGATAATCAATAATGGAAGTGGGAAAAAAAAACCCCTCATAATCAGTTCGTATCTTATCAGTAATGAGATCCAAAACCGGTAAAGAGATAAGCAATCAAAGCTGCCGTGACACAGATATCAACTTAGTGTGTGTTAATCTGCAGGTAAGAAATCAAGTATGTTTGTATGTTTGTATTGATGGGTGCATAGCTTTGCAGCTCCCAGGAACTACACAGTTTAGAAATTAATATACAGGGTCACTTTGTGGTCCAGTCTGGGTTTTGGACTAAATCTGAATGCATTCCTGTAAGAACTGATAAACTAATGAGCTCTATAAGTTGTTTTTTGGGAGGACCAGGATTTATGAAGCAACACTAAGCAGCAGCAACACTCGCCACTGTCCAAGGAAGATGTGTTGTTTATAGTTATACAGGTTTTGTATAATCTTGCATGACAAAATTGGATTTAGTTTAAAACTCCCATATACAGGTATATTACTTTTTCGTTAACCTAGAACCACTCTATGATCTTCATATTCAACAGTGAGATATTCAATGTTTATAAACAAGGCTGCGCGTGACAGAGTGAGATAACATGCAAATGAGTGTGTCTCACGCTCATGAAACTGCCGATACATATACATTAGATCTCATAAAGTATATTTTGTATTGGTTCATGTGATTTTTGTTTTATATGTACTGTATATGGAGGGATAACCATGACATTTTCTTGTTTTGTTCTTAGAATGAATGCTCTGTCACAGTCAAGAGAGAACAATAGCAAGACTGCAGCTGTGCTGAACATTGTCGTCCTAGCTTCAATTTAAGTGCATTCTTTTATTGTGTTTATACTGTTGTCTATGCATATACCGTATTACTTTGAATTTAAGACGCACTTTTTAAACCAATTTTTCTTCTCAAAAATGGCCTGCGTCTTAAATTCGAGTACAGTATAGTGATGCGTGTACTAAAATAGCCAAAATCACCAACAATAGGTTCCATAGTAGTTATCCTGTGGAGTAGACGCTCTCCTCTTCAATGTAAACAAAGCAAACTTTCGCTCAGTGCCAGTCTGTGTAGCTATGCCCGTGGTGCAGTAACCGTGAACTGGCACTGCTGTGTTCTTAAAAAGGCGTAGGCTCCCAGGGCATGCCCCCCAGCCAATCAGGACCTCCCGATCAGCTCATCTCCTGGCAAGCCTTCCTGTTTACCACAGCAGCAGCGCAGGTGAACCAGCGACAGGGTCCTCCCTGTCACAAAGTGTCATTAGCTTCCAGAGGAATTCAAAGAGAAGCTTTTACAATTTCAGCGATTCTTTATTAGCTTCAGTTCTAAGACCCCTGTATTTTCCTACTTGCCAAGAAATACCACAGTTCACAAAAAGAGAGAAAAACTTGTGTGAGTAATCACAAGTGGAAATGAGAAGCAGCGCATAACTGTAATGCTCTGTGTGACAGCAGACAGCTGCAAACTGCCTCCATACGTCGTTTTCCTATATGAGTAAATGCATCTTTATTTGATTTTTTTCCCCTGAAGTTGAGAGTGGGAAATTTGGGCTGTGTCATAAATTCGAAGAAATATGGTATATACCATTGTACATTTTTCAATCAGTACAGTTGAGGCATACGTTGGAATTGAGGTTGCACCACCATAATATAATCACCAGGATTGATGTACTTAAAAAATAAGGGATTCAAGTAGTTAAAAATAACACACTCTTGGGAAAATGTGAATTTATCTATTTGTCAAAGTGACAAGTAAGTTATAGTTAAATCCAATCTTCATAAGAATTAAAAATGGTACCTAAACTAATCCTTTCAGAAAACTATTTTCTCAAGAACTACCTCTCAATAATTAAACATATTCAACACAATGACACCATTTATGTATACTTATTTCATATTTTATTTTACACAACATAACAACACAGCAGTTGTTGTTTCTTTTTTCTGTACAGGGTTTTTCTTTTTTTTTTTTTTTTTTTTTTTTTTTTTGCCTGAAAATAATGGCAATATCAATGTCACTTAAAGAAAACTTGACTTTTTCTTTAAAAAATACCAATTTAATAAGACATCCCGTAACAAGTCTCTTTTTTACTATAATATCCAGGAAATTTCATTTCCTTTGTAAAAAGGCCTTTTGTGAAATCTTTCCACACCCTCTACCCCCCTGGACACCTAGACCCCCATAGCACACACCTATTTGCATTTTGTTCCTCCTGCTGCCAAATCAGGAAGTCAATCTTCATGCAAGGGAAGGCACTGGTGCTTTTCTCTTGCGGCATTTCTGTTTTTTTCCATTATTATTGATTTCATTGTTATTAGGAATGCTGCTGTCTGCTTGCTGTCACAATGCCACATGGGCACAATGATGTTTATTGACAACCCTGCTGGAAGTAGCATTTATAAGCTGAGACAAGTATGGAATTCCAAATTCCTGCAAGGCAAACATCCCTTCACTGTTAGCTTTAAAAAAAAAACTAAACTAAATAAATAAAAAGATGCAAAAAAATAATGTGTCACACAGTGCTTTCCAGTATCCACTCCGAACTTGAGAACGTAGCTTTCCCACTATCTTTATCGGAGCCTTCCAACTGCAACAACATGCCATTCATTGATAGGCTCCGTTTAGAACACAAGCTTCCCAGATTTTGGGAATTGATGTAGTAGTTGTACTTAGAAAAGTCTTCATTTAGAGAATACCTGCGTTTTGCTCTCAGATTCTCTGTTGGTAGGGTAAGGTATTTATTGGGCTTGGATTGTGCTCTTTTAAAAGATGGGTTCTGCTTAGGCTGGATCAGAGGGGAACGGCTGGGCTGCTGCTGCAACGCTGTGGAGTTATTACGGTTTGTGTTTTGAGTCTCGGCGTTGGGCAGAATATCAATCTTGGGCTCAGCAGATGACTTTGGCCCAGGCTTACGTTTTGGCTTTGGAGAGCCAGACGTGCTGGAGGTCCAGTTCTGAGCCACCAAAGAGGTAGTGGTGGAGCAATCGGGGATGGAGCAGGTTTCTGATGACTGTGTCACAGTGTCTCTGTAGAGAGCCTTGTGACACTGGGCACTTTCCTCCTGCCCCAAGGCCAGCTTTGAGTTTGAGGGGGGTAGTGATCCCCCACAGCCCTGGCCTTGGGACCCATTGGTTTGGGAGTGCATGTTGCTGACCTTTGTGGCCTTGTTTGGATCCCCACTGTTGCACACTTTATACCGGATCATCAGGATGATGATGAAGACAAGTACAGATGCCACAATGATCCCACCAATAATAATAATCATTGTACCACCAAGAAACTGAGATTGCATAAAGTGACAGCGGACATAATCCTGCTCCGTTGTGAATTGGATGCAACCCACAACCCTGGTTGCAGTGAGAGAGGTGATACCATCATCATAGATAGCCAGGACACACAGGTCATAGATAGTTCCCGCAGCCAAGTTATTAATAAGGAAGTTTTTGCTTGTGGGAGGGATCATTCTGGAAAAGAAAGAAGACCTACTATTAGAATATTAAGTTATATGATTAATAAAACTAAGCATGTATTTGGAAGTAATCAATATAAACATAGAAAAAGACCTAAACGGTTACAAAAACAACTTAATAATTCTCCATTAGAACTAGTTCTGTTTCACTGTCATTTCAACATCACAAGACTTTGTGCTGCTATTTTTACCAGTGACTTCAATGGCAATTGAATCCAATTTACACTTATGATAAGGTACCAGAGAACTACAGAATCAGTGTGTCACAAGAATTTTGAAAATGAGAAAAATATGCTGCATTTAAAAGATCTTGAGCCAACAAATAATGTCCACAAAAACAAGATAGAGTCCATGAGTTATTTAAAGAATGTTTTAAAGTCAGTTTGTAAAAGAAAGTGATATTCATTTAATTCTTTAACAAAAAAATCCCATGATTACCTATTCATTAAACATCATGTATACCTATTGAACACTCCATAGTGCTAAATTAAAAAAAAAAAAAATCAATAACAAACATGTTGACTAGATGTCTTTTTCAATGTTTTTGTTGGATAAGAATGCCTAGTTTTTCCAGTAGCTGAACATGAAACCTCCAAACACATCTGGCAACTTCACACGATATGCCCTGTGAGCTTCTAGATGTCATTGACAGGACTGTTAATTACTTTGTTCAGCAGTCCAAAACATCCAAGATGTCAGTCTTTTCACAATAATGAAAATGACAAATTACCTTTGAAAAGTGTGGCTATTACATTAGCAGTCTTCTAAGTGTAAGCAGTTAACATACTTTGATCTACATCACTTCTGCAAATACCAGACAGATGGACTGCAAATGGTGATTGATTTTTCTACACCCTACACCAAATTTGATAACCTCTGATTTATTTTTTAAAATGGAATAAGCTCTGAGATCAGTTTCATGAAACTTGCACACAGTACCCTATTCCACACAGCAAGCTATTTAATAAAATGACATAATATGATTAAAGATCATCTTAAACCCTGCAACAGAATAGCACTGGGATAAGTAATACCCCCTTTTTATTTGTTACCATTAACACAGAAAAGTGCATTACACAACGACAAACTCTGCAGTATATGTCTCTGATATGTTGCAATAGGGCCAGAATAAGTGTTAGCACCCTTAATAATGGCCCGGAAGGCAGTGGATTAATACATCAATGAAAGATGATTTCATCCTGGAAAGTACACAAGATACACTCCAATAAAAGTCCTACCTATAAACAAGGGAGTCATCATAGGTGCCATTGTATTGGATTTGGAACATGCGGATACCTGGGATGTTCCTCTGAAAATTAAATTTAATAAGGGCTGTTGATGAGGTTGCCTCTGCAGTCACCACCCTTTTGTCCTGGTTTATCTTTGTGTCCCCTGTGTTGTTGCTTGTGTTGGAACCAGATTTAGTGGAAGTGGATATATCTGAGGAACCAGGGTCAGGGTCCTGAATGTTATTTGTGCTGTTAATCAAGTGGGGGAGCTTGATTATGTTCAGGTCCACTATTTGAGTGGCTTCCCCAGCTGGATTGGAAGAGATGCACGTGAAAGAGCCTGTGTCCTTCACAGTGGTGATAAGGATGTCAAGCGTCCCATTATCGTAAACAAGTGCCCTGGAAGAGTTGGAGATGAGCTTGCCGTCAGGTGAAATCCAGTGTATAGCTGGTTCTGGGTCCCCTCTGGCTTTGCATCTCAATGTAGCCCGTTGGCCTTCCAAAACCCTCATCTCATGTGTATGGCGGGTGATGAGTGGAGGCTCGCACAAGAACTCCTCTTCTGGGATAGACCAAAAGTAGCGTCCTGTTAAATGGTACGGTGTGGCACAGGTCTCTAAATCATCTTCCCGCGTGAGCCGTCTCAGCCAAAGGAGTTCGCAATTGCAGTGCAATGGGTTCCCCCCAAAGCTTAGCGCAAAAGATGAAGAACTCATGATATCTGATGTAGCCAGAGCCTGAGCACGCTGGAAGAGTGGATCTGGTGGGAGTTTCTGGAGTTTATTGGAGGTAACATCTAAGCGTGTTAGCTTGTGGAGATTGGAGAAAGTTCCCTCAGGGATGTAGTCAATCATGTTGTGATCCAGGCTGAGTGTGTGCAAGCTAACCATCCTCTCAATGGCTTCCCAAGGGATGGTTTCCAGGTTGTTATAGGATATATCCAACTCTTCCAATGCCAAAACATCATTAAAAGCCTCTGAGAAGATGTGGGTGAGCTGGTTGTTGTTTACAATTAAGTGATGGAGGTTGGAGAGACCGCTAAACATATCATTGGAAATCTTAGTTAATCGATTGCTGTTTAGATGTAAGGCCCGCAAGTTGCGGAGGTCAGCAAAAGCATGAGGAGTGATGAAGCTAATTGTATTCCTAGACAGGGTAAGGTCCACCAGGCCGGTCATGTTGGCAAAGTCTTTCCGTTTGATGCTTGAAACAAAGTTATCAGCCAGACGCAACTCCACGGTACGCCGGTCGATGTTCGGCGGGACAAATAGAAGCCCTTTTTTGGCACAGAGTGTTGCAAGGTTGGGAGACAAATTTTGACAGACACAGCGCTTTGGACAGATCTGGGCCTTAACTGCCATGCCAATGACCAGCAGATAGAAAAGCAGTTTTTCCATTGTAAGTCAGGTTCAAACACCTGCAAAAAAGGGAAAGAATGTAGAGAATTAATAATCCTGGTCATAGAAAATAAGCAATACATTATGTTTCAAATGCTTTCTACTTTTGTTTTTCATATTAGAATCTCTAATATGTAACCTGCTGCCTTCAATAGCTGACAGAAAGGAGTTCCCAAAATAGGACGCAATGAGATTTCAAATAATTTCAAATGACATAATACGGAAAGTATATAAAGCAGTAAGAATGGCCTATAATAATAATTAAGTAGTGGAAGAAAAATATTACGACATATGCACAAAGTGAATCAAATGAAGCTTAAGGTTTAAACAAGATATTCGTTATTTATAAAGTTTCCTTGATGGCTAACTAAAAGGGTGGAAGGCAGTCAGACATTAGTCAGCCTAAGTTCCTATTTAATGCCCTGTGTCTGGCAGGTAAAATAAACATTTCCTCAGCACAAGCTAGTTGCTATTTATCATCCCCTGCCCTTCATCGTTTCACTTTACTGAACTCTCAGGCAGGCACAATTTAATTTTACTGTTTAAACTTAAAGGCATCACAAAACAATTCTAAAATGGAAGATACTGCTGGGTTTTATTATTCATTCAGAACGTTCACGGTCGGCTGGCTGGCTGAAGTGCACTCGCTGTGCTGGGGGAAAAGACCCTGAATTCAGTATATGGCTTCATTCTTCTTTTTTAAAATGATTTGAACTTAAATGCAGATGGAATTTTAACTTTGCACACAATTCCATCCAATTGTCCCTCACTGCAAATCCTGTTTTCTTGAACGCTATTTTTGAATGTGTCTGTGTATGTGTAAGAAATGCAGTTCTTCATGTAAGCAGGTATTACTGATTACTACGCTCTTTTAATCTGGATGGAACTTACTATTTCAATGTTATCTCTACCTTAATAAATTAAGTAATTTGAACTGACATGCCAATCATAACTTGAATTGGTATTCTGAACAGTTCCTGTGGCTTCCATGCTACATTTTCCATCATAGTATTTTTATTGCTAGCTGTCAAAAAAAAGAGTTCCTTTCCTTTCTTACTAAATGTATTTCGCAACATGGATAATGTGTTTACATTCGTAACTAGAAATGAACAAAAACATGGCATCTAAAGGATATGTCATATCAGATCGAATGGTTTCTAAACATGAAGTAATATGGAAATGTGAACAATATTGTATCACTGATATATCCAGAAGTTTTTAAACAGTGTGTCAGTGAAAAGGTAGATATCTTCTCGACACCACCTGTAATGGTTTCTGTGATACATTGCTTTGAAACTGTGGCATTGGCAGCTTTGCAAAAGAATGCCAGGAAAGGGTAAATGTTTCTTATTCAACACCCGGATGGGAATGAATATAACTTTAGTGGTATACATGTAACACTTTCAACTTTCAACACTTTCATTGTTAAATATACTACTTATATTTATATAATACAAACTTTGGCAGGGCAATAACGTATTGGAGGTGTGTGTTTTGGTGGTGGCTGACAGGGATGAGGTTAATTCCTATACCTGCCAAATACATGTCATAATGTGGCTGTTCCTAAATGACATAATTGGTGCTAATTGGGAACAGCCACAGAATATAAAAAGAGAGTTTGAAGCTCCATTAGTGTGATGAATGCCAGGGAGCCGGTAACAGGAGAAACATTGTGTATGCAGCCAAGGAGTGTCTAGCAGATAAGGTATTGTGTGTTTATACCTGAAGTACATGTGTGTGACCGGTAAACAGCTTAGCTGTCTGGTGTAAGTAAAAGTTAAGAGTGGTTTTGTTGGGAAAACGGATGAGCCGTCCCAACCCTTCAGTTAAGGCAAGCTGTGTTTAGTCTAGGTCTCCATGGAGACAAGCTTTTGTTTTGTTTTTGTTTTGTTTTTTGGTTTATTAAAAGTGCACAAAAAGTACCGTTCTGTGTTTAGGTCTGCTATTTTAAAGGGCCCAAATGAGCCTTGGCCAAAGGCTTTGTTACAAAACACATAGAAAGATCAAGCGGAATATGTAACATAAACTGTGATCTTCAAAGAACGTTTGCGGATGATTCATTGATTTACATCGGTAGGCCTCAAGATGTTTGAAGTAAATTTGAAAAGGCACCTTAGCTAGAAGAAATTCCAACATGAGGTATTGATAATAAATTGCTATTAACTGATTTGTTTTAGTTATTCACAAAGGTGGTCAAGAGTGTTATCCGAAATATTGACTGAAAATGTATTTTTCCTGCATGTAAGCCAATATCTCAATTTATAAACAAACATATTGGGTCAAACTTTTCTGCTTAAATGTCATGCATGTACTGTAGGTTGCAGAAAAAGTAAATGTGCTGACAAAAGAGAGTAAATATACAACGTTAAGACCAAGAACAGAAGAATTTAAGAAAACGTCAAAGGCAAGAAAATGAAATACAAGGGGGAAAAACACTTGCAGAAATCTCATACATTTGTTCAGTGGGAGAAACAAGAGAACCCCTCCAGCTACATTTTTTTTCATATATATGTATTGTTTTCTTCACTGAAATGTCTCTTGTATGTTGTAATCATTTTGATTTGGTTTCTCCATGCAATGATATGCACCAAGAATATTATGATCCACTACTCCAATCTATAAATAAATAAAGAAAAAAAAAACATGTAATATATTGTATAGAAAATTTGTCAGAATATATTATCACACGTTAATATCGTGAATACATATATAATATATGCTGTGTCTCAATGCTGCCCCAAATGCTAATGTAAGGATTTAAAAATCAGTAGTTAGAATTAGCAACCACCCATAACCCTCCTATGCAAGCTCTGCTTAAAATGTAAGATAAGTTCTGTATACTCAGATGGAGGCTTTGCAAAATACTTTCTTATGAGGAAGTATTTATATAGGACTAGGAATAGTTAGTTATGAATTGCTGATTTTCATAAGCTCTCCTGTAATCGAGTCCTTACTGCAAGTGGTGCTGGGTATCCAAGTGGTAAGCTTTTTACCTTCAGACTTCAAGAGATCAAAAGCCTGCTTGATGAGAAGTCTAGTTTTTAAAGGAAATTCCTATCTGATGTCTCTTAATAACAAATCGAGGTCATATGAAAAGATAATGAACCCGAAATTGCATGCTGGAATTAATCCAGAGCAGGGAATGAAAGCTCATGTGCATTACCTGGCAATAATGGCTCAGTTTGATTTTTTTTTTCCCTCCTGCTTATAAGAAGGTTGCATGTGGTGGTTCAACAAACTGTACTTGATTGTGTCAACTCAAAATGGCACCCAATCAGTATCTTAGCTGATAGCTTAAAAATGTATCTGTAATGAAAATGCATGTTTCCAATTTCAATTTGCTGTTTTGAGTGACAACTGTCCAAGACACCTTCTACGTAATATTTTAATCTAAACGGTTAATGTTTTGGCAGAAAATTGTTTATTTATTTATTTATTTATTTGCAGAACTCATTCCACTCTGTTTGCAAACATTTCCATTAGTGATGTTAATAAGGGTTCAATGAAGCAGCACTGGGGGAAACACAGGCAGGATCAGTTTTAAAGGGTGCTAGTGTTAAGATTCACCAATTTTAGATCATTGAAATACTGTAGATCCCCATATAATTCCATTCTTTATCCCCACAACCCCATCCACGCAAGATACCACACTGTGAGAAGATTTTGACTACAAGGTAACACTGATTCCCTTGTTTGTTAGCGGACTTAATAAAGTGCTCAGGCATCTAAACCAGATCTAACACCTCCTCGTATGCCATTGCACACCCAACTCCAATACTTACAATCTCCACTAATGAAGCACACGTTAAAACCTATTTCTCCACCCCAAGATGCTGTCAGGATTTAATCTGAGGTCACAGTGGTGCTGTGATCTCTGAACTTGTTCTACAACTGTAACGAGAACAGTATGAAAACTGATTTTGAATATTAATGTTTCCTAACCACGCATCAGAAATCCCTGCATCTTCAGATTTGTTATGCAGCACCATCTCATTATTCATCACAGCAGTTCTCCATGTAATATTATTCATCGATACTACCCAGTTCTAAATAAATAACCAATCAGAATTGGTTCACTCATTTATTTGTGAGAATAAATATACATTCAAACCACATGGCTTGCAACAAACACGTCGAGAAATAAAGCAAAAAAAAAAACTAAATTGTCCTGTTCAACGTTCCCTCCATGTGCTGTACTATTCGGGTTATTTATGCATACTACTTTACCATATTGTAAGGCACATTCAGCTACTGTAGAACTCCACCTAGATTAAAATAAGGTCCACAGTAATGTCTGGAAACACTATTCAAGTAAGACATCATTCTGTTACTCTGTAATTTATTTGGGTGGCAATAAGAAAGGTATCAATGTTAATGTAATTAACAATTGAGTTGATTTTTATGTTTGAGTGAGATAATACTTTCCAATGCACACAATAGGAAGATTAATTCCCCATGTTGTTCTACCATCAGGGGCAAGAGTTCGATATGGGGCAGATGTAGTCACCATCAATCACATTCCCTACTTGAAAATCAGTGTCTCATAGTCTAATTCACTAGCAATTACAAGCATGTGCCACACTGCAGTGACAATACATCACCGTGAAGCCTTGTGTTTATTAAATAAGCTGAGAATGAAAATAAACAAATGTAAACACATTCTGAGGCAGCACTGGTGTCCTGTGTATACACAGTTGTCAGCAAAAGTAGTCAGTAGTATGAGTTTACTGGTTTAAGCCTAAAATGGCTGGTCATCTGGCTGTCTGAAGTGTGTGTAAATCATTCTAGCATAGAGTTAGCTGCTCCTGCTGTAGATTATACGAGAGCCAGCAGCAGTGGTACAAGTCCATAGAGACTCAGCACGCTGAATCCTGCTAAACCCATATGCTGCTGAGCAGTATGGGAATAAAAAAAAATCTGGTGGTTTTTGAGAATATTATGAAATACAGAGCAGAAAAAATAACAAAAATAGTGGAAAAAAACAACAGAAGTGTACTGGTATGTATTTTCTTAAAATGTTCAACTGTGCCAAAGAAGAAAGGAGAGTTGGACTCCTAACATCACAAATTTAAATGTTGTTTTATTACTGATGTTACTATATTTTACAGAAAACTGGTATTTTGTAGGGCAAGATAATTGTAGTTTAAATGTGAATAAGGAACGGGGAGCATAAACATTTACTTACTTTACCTTTATCCTGATTTTTATTTGGGGGCTTTTCCCATGACTGTTATAAAAAAATGCTGTTGTCATCCATTTTACTTAATTCAGCAAATTGCTCTCCATAATTTCTCAATAATTAAAACCAAAGCACATCAGGCAAGGACAGTAGTAAATATCAATTTGGCTCTTTCAACAGGAAAACTGTTATGGATACACTATCTAAACTACAGGTTACAGACTTTCTGCAGACAGGAATAGTATTCCGGTGCATTGTTCAGAACAGGTGTGTCTTGTCAAGTATTAAAGGTTTCTGTGATTTGTTCCACTGTAGAACATCTGTTGCTTGTCACAATGGGCTAGATCGACCAGAGTTGTGCTTTACAGGAACACCCAGGAGACCGACACATTGGTGAATACAGCCACACAGCTTATTTTGTAGGGCTAGTGGATCACGTCACGTGACAACAGGGATTGGCATACATTGTTGACTTGGGGAATTCTCACTTACATTCTCTAAATTGTTGGCCAATCATTGTACAATGTGAGATGGTTGTATACAGGATTCTAGTGCATAAATGTACTGCAGTAAATTAGGGGAATAGCTTATACACATGGCTAAAGGCCACTGCACATCAAACCCATTCTGTCATTCAACATACATCTGTAAATGTTGTGCACAAGTTGATTGCATTGCAAATGCATTTGCTTACTTGTATGTTCAGCACAAAGATTACTACCTTAACCAAGCTACTATCGCATGAAGGTCAAGTGTCTGCTGTAATATCAACAGAGGTGAATCCAAATTGATTCAATTCCACAATCAATGCATCACTCTTGTATTTCAATTACTGACATAGTGTGCAATGCATAAAAACACAAACTCTATATATGTGTTAAATGTGTACAATAATCAAATCTGTTTAATAAAGAAAAATATCCCCATTATCACCCTATTAGAAGTAGACCCCTTTCTAAGAGACACTTATAGTAAAGGGGTTGTACATTAATGATACTGAGAGCCAAGTTTTCAAACTTTTTTATTTCATTAAGAAACTGCAAACTTGGAGCTTTGTAA